>NC_050576.1:413388020-413762395 GCF_011100635.1 Trichosurus vulpecula | reverse complement strand
TGAAGCTCCAGCAGCAGCTTTATATAAGCTTTTTTATAAAGATTTAGACTAAAAGACCTGAAGATAGCAAGGCCTGATGAGGGAAAACTACATTTTTGTTACTCCAAAGTTAGATGAATTAAGGTTTAATTTGATCCCATAGCTAATGTTTGTAGATTATGTTTTCATTAAATCTAGAGAATTATCTGCCCTCCCCAATATATTTGATCTCAGGGCAAAGTGTTTAAAACTGCAAAAATCAAGTCTGTTTGTTTTTTATGCTGTTGCTGTTTCTTCTTTTGTGTGTGTGTGTGTGTGTGTGTATGTGTGTATTTTGTAAGACAATTTGATTAGGGCTTTTATGTCATAGCCTTAAAGCTAATCACTTTAGGATTTCAGTAATTTGCTTAATATATATATATATATATATATATATATATATATATATATATATATATGTATGTATATATATATATACATACATACATATGAACATTGTAAAAGTTGTATTTTTTATAAGTAATGTTGGTGAAGTATATGAGAGAAATAGCAGCTTCTTGATTAGTAAATTATTAGGTGTTAACTCTCAACTCAGTCTAAAAGGTGAGGAGAAGCAGGACAAAAAGGAGGGTGAATATGATTTTTAATTTGCAAAACTGTGTTGACTAGGTAGTCAAGCCTTTTGTAATCTGTTAACAGAGTTTGGGAGTAGCCAGAACCCCACTCTTGTGTCTCAACAGGAACATAAGTGATGGCATGTCTCCTAGAAGTGCTTTTAATCACCAAAAACATCTTAATATATTTTTTAAGGATTAGTCCCACAAACTTCTTCCTGTATTGGCATTAGGAATAGACAATTGAGGCTTCTATTTTTTTTTTTGGGAGAATGAGAGAATTGGAAGTCTTTGATCTTAAGAACACCTGAATTTTGTCATACGGAGATTAATGAAGAGAGTCCCCTTGGTTGAAATTGACTCCAAGGCTTGGGAAAATAGGGTTTTAATAATATACTTGTTTAATAATAGTATGTACAGTCTGGGATATGTTTGAAATAGAAAGGAACATTGGAAAATTTGAGTAATGGGCTTGAAAGATTAAAAAAGCAAAATGAAGGCTTGAGTGTAAATATGGAGGGCAGATAAGAAGGTCAGGGGTTAAATGGGGGATATACTCTGTAAAAGAAAGAGGGCAACAGCAAGTCCACATGCTCCAAGCCCCTCCTGTCCCTGGATAGTTTTTTCTGTATCCCCCTGTGCCAGCCTCAGATGGTTTAAGCATGTTGATAGGGTGTGAGGAAGTTTGACTTTAAGTAGAAATATAAAGAAGGAAAATTTTGTATTTGGATTTAAAAGTCAATAGAGAAAGTTATAGAGGGCTAGGAGGAATTAAAATGGAAGACACCATGTGTTTTAAGCCCCTTTTGTTATATACTGTCACTTTAAAATAGTTGGTAGTTGATTAGGTGAAAATAGTGTATCCTGCAATATAAAATTAGAAAAAAATAACACTTGTGTAAAATCTAATACTAAATAAATGGAATCATTAAATTGAGGTTCTGCATGATAATATTTGGAAAACAGATCCAGGTGTAATTGAATATATTATTCTGGTCTCATTGTGAGTGAAATTTATTTATTTATTTGTTTGTTTATTACAATGCTAAATCAGGAAACTTGTTAGCTGAGTGGTTTTAAACCAAGTTACAGGCCAGTTATATGATATTTAATGTATATAAAGATAATGCTTAACATTAACTTGATAATTTATTAAGATTATTAGAAATTAGAATTCTTTAATTCTTTTGGGTTATGGACTTCACTGTTAAAAGATTGATGTGAATAAAATATTAATTAGTATCAGATTAGTGACTGAGTCAGGATGTCATCAGTATTTTAAGGTTTCAGGATCTGGCCCCATGCTTCAAAGGTTAAAGTGTTGTGATTTGACTTAAATTAAGAACTAGAAATTGCAAAGGAAAAGATTTTTAGAAATATGTCTTTAATCAGCTAGACTGTATATATCCTTTCTTATATGAGATAATCATCTGCTTAACCATGTCCTACTTTTCAGGATAAGTCTTTAGGAAGGACTTATTAAATCTAACACTACATAAATATTGGATATTGGTTACTGTGGTTTCTGTTTATTACATAAGATCTGAAATGTTTCCTTGTACTGTTGAATTATTATTTAAGTCATTCTGTGAGAACTTTACATGTTTCTGCCAGGAGAAACAATCCACACCCTGCAAGCATTAAATTGAATTTCTTAGGTTTCTTTGCTTGGGCCAAAATGAACAGGTCAACTTGAGAGTCTTAAGATATTTTATTGCAAGAGTGGAGCTAAGATGGCGCTGTGAAAGAAAGGAACTATTGAAGCTTTCTCACAAATTCTGTCAGACATGTCTAAAAAAGTGAATCTGAGGAAATATGAGAGAGTTATAAGCTACTAGTACACTGAGAGGGGCAGGAGCATCAGGGATGTGTAAGGTTACCAGACCAAACAAACCAGGAACAGAAGAGTAATTCAGCCAATGCATCTTTATGGAAGAGCACTAGGTGAGCTAAACACAGGAAAAGGCTGAGGGCAGAAGTCCCACCTACAGCTGTGATCAAGCCCAGACTTCTCAACCCAGGTCGGGAGACTGTAGGAACTATAGGAGACAACAGGGCAGGGACTGAGGCTGCAGAAGCAGCTACACCAGAGGCTTCCAAACCACAGTCTAAAGGTTTGAAATTTGACTTTTTGAACTTCCAGGAGACATGATGGCCAGGTAAAATGGCTCTCACCCCTTCCTTGAACAAACCCAGAGAATATTGCTTCAGTAGAAAAAGAGGAGCCAGAAAGGGGGCTTCAGAAGTGAGAGAAGTTGTGGAGAGGGCATTTCTTACGGTGGCAGAAGGGGGCTACTGCAGGAAGAGAGGTGTCCTAGCAGTTCACACCACTAAGAACAATGAGAATAATTGAGTCCCAGGGGAGTGGAGCTAACAAAAGTCACTACCGGGACCCCAGATGTGGCTTTGCCCAGCCAGGGGGGGATGGCAGACACCAGCACACACAAGAGCTGAGACCACCCATGCTGTAGAACAGTGCTGGGGAAGAGGAGACTCGGAGCAGCCAGATCACCCCTCCCCCACACCTTATGAAACCAGAGGCCATAACACATAAAACTATATCCCAACACAAGAAACTTGGGACAGAGCCCCCTGAGCCCCAGAAGCAGAGATCCACTTTAGAAACCAGGAGGAAAAAATCACCATGAAAAAACACACTAAAACGCCAAAGACCATTGATTCCTCTTATGGAGACAGGGAAGATCAAAATACCAATTCAGAAGAGGACAGCCTGGACACTATACCCACATCTGAAACCTCAAAAGGGAAAGTGAACTGGTCTCCAGACCAACAAGCATTCCTGGAAGAACTCAAGGAGGACTTTAAGAAACTAATTAGGGAGGTAAAAAGAAAATATGGTGAAAATGGAAAAAAAAATTCACTGATGAAAACAAATGGAGAAAGCACCTCATTGAAAAGTAAAATCAACCAAATGTAAAAAGAGATAGGGAACCTAAAGGAAGAAAACAATACATTTAAAATTGGAATTGGTCAAGTAGAAGCTAATGACTCTATGAGACATCAAGGATCAATCAAACAAAATCTAAAGAATAAAAAATACAAGAAAATGTGGTATATCTGATTGGAAAAACAACTGAACTGGAAAACAGAACCAGGAGAGACAATCTAAGAATTATTCATCTACCTCAAAGCCATGATGAAGAAAAGAGCCTAGAAAGCATCTTCCAAAAATCCTTAAGGAAAAGTGCCCTGAGGTTCTAGTACCAGAGGGTGAAATCATCACCAAAAGAAACCATCAATCACCCCCTGAAAGAGATCCCAAATTGAAAACAGCAAAGAAATATTATAGCCAAATTCCAGACCTACCAGGTCAAGGAAAAATTACAACAAGCAGCTAGAAAGGAACAATTCAAACATCATGGATCTACAGTCAGGATCACACAGGATGTTTCAACTTCTACATTAAATGATAGGATAAATTGGAATGTTATATTCCATAAGGCAAAGGTGCTTGGACTACAACAAATGATCAACTACCCAGCAAAAGTGACTATAATTTTCCAGGCAAGGAGATGGACATTCAGTGAAATAAAGGAATTCCAGACCTTCCTGATGAAAAAGCCAGAGTTCAATGAAAAATTTGATCTTCAAATATAAAACTCAAGAGAGACATAAAAAGGTAAATGGGGGAAAACCTTACTTAATCAATAAGGCAGATTAGTTACATCTTTATGTAGGATTACATTGTTTTATGTATGTTTTGTATCTATGACAGTCTTGAAAATAATACAGTTACAATAATAATTGAAAGAGATATGCATAGACTGTAGGTATCAGTATAAAATAAATGATATGATGATAAAAATGTAATTAAGAAGTATAAAGGGATGGTTTTGGGAGAAGAGGAATGGAGGTAGTGGAAAAGGGTTAATTATATCACATGAACAGGAACAAAAACATATTTTATTAGAGGGAAAGAAGGGAGGGAAAAGAGCAGTTTTTGAGCTTTACTCTTATTGGTTTGGGTTCAAGAAGAAAATAACATACCCTGATAAGTATAGAAATAAAACTTCTCCTACAGTCAGTAAGAGGGGGAAGGGGAAAGAAAAGGGAATGAGGTGGTCAGAAGGGGTGGAAGAAGTAGCAAGGGGAAAAAAGGTAAGATAAGGGAGGGGAATCAACAGGGAGGGCAAACTGAGTAAGGCCAGGGTCAAAAGCAAAACTCTGTTGAGGAGTAGAAAGGAGAATGGAAAAATAAAAGCATAAACAGAGGAGAAATATGATTAAAAAAAAAGACAGACTTATCACAACTGTGACTGTGAATGGGATGAACTCTCCCATAAAACAGAAGCGGATAGCAGAATGGATTAGAAACCATAATCCTACAATATGCTGTTTCAAGAAACACATTTGAAAGAGGGGGATACACACAGGATAAAGGTAAAAGGTTGGAGTAAAACGTACTGCGCTTCAGCTAAAGTGAAAAGAACAGGAGTAGCAATCCTAAATTCAGACAAAGCAAAAGCAAATATATATCTAATTACAAAAGATTAGGAAGGACACTATATCCTACTAAAAGGCACCATAAACCATGAAGCATGCACATTCTTAGAGGAGAAGTTAAGGGAGTCACAGGAAGAAACAGACAACAAAACTATAATGGTAGGAGACCTCAACCTGCCCCTCGCTGAACTCAAAATAAACAAGAAAGAAGTTAATGAAGTGAGCAGAATTTTCGAAAAGGCTGATGTGATAGAACTCTGGAGAAAACTGAATGGGAATAAAAAGGAACATACTTTTTTTTTTCTCAGCAGTACATAGGACATACTCAAAAACTGGCCATGTACTAAGGCAAAAACAACCTCGCAATCCAGAGCAGAAAGGCAGAAGTAGTAAAAGCATCCTCCTCAGATCATGATGCAAAAAAATTGTAATAAAGAACCAGGGAAAATAAGATAAAAATTAATTGGAAACTAAATAATCTAATTCTAAAGAATGAGTGGGCCAAATAACAAATGATAGAAACAATTAATAACTTCATTCAAGAGAATGACAATAATGAGACAACATACCAAAACTTATGGGATGCAGCAAAAGCAGCTCTTAGGGGAAGTTTTATATCTCTAAATGCTTACATGAATAAAATAGAGAAAAAGGAAATCAATGAATTTGGCATGCAAGTGATAAAGCTAAACAAAGAACAAATTGAAAATCTCCAACTAAATACCAAATTGGAAATACTGAAAATCAAAGGAGAGATTAATAAAATTGAAATCAAGAAAACTATTGAGTTAATAAATAAAACCAAGAGGTGGTTTTATGAAAAAAAAAACTATAAAATTGATAAACCTTTGATCAATTTGGTTAAAAAAAGAAGAGAATCAAATTACCACTATTAAAAATGAAAAAGATGAATTCACCTCCAAAGAAAAAGAAATTAAAACAACAATTAGGAACTATTTTGCCCAATTGTATGCCCATAAATTTGACAACCTTAAGGATATGGATGAGTATCTACAAAAATACAAATAACCAAAATTAACAGAAGAGGAAATAAAATTCCTAAATAACCCTGTCTCAGGGAAAAAAAAAAACAAAAAAAACCAAAAAAACAAAAACAAAAACAATTGAGCAAGCCATCAATGAACTCCCTAGGAAAAAATCTCCAGGGCCAGATGGTTTTACATGTGAATTTTATGAAACATTTACAGAACAATTAATTCCTATACTTCATAGATTATTTTGCGAAATAGGTGAAGAAACAGTCCTATCAAATTCTTTTTACACAAACCAGGAAGACTCAAAACAGAGAAAGAAAATTATAGACCAATTTATCTAATGAATATTGATGCAAAATTTTTAAATAAAATTTTAGCTAAAAGATTGTAGCAACTTATCACAAGAATAATGCACTATGACCAGGTAGGGTTTATTCTGGGAATGAAAAGCTGGTTCGATATTAGGAAAACTACCAGCATAATTGATCATATCAACAGCAAAAGTAGCAGAAACCATATGATCATCTCAGTAGATACAGAAAAAGCCTTTGAGAGAAGACAACACCCATTCCTATTAAAAACACTGGAAAGCATAGGAATAAATGGAGCCTTCCTTGAAATTATAAATAGCATCTACCTAAAATCATTCACAAGCATTGTTTGTAGTGGGGATGAGCTAGATGCATTCCCAATAAGATCAGGGGTATAACAAGGATGTCCATTTCCCCACTATTACCCAATTTGGTACTAGAAATTTTAGCTGTAGCAATAAGAGAAGAAAAAGAAATTGAGGGAAATAGACTAGGCAAAGAAGAAATTGAATTATCACTTTTCGCAGATGCCATAATGATTTACTTAGAGAATCCTAGAGAATTAAGTAAAACCCTACATGAAATAATAAACAAAGTTGCAGGATGTGAAATAAACCGACATAACTCTTCGGCATTCTTATACATTACTAACAAATACCAAAAGCAAGAGATAGAAAGAGAAAAACCTGCCAACACAAACCCAGGGCCTACATGAACATAATTACTAAACACTTTTCACACAAATAATGGCAGATCTGAAAAAATGGAAAACACCAGTTTCTCATGTTTAAGCCAAGCTAATATAATAAAAATGGGATTTTTACCTAAATTAATTTACTTATTCAGTGCCAAACCCATCAAACTACAAAAAAGTATTTTATAGAGCTCAATAAAAAAATAAGAAAACTCATTCGAAAGAACAAGAGGTCCAGAATATCTAGGAATTAAAGAAAAGAAATACTAGGGAAGGTGGCCTGGCCATATGAGAAATTAAACTGTACTATAAAGCAGCAGTCATCAGAAAGACTTGGTATTGTATCAGAAACAGAGTGGTGGATCAGTGGAATAGGTTAGGTACACAAGACCCAGTAGTCAAAGACTATAGCAATCTACTCTTTGATATACCCTAAGAATCCAGCTTCTGGGTTAAGACTTCACTATTTCACAAAAACTACTGGAAAAATTGGAAAATGGCCGGGCAGAAATTAGCCACAGATCAATATCTTACACTGTACACCAAAAAAAAGTCAAAATGTTTTCATGATTTAGTAATAAAGGCTGATACTATAAGTAATTTGGGAGAGGAATGAGTAGTTTACCTATCATATTTGTGGGAAAGTAAAGAATTTATGACACAACAAGGGAGAGAGAGCATTACAAAATGCAAAATGGATAATTTTGATTGTATTAACTTGAAAAGTTTTTGTATAAACAAAGTCAATTCAACAAAGATTGGTATGAAGCAGAAAAATGGGAGAAAATCTTCACAAATAGTGTCTCTGAAACAGCCCTCCTCTCTAAAATATACAGGGAACTGAGCCAAATTAATAGGAATAAAAGTCATTACCCAATTGCAAAAGAGGCAAAGGATATGAACAGGCATTTTTCAGAGGAAGAAATTAAAGATATCTTTAGGCATATAAAAAAGGTCTAAATCACTACTGATTAGAGAAATGCAAATCAAAACAACTCTTAGGTGCCACATCTCTCCTGTCAGATTGGCTAACATGACAAAAAAGGAAAATGATAAATTCTGGAGAGGATGTGGGAAAATTGGAACAGTGTTACATTGCTGGTGCAGTTGTGAACTGATCCAGCCATTCTGGAGAGCAATTTGGAACTATGCAAAGGACTACAAAAATGTGTATACCCAGGGGGCAGAGCCAAGATGGTGGATGGAAAGCAGGGATTTGCATGAGCTCCCCGCCAGGTCCCTCCAAAAACCTATGAAAATGGCTCTGAAAAAATTATACAACTGCAGAACCCACAAAATAGCAGAGGGAAGCAAGAATCCAGCCCAGGACAGATTGGATGGTTGCTGGGTGAGGTCTTTCATGCACAGAGCTGGGAGCAGAGCAGAGCACAGCAGAGCTCAGCATGAGCCGCGTGGAGCAACCAGACCAGGAGCCAGGCAAAGCGGGCCCTAGTGCCCTGAATCAGTGAGCTGTGGCAGTTACCAGACTTCTCAACCCACAAAACCAAAGACAACATAGAAAGTTAGTGAGAAAAGCTGCTGGGGACAGGGGGATAGAGTTCACGGTTCAGCCACTGCCCCAGGGACAGTGAAGGTGGTGTAGCTATAGAACTAAAGCTGCAGTTGCTTCTGGCCCCAGGCCAACCTGTTGGGAGGAATTAGGTGGCAGATCAGAGTGGGAGTGTAGAGATGGCTTAAGATCTGAGTCAGGTCCACGTTGGTGGTTCTTGGGGAAGGAGGAGTGCTGGTGTGGCAGAGCTGGATGTATAGAAATAGCTCCGAAAACAACAGTGCATCCCCTCAAGCTTGGAATAAGCAGTCTTTACAAGTAGTCATACCCTGACAAAAACTCAAGGGCTGGGAACACGGCCAGGCAGCAATAAAAGCACTCAGATTGAGTCTCAGAGTTTGGAATCTTTCTTTGTTGACAAAGAAGATCAAAACATACAGCCAAAAGAAGTCAACAAAGTCAAAAAGCCTACCCCAAAGGCCTCCCAGAAAAGCATGAACTGGTCTCAGGCCATGGAAGAGTTCAAAAAGGATTTGGAAAAGCAAGTTAGAGAAGTAGAGGAAAAATTGGGAAGAAAAATGAGAATGATGCGAGAAAACCATGAAAAACAAGTCAATGACTTGCTAAAGGAGACCGAAAAAATACTGAAAAATATATTGAAGAAAACAATACTTTAAAAAATAGACTAACTCAAATGGCAAAAGAGCTCCAAAAAGCCAATGAGGAGAAGAATGCCTTGAAAGGCAGAATTGGCTAAAAGGAAAGGAGGTGCAAAAGACCACTGAACAAAATACAAGTGGAAGCTAGTGATCTTATAAGAAACCAAGATATAATGAAACAGAACCAAAGGAATGAGAAAGTGGAAGACAATGTGAAATATCTCATTGGAAAAAGCACTGACCTGGAAAATAGATCCAGGAGAGAGAATTTAAAAATTATTGGACTACCTGAAAGCCATGATCAAAAAAAGAACCTAGATATCATCTTTCAAGAAATTATCAAGGAGCACTGCCCTGATATTCTAAAGCCAGAGGGTAAAATAGAAATTGAAAGAATCCACAGATCGCTTCCTCAAAAAATCCCAAAAAGAAAACTCCTAAGAATATTGTCCCCAACTTCCAGAGCTCACAAGTCAAGGAGAAAATACTGCAAGTGGCAAGAAAGAAACATTTTGAGTATTGTGGAAAAAACAATCAGGATAACGCAGGATCTAGCAGCTGCCACCTTAAGGTATCAAAGGGCTTGGAATACAATATTCTGGAGGTTAATGGAGCTAGGATTAAAACCACAAATCACCTATGTAGCAAAACTGAGTATCATGCTCCAAGGCAAAATATGGAATTTCAATTAAATAGAGGACTTTCAAGCTTTCCCAGTGAAAAGACAAGAGCCGAATAGAAAATTTGACTTTTAAACACAAGAATTAAGAGAAGCATGAAAAGATAAACAAGAAGAGAAATCATAAGGGACTTACTAAAGTTGAACTGTTTTGTTTACATTCCTACATGGAAAGATGATGTGTACGATTCATGAGACCTCAGTATTACAGTAGCTGAAAGGAATATGCATATGCATATATATATATATATACATATATATATATATGTGTGTGTGTGTGTGTGTATACATATGCATATATCTTTGTATGTATGTATATATGTAGGTACATATATATATTATCTATATATAAACATATATACATATATAGACAGAGGGCACAGGGTGAGTTGAATTTGAAGGAATGATGTCTAAAAAATAAAATTAAGGGATGAGAGAGGAATATATTGAGAGAGGGAGAAAGGGAGAGATAGAAGGGGGTAAATTATCTCACATAAAATTGACAAGAAAAAGCATTTCTGAAGGAAGGGAAGAGGAGGCAGGTGAGGAGTAATGAGTAAGTCTTGTTGTCATCGAATTTGACCTGGGGAGGGAATACCATACCCACTCAGTTGGGTATCTTATCCCACAGGAAAGAAGGAGGAAGAAGATAAAAAAGGGGGGACAAGAGAAGGGAAGGCAGATAGGTGGAGGAGGTACTCAAAAATAAACTCTTTCGAAAAGGGACAGGGTCAAGGGAGAAAATTCAATAAAGGGGTATAGTTTAGGAAGGAGCAAAATATAGTTAGTCTTTCACAACATGAGTATTGTGGAAGGGTTTTACATAATTATATGCATGTCGCCTATGTTGAATTGTTTGCCTTCTTAGTGAGGGTGGGAGGGGAGGGAAGAGGGGAGAGAATTTGGAACTCAAAGTTATAAAAACGGATGTTCAAAAACAACAAAAAAAAAGTTTTTTCATGAAACTAGGAAATAAGATACACAAGCAACTGGGGGGTAGAAATTTATCTTGCCCTACAGGAGAGGAAGGGAAAGGGGGATGGCAGGGGAATGGGGTGACAGAATGGAGGGCTGACTGGGGAATGGGGCAATCAGAATATAAGCCCTCTTGGAGGGGGTAGGAGGGTAGAAATGGGGAGAAAATTCATAATTCAAACTGTTGTGAAAATCAATGCTGAAAACTGAATATATTAAATAAATTAAATAAAAAAAGAAAAAAAATGTGCATACCCTTTAAGCCAGTATTACCACTTCTAATGCTATACCCCAAACAGATCACTCAATTGGGAAAGGGACCGGTATGTACAAAAATATTCATAGCAGCTCTTTTCGTGGTAGCAAAGAATTGGAAATCAAGGGAATGCCCTTCAATTGCGGAATGGCTGAAGAAACTGTGGTATATGAATGTAATGAAATAATATTGTGGTATAAGAAATGGGGAAGAGGTAGACTTCAGAAACAGGGGAAGAAAATACCCAAGCACAGATATATTGTTCCTGTCATGACAAACCTTCATGGACTTCGCTCTTCTCAGCAATACAAGGTTTAAAGACATCTTGAAAGGATTCATGATGGAGAGTGCATTTACATCCAGAGAGAGAACTATGGATTCTGAAAGCAGATTGAGGTAAACTAGTTGCTCATCCTTTTTCTTTTTTTTTTTTCTTTCCTTTTTTTTAAAAAATTTCTTTCCTCTTTCTCATGATTCATTCCATTTCTCATAATTCTTCTTTACAACTGGACTATAGTGTAAATATGTTAAATGTGAAGTTATATGTAGAAGATATATAAGATTCCATGCCATCTTGGGTAGAGACCGAGGCGAGTGGGGAAGAAAATCTGTAACTCAAAATCGTGCAGAATTGAGTGTTCTTAACTAAAGATAAAAAAAAAAAAATCTTAATTTAAAAAAAAAATTTACTGTAGATCATTTTAAGCTAACCTGATGATGGCAGGTGTGAATTTAAATTGTTTTGTTATACTTTATATGTATTTCCTAGTATATGCAGCTTGAAATTCCTTTTTTTTAATTTAAATTTATTTATTTAACATATTTAGTTTTCAGCATTGATTTTCACAAGAGTTTGAATTACAAATTATCTCCCCATTTCCACCCTCCCCCCCACTCCAAGATGCCATATATTCTGGTTGCCCTGTTCCCCAGTCAGGCCTCCTCTCTATCACCCCACTCCCCTCCCATCCCCTTTTCCCTTCCTTTCTTGTAGGAAAAGATAAATTTCTACGCCCCATTGCCTGTGTATCTTATTTTCTAGTTGCATGCAAAAACTTTTTTTTGTTGTTTCTTTTTGAACATCTGTTCTTAAAACTTTGAGTTCCAAATTCTCTCCCCTCTTCCCTCCCCCCCCCCCAACCTCCCTAAGAAGTCAAGCAATTCAACATAGGCCACATGTGTATCATTATGTATAACCCTTCCACCATACTCCTGTTATGAAAGACTAACTATATTTTACTCCTTCTCAACCCATCCCACTTTATTGAATTTTCTCCCTTGACCCTGTCCCCTTTCGAAACTGTTTGTTTTTGATTACCTACACCCCCATCTGCCCTCCCCTCCATCATCCCCACCTTTTTTAATCTTCCTCCCTCTTCATTCCTGTGGGGTAATGGGTATCTATGGCATTCCCTCCTCAGGCCAAATCTGATGAGAGCAAGGTTCACCCATTCCCCCCTCACCTGCCCTCTCCCCTCCTCCCACAGAACTGCTTCCTCTTGCCACCTTTGTGCGAGATAATCCACCCCATTCTATCTCTCCCTATCTCGCTCTCTCAGTATGTTCCTCTCTCATCCCTTAATTTGATTTTATTTCTTTTAGGCATCTTCCCTTCATCTTCAACTCACCCTGTGTCTGCTCTCTCTCTCTCTCTCTCTCTCTCTCTCATATATACATATATATACACACACATATATATATATATACATACATACACATACACATAGATACATACACACATAAACATTCACTTATATATATATACATAACATATATATATATATATATATATATATATATATATATATATATATATTTATATGCATATTCCCTTCAACTACCCTAATACTGAGGTCTCATGAATCATACACATCACCTTTCCATGTAGAAATGTAAACAAAACAGTTCAACTTTAGTGAGTCCCTTGCAATTTCTTTTTCATGTTCTTTTTCTTGATTACCTTTTCATGCTTCTCTTGTTTCTTGTATTTGAAATTCAGATTTTCTATTCAGCTCTGGTCTTTTCACTGAGAAAGCTTGAAAGTCCTCTATTTTATTGAAAATCCATATTTTGCCTTGGAGCATGATACTCAGTTTTGCTGGGTAGGCGATTCTAGGTTTTAATCCTAGCTCCATTGACCTCCGGAATATCGTATTCCAAGCCTGTCAATCTCTTAATGTAGAAGCTGCTAGACCTTGGTTTATTCTGATTGTGTTTCCACAATACTCAAAGTGTTTCTTTTTGGCTGCTTGCAGCATTTTCTCCTTGATCTGGGAGCTCTGGAATTTGGCAACAATATTCCTAGGAGATTTGTTTGGGGATCTATTTGAGGAGGCTATTGATGGATTCTTTCAATTTTTATTTTGCCCTGTGGCTCTAGAATATCAGGGCAGTTCTCCTTGATAATTTCTTGAAAGATGATATCTAGGCTCTTTTTTTGATCATGGCTTTCAGGTAGTCCAATAATTTTTAAATTATCTCTCCTGGATCTATTTTCCAGGTCAGTGGTTTTTTCCAAGGAGATATTTGACAGTGTCTTCCATTTTTTCATTCCTTTGCTTCTGTTTTATAATATCTTGATTTCTCATAAAGTCACTAGCTTCCACTTGCTCCAATCTAATTTTTAAAGTAGTATTTTCTTCAGTGGTATTTTGGATCTCCTTTTCCATTTGACTAATTCTGCCTTTCAAGGCATTCTCCTCATTGGCTTTTTGGAGCTCTTTTGCCATTTGAGTTACTCTATTTTTTAAGGTGTTGTTTTCTTCAGTATTTTTTGGATCTCCTTTAGCAAGTCATTGACTTGTTTTTCATGATTTTCTCGCATCATTCTCATTTCTCTTCCCAATTTTCCTCTACTTCTCTAACTTGCTTTTCCAAATCCTTTTTGAGCTCTTCCATGGCCTGGGACCAGTTCATGTTTTTCTTGGAGGTTTCTGTTGTAGGCTCTTTGAGTTTGTTAACTTCTGTCTGTATGTTTTGGTCTTCTTTGTCACCAAAGAAAGAATGCAAAGTCTGAGACTGAATTTGGGTGTGTTTTCGCTGCCTGGCCATATTCCCAACCAACTAACTTGACCCTTGAGTTTTTCAGTGGGTTATGACTGCTTGTAGAATAAAGAGTTCTATGTTCCATGTTTGGGGGATATGCCAGCTCTGCCACACCAGCACTGCTCCTTCCCCAAGAACCCCCAACCCGGACTGGGCTTAAATCTTCAGCAGGCTGTACACTCCTGCTCTGATCTACCACTTAATTCCTCCCACCAGGTGGGCCTGGGGCCAGAAGCAACAGCAGCTGTAGCTGCCCCACATCTGCTGCCCTCGGGACTGGTAGTGGAACCACGAACTCCTTCCACTCCCACAGCTTTTCCCACTAACCTTCTCTGCTGCTTTTGGTTTTTGTGTGTTTAGAAGTCTGGTAACTGCTGCAGCTCATTGATTCAGGGTGGTAGTGCACATTCTGCCCAGCTCCTGCTCTGGTTGGTCCGCGCTGCTTGCACTGGGCTCTGCTCTGCTCCGCTCCCAGCTCCCAGCTCCATGTGGGATAGACCTCACCCAGAGACTATCCAGGGTGTCCTGGGCTAGAGCCCTGCTTCCCTCTGCTCTTTTGTGGGTTCTGCTGTTCTAGAATTGGTTCAGAGCCATTTTTATAGGTTTTTGGAGGGACTCATCAGGGAGCTCATGCAAGCCCCTCCTTTCCAGCTGCCATCTTGGCTCCACCTCCCCTGCAGCTTGAAATTCTAAGGAAGATGATAATGGGGAGCTGGATTACCTGATATGTCTCAAAGGTAGAGGCAGGGGATCCTAGCTCTTTTAAGGAAGTGAAGAAAAGGTTCATCTGTACTGAGAATTGTTACAATCTATCTTTTAAAAATGGGGAGGGATATATGAATTTATGAATAATCGTTTTCTTTTAAAGTGTTGAGTATTAGTCCTGAGAAATTAAAATGTTACTATAAGAAATTATAAATCTACATTTGATGTGGTTTAGACCAAAATCTGCCCTAAAGGAAATATGAAAGGGGTCGGAGAGTGTTCTCCTGTTAGGATAATTATAGTAAATCAGAACTTAATATAAAAGGCATTTCATACTTGGCCTTAAGATATTTACTAGCTACATGACCCCAAAAAAGTTCTATTTACCTCAGTTTATTGTACCGTAAGGGGAAAGTAATAGAAACCACAGGTGCTGTAACCAGAATGTCCTTTGTTTTCTTTGAATGACTCAGCTTACCTCATTGAGCCTCTGGACACTGTGGCTTGCTCTTCCGGGGCAGGAAGCCCAAAGAGCATGCCAGGAAGCAGACAACTTCCTGTGTGATGAGTCATGGGGCTGGCTGAGGGGAGGTGTTAGCTCCAGAACCTGGTCTACGCTAGGGGGAGGGGCCAAGTCAAGAACCAATCGGCCCTGGTCATTCAGGTGGTGCTTGATGATGTCAAAAACTCTATAAGATGGGAGAAGACAGCTTGAAGCTCTCTCTTTCCTCTTCCAGTTGGTGTGGGAAGCAGCGGCAAGCAAGCGTGACTCTGGGCCAGCCCTTGCTCTCGGGCCGAGCCCAGATGTTGGTAACTATGAATTGTATTGCATCTGTCTATTGATATTTGTAATTTGTTTGTGTTTTGATTTTGAGGTTTGGGGTACTGGTTGTTTTTCCCCCGAACTAAATGAATGTTTTGAAACTCAGGGTGCTGGTTTTTTCCCCTGAATTAAGTCAATGAATCTGTATTTGGTCTGTCTCTTGTTGCTTGTCTGTATGCTCCCCTGAACTAACTGAATGCTAAGTGAACGCTGGCGTTTTCCCCTGAACTAAATGATTGTTGTCTGTATGCTAACTGAATGCTGGATTAAAGTAAGCTGATCAACCCCTTCACCGTGCTTTCCTTGTTTAAGCAGATAAAAAGAACCTGTGCTTTCTCGGCAGCCTCCTGGGTTCTTACACCCCCACCGAAGCTGCTAGCTGGGTTGTTAAAACAGGTGCCCAGGTTGTTATGAAGATCACATGATTGTAAAGTGCTTGGCACAGTGGTTGGCATAGGGCAAATAATATATGAATGTTATCTCTCTAATTGATGCAATTGCTTCATACTTGATAACTTTATATGGGTTTTTGTGTATAATCAGTATACAATGCCATGTGAATGAGATGAATGATTTATTATGTGGGGTAATTTGGAAGTGCATTCAACTAAACTAAGGTTACCTGATTGGTAATGAGTTTGTTTCATATTTTAAATAAATAATATTGTTCAGTGTATCATATTTCTAAATTTTCTCATATCATGTAGTCTGACAAATAATTCTATTAACTATTTTGCTAGAAAAGCAATTTCTTTTTTAATCTATATGTTTTTAGATTAAGAATTGTATTGTTTAAAAAATGAATGGGTTATCGAAGCTGTTAGTTAATTCTATCAGCCCTGTGGACCTTGTGTTGGCAATATTCTGAAGTACAGTAATTTAAGAACTTTGTAGTTTTGTCTACATTTAAGAGGAAGTTGGCTATCTTTTTTTTGAAAATTATGAGATTGTTAATTACGATATTTATAGGTACTGTTTCAATCCAATATTTACATGGGTATTTTGAAAGAGAAATTGGTAATTACACTAAAAATAGACCTTATAAAATCTCCCTTGTAAACTTAGAATGATTCTTAGCACTATCTAGTTATAAATTCTTATGAACCCTGTACATGTCATCTGTGTTTTGCGGAATTCCTACTGAGTAATTAGGAATCTTTAGACAAAATGAGGGTGCGATTTTTCTATCCCACTTCATCTAAAGAGACAAAGCTATATATAAATGAGTGTGTGTATGTGTGTGATTGTATTTGTAAGTTTGTGTTTCCTAGACTCTCCCCCACTCCCCGGCATTTAAGTGAACTATCACAGATTCACTATGTACGTGGGATTAGAGATTGTAATTATTTTTTCCTTGATTTCTAGTGTTATAGTTAAAAGAAAGGGAAGAAAAAGATTGAGCAAATTTTTTAAGGACTGGTAAACTTTGTTATTGTGATAAAGCTAACTTATTTGGGTATTCTATTTTTTTTTGGCTTAGAAAAACTCAATTTCCTCCCAATTGCAAATACCTTTTGACTAAAAGAAGGTGGCAACTGGGGATTTTTTGGTGATTAGGAATTCATTTTGCTGTAATGGTACTTTCAGTATCTTTTTGTGTTAAAGACATTTTACACTAACTTTGTCTGGATAAATTCTAATTTTAAAGACTTATTTTTTCCTTAAGATCGAATAAAAGAGAAATATCTGCCATTTTGGAGGTTTCCAAATAATTCACTTATAAAAGTTTAGTGATTATTCCTCATGACATCAGGATCAATTTTATGCTGTTTTTAAGAAAGAGAAATACTTTTAGGAAGAAATGTTTAAGGAAAACAAAAACTTAAAAAAAAAACCTTTCTGTGATTTTTTAAAAGGCCTACTAAGTGTTCATTTTAACATAATTTATTACAATAATAATTTGATGTTGATAAGAGTTATGTCCAAACCCACTGTGATTAGTAAGACTTGGGAATTCAGCACCCTTAATATTCTTTTTGAAGCTTCATTCTTAGGTTTGCTGTGTCTTCGGACTACCTTAAATGGGTGCATTCAGAGAAAGTCAGCAGTCAGCAGCTCAATGGAAGCACCATCTGAGATCCAAGGGTAGTGGATATTTATTCATATCTGTTTGCTGGAAATTAGGGGGCGAGGTTACCTTGAGAAATCTGTCCACCTGGTTCCATATGCTACCTACTTACATTGGTATAGGCATTGAGGACCAGTTTTGATGCTGTTAAAATTATGTCCCTGCTTAAAGCTCTCATAGACAGTTTCTGTTATCATGGTAGACAAGGTGGAAGTTTGTCACTACAGTACTGAATCTATCAGGTATTAGATTCATACTAAACACATCTAAATTACTGTGAGTGGGAAAGATCTTGTTGTTTTTATCTCAATTTTTTGTCATTGCAAGGCCTAAACAAGAGTTAAATTAGTATTTGAACTCATCATGTATATAAGCTTCAGTTCCTGAAGTATCTCATTCTTTCAGAATGATATAATGAGACAAAGGTAAACAAGATTGTGAAACAAAGACTTAAATCTACTAAGTTATGAGGTTAAAGTCAGGAACCTCTTTTGTTTGTATTTTATGAAATAGGATTTCAGTACGCACAGTTTTATTATTGAGGAGTATTAACTTATGAGCTATCTTACTTTCCCTTAATAAGAAATCTGAGAAAGGCATCCAAATTACTTGAGTCACCTTAAAGATGTGCCCATTGCTTAAAGAGATTCTGAAAGCAGTGGTCCCTGAACTTGTTTTACTCTAATAAGTATTTCATACACTCTGCTCTTTGTTTCCAATTTGAGATTATTATCTTTACACCTCCCATCCAAGCCTTTGTGGTTTGTTATTAAACATCTTAAAGGAAAATCATTTGTGTAATATTGAACTTGGGGAAAAAATAATCTACTTACCATGAGTACTAATTATAGTAAGATAAGTTGTGATTTTTCATGATGAATCTCTCACTGTTACCAACGTGAGACTATAATCAATATTTGTTATCTAAGATATATAATATTTGGGAGCTGAACCCATGTGAATTTCAGATTATTGGAATTTACTATTTAAGAAACTGATATTATTCTTGGTCTGTCTCCAGGCATGATCATGAAGGAATGCTGTTGAGGCAATGATCCATAAACAAACTGGAGGTGAAGGTCCTGTAGGAAATGTTGGGAGAATGACTATTGGCATGGACTAAGGTAGGATTGTCCTGACTCAATTTCCGCCAAATGACATTTCTTTAATGGAAAATATCCTACCTGGCTGACTTTAATCCTGGCCCAATGTAATTGGCCAACTATGTAACTTTTGCCTTGTAATTGACATCAAGATAAGGGAATAATCTCCTTTATGTCCTTATTCTTCTTTTCCAGTGAATTTTTATAATCATGTCAGATGATCAGTACTAATGCAATGTTAAATCGTCCCATAAGCTAATACTAGAGCACATTTGAGTTACTACAGAAAGATGCAGGTAAGTATAAGAGCTGAGCTATTTGGCTTAGAATTTTAGTCCTTTCTATATTCCAAACAGCAAGCTAAGTATTTAGTCTTGATATCTATTCCTAGCTATATATTCTTATGTCAGTTGGGGTCTTTTAATTTCTCACAGTGGTATGGGGATACTTAGCAAAACAATGGAAAGTTTTGTGAAACCAGGAAATAATTCTGATATTTAGGGAATTTAATGTCATAACCAACTCTGTTCTGTATTGAGGAAATTAGTTCTCCTAGAGAAGAATGGCTTGTGGTCTATCTTGTAAATTCCTTAAAGAGATATACAATCTTATTAGGGATTATTCATTTGAACTTGACTAGAAGTTGAAAATGGTTTTATTATAAATGACTTACTTGATATACACTGTTTTAAAATTGATCACTCAATGTATTCATGTATCCCAACCCTGAAACTTTTATTACAATTGAAGTTGATCTGGCAACTTTTAAATGAATTAATTTTCATATTAGAGTCCTTCTTCTATAAAAGCTGTTGTTATTAATTCCTTAGTACAATTCCATCCTCCTAATGGAGGAATAAATAATGCAAAGTATAAAAATTGGGCTCTAACTTTGTTTCTGAGTTTCCTCTCTCTCTCTCTCTCTCTCTGTCACTCTCTCTCTCTGTCTCTCTCTGTTTCTCTCTCTCTCTCTCTCTCTCTCTCTCTCTCTCTCTATATATATATATATATATATATATACACACATATATATAATGTATATATATATACTATATATACATATGTATATAGATATAGATAGATATGTGTGTGTATGTATACTATACATACACAACACACACACGCACACACACACAACATTGACATTTAGCCAACATAAAAAAGTAAATTCCCTGGTCTAAAACCTCCCAAACTTCATTTTGTAGTAATTTAGTTAAGGTTTGAGCTAAATTTCATTATCTGACTTAGTTATTGTAGCAACAATTCAGCTAGCAGCTGCTGTGGCTGTGTAAAACCAACAACAACCAGCACACATGAGGCCACTAACAGGTTCTTACTTTAATCCAACATACAAATATAACTCACTCAGTTCAGTAGGAAAAACCAGCAACCTGAACTTCAGAGCAAATACAAACAAATTACAGGCATACACAATATAAACTGACCAAATCACAATTCATAGTTACCAGGAAAGCATCAACATCTGGGTTCACGAGCCGGAGAACTCTTAACAATGGCTGGCCCAGAGTCATGCTCCACTCTTCCAGTCACTGAGAGTTGCAAGGGAGAATGCCAACCTCTGAATTTGTATATCTTGTTCTGAGTCAAATGTGACTCACACTCATGCAACTCACCCAAATCACCTAAAAGTGTCACAAATATGTGTCTTAAACCTATGTGTTCTAGGCTTTCCCTTGAGGCAAGGAGGTCGTCAAAGTTGCCTTATTTAATTAAAGAAACAAGTCACACTCCTCAAGGGCACTTGATTAAATAAGTGCTGAAAGAGAAAACAGTGAAAAGGTCCCATCATAATTAATATTACAGTTATTGGTAAAGTAAACTTGAATTAGTGTTATCAATTTTGTAGGAAATTTTTAGCAGAGAAGAGAATCTCTACAAGTTGTCCCACACACAAACCACTACCACAGGATTTCATCTGAGGTTTGAAACATATGGAGAAATATCCATGATTACTTTTTTACCATTTACTTTTTGCCTTTGCACCTTTTATCTATAAGGTGTACTTATTAAAGGTGACTGCCCTTTTTGATTTTGTCAAAATATATAATCTATGGGGATTGACCCCTTAGATTTTTGTCAAAGTACAAAGCCCATCTTTCCCTTTTCCCTCTCACATGGTCTCTCCTCATAAGTCTCATAGTTAGTAATCCACCCTAAAGTATTTGTCATATTAGTTAGTGATTCATTGAGGAGGCCACAGCTCTTAAAAATCAAATAATTATCAATTAACATATCTTTGGGGAGATTCTCTTCTTATAAATGCCTGACTTTAAGTTTATTTCTTAAGGAAGTTGCTGATGACTAGATTGGACTCACTTTCTTACACCAGGCCCCACCCTGGTGGAAGCTATTGGTGTCCTCTTCAGGCTTGGGTGCAGTATAACTTTGAATTGATAACCTAGAGCTACCGGTGGTCTGGTTTAGAGGTAGTTTCCCTATAAAAGAGATACTCCAATAACTTTAAACACTTAGATTTGATTGCTGTTTGATGAACCATTTACTGTTTTGAAGGGTATCCAAACTATGAGACCCACAGTCATGATTCCCTTTGTTCTAAGAGAAATAGGTAAATGACCACCCTTCAATAATAGCCTACTAGACATATTGATGAAATAATTAAATTATCCAGAAACAGTCTCACATACCTTTTTACATGTCAATTACAAATACTTTTTGACTACTAGCTAGTTCATATTTAAAAAGAAGAATTTAAATTAGTTTATCTCTAATGACCTTTCCACATGTGAGCCCACTGTTCCTTTAATCTTTTGATTCTTAGAAGGAAGATTTTATGTGTTTATAAATTCTCCACATAACTTTTTGATGTCTAGGAAACTGGATGTAAATTCTGGATAGGTAAAAGAAAACATTTTGAACTCAGTAATTTATATATGAATGAGGATGATACTTGTCCATTTTAATATTAATTGTCTTAAGCTAATGAACTATTGTTTTATTAATGAAAATGGGAATATCTTTCCCCTCAATTAATAGGCATATACAGAGAGAGAGAGAGGGAGAGAGAGAGAGAGAGAGAGAGATAACAGAAGGATGTTACTTGAATTCTCTTCTATCTTCATAGGATCCAGACAATGGAGTCTCCTCTAATCTAGTTCTTTCCCCCATTAAACAACAACAACAACAAAAATTGTTTTCTTCTCCCCCAGTTCCTGCAATTCAGAGATGCCATGTGTCAAGGGGCAAACAGAGAAACACAGAAACGAACAATAATCCTTTCCCTTGTACTACTTACCCTTGTTTCATCATCAAATACAATAAGCTTATGATTGTTCTGTTCATATCTTCTTTTACTCATCCCTCCCAATGCACACTTTTAAGCCCAGTAACTATTTTAGAGACTCCTCTTCTTCTTATACATATTTATTTCTTACTTTATTATATATTTATGTATCTTTTATTAAAATGAAAACTCAATTTTAAATTCCCACTTTATAAGTTTTATCATAATTTAAAGAACACTAAATCTGTTATTCATATTACCTACCAGAACAAATTTCAATAGGATTCAACACCTATTCAAGCTCATATATAGAATAATGCATTTATTAAAGATCTCACATACTGGATTTCAAAACACATAACCATATCTTTAAGGGAAGTTATTGCAAATAATATGCTTAAGACAAATTTAAGTTCCATATGTGTCAGAAAATCTGTTCAATTATGTTTGAAATGTATATATTTATAAGTATATGGGAATTTCCTTATTAAAAAATGTGTTGGGGGGTACGTAGCCAAGATGGTGGCTGGAAAGAAGCAACTTGCCTAAGCTCTCCCCCAAATCCCTCCAAACACGTGTACGATTGACTTTCACCAAATTCTACACCTGCAAAACCCACAAAATAACAGAGGGAAACAGGTCTCCAGCCCAGGAGAGCCTGGATAGTCATTGGGAAGGGTCTATTACAAGGTGTGGGGAGTGGAAGGCAGCCCAGTGTGGGCTGTGCTGGGACATAGCAGATCCAGGGTCAGTCAGGCAAACAGGACTTGGGGCCATGAAAAAGTGAGCTGTATCAGTTACCAGACTTCTCAACCCACAAACGCCAAACAGCAGGTTAGGGGGTAACTTTGGGATCCAGTTCAGAGCAGTCCAGCTGCCAGGTCTGGGGGTGCAGAAGGCCATGCAGTGGTGGCTGTATGACCTGCAGAAAACTCCTGAGGTTGCTCCCAGAGCTCCAGCATCAGCTGCTTCCTTAGTACCTGGCTCACATGGTGGGAGGAATCTAGCAGTGAATCAGACAGGGAGTACAAGGAGTGATTTGTGGGCACAAAGGCAGATTCCCTTGCTGTGCCCTGCTTGGTTCTGAATTGCTGTCCTGGTTGGTGGTTCTTGGGGAAGGAGGAGCACTGCTGGGACAGAGTCTGGCGGGGGGGAGGTGCTGAAAAGTAGAAATAGCTCTGAAAACAGCAGTGATTGGACCCTAAAGCTTGGGACCATGTGCTCTCTACTGTCCAAGCAATCATCCTGACAAAAATCTCAAGGTTCAAGTAGTTGGCTGGCAACATGAACAGGCAGGGAAAACAAACTCCGACTCCAACTCAGACTCAAACTCAGACTCTAGATTCCTTTTTTGGTGACAAAGAAGACCAAAACATACAGCCAGAAAAAGTCAAGAAATTCAAAGAGCCTACATAAAAAGTCTACAAGAAAGATATGAATTGGGCTCAGGCCAAGGAAGACCTCAAAAAGATTTGGGAAAGCAAGTAAGAGAAGTAGAGGAAAAATTGGGATGAGAAATGAGAGTGATGCAAGAAAACCATGAGAAACAAGCCAATGACTTGCTAAGGGAGACGCAGATAAATACTGAAGAAAATGACAACTTAATATATAGACTAACCCAAGTATCAAAAGAGCTCCAAAAAGCCAATGAGGAGAAGAATGCCTTGAAAGGCAGAATTAGCCAAAAGGGAAAGGAGGTCCAAAAGACCAGTGAAGAAAATACCAAAATTAGATTGAAGCAAGTGGAAACTAGTGACTTTATGAGAAACCAAGATATTATAAAACAGAACCAAAGGAATGAAAACATGGAAGACAACGTGAAACATCTCATTGGAAATCCACTGATCAGGAGAATAGATCCAGGAGAGATACTTTAAAAATTATTGGACAACCTGAAAGCCATGATCAAAAAAAAGAACCTCGAAATCATCTTTCAAGAAACTATGAAGGAAATCTGCCCTGATATTCTATAACCAGTGGGTAAAATAGAAATTGATAGAATATACCGATGGGCTCTTGAAAAAGATGCCAAAAAGAAAACTCCTGGGAATATTGTTGCCAAATTCCAGAGTTTCCACATGAAGGAGAAAATAATGCCAGCATCCAGAAAAAACAATTTGAATATTGTGGAAACTTAATCAGAATAATACAAGATCTAGTGGCTTCTACCTTAAGGGATCTAAAGGATGGGAATATGATATCCTGGAGATCAAAGGAGCTAGGATTAAAACCAAGAATCAGCTACACAGCAAAACTGAGTATAATGTTCCAAGGCAAAATATGGATTTTCATTAAAATAGAGGACTTTCAAGCTTTCTCAATGAAAAGACCAGAGCTGAATTGAAAATTTGACTTTCAAATACAAGAATCAAGAGAAGAATGAAAACATAAACAAGAAAGAGAATTTATAAGCCACTTACTAAAGTTGAATTGTTATATTTACATTCCCACATGGAATAATGATGTTTGTAATTCATGAGATCTTTCTCAGTATTAGGGAAGTTGAAAGGAATATACACAGAGGGCACAGGATGAGCTGAATGTGAAGATATGATATCTAAAAGAAATAAAATCAAATTAAGGGATGAGAGAGGAATATATTGAGAGAGGCAGAAAGGGAGAGATAGAATGGGTAAATTATCTCACATAAACATGGCAAGAAAAAGCAGATCTTTTGAAAGTGAATAGGGGGAAGGTGAGGGGTAATGAGTGAATCTTACTCTCATTGGACTAACCTTGAGTAGGGAAAAATATACACATTTAATTGGGTGTCTTACTCCATGGGAAAGTAAGGGGAAAGGGATGAAAAAGGGGGGTGATAGAAGGGAGGGCAGATAGGGGGTGGAGGTAATCAAAAGCAAACACCTTTGAAAAGGGACAGGGTCAAGGCAGTAAACTGAATAAAGAGGTAGAGGATAGGATAGAAAGAAACATAGTTGGCCTTTCACAACATGAGCATTGTGGAAGTGTTTTACATAATGATACATGTGTGTTCCATGTCGAATTGCTTGCCTTCCTATGGAGTGTGGGTAGGAAGCGAAGAGGGGAGAGAATTTGTAACTCAAAGTTTTAAAAGCAGATGCTTAAAAAGGTGGTTTTTTTTGCATGCAGCTGGGAAACAAGTTATATAAGGGAATGGGATGTAGACATCTCTCCTGCCCTACAAGGAAGTAAGGAGTAAGTGGATGGGTGTGAGTGGGGTGAAAGAGGGGAGGGCTGACAGGGGAATGAAGCAATCAGAATATATACCATCTTGGAATGGGGGGAGAGTAGAAATGGAAAGAAAATTTGTAACTCAAAATCTTAAATAAAATGAAATCTTCAAAATGTATTGAGTTTTTAAATATTCAAGCTTTTTGAAGAATATCTTGTACAAAACTCGAATGTCTATTATTTGTGACTGCTCTAGTCAAGAAACAAGAGATGATCTTATGTTATCATGAAAATAAGCTGTTAATTTTAGTCAAAATATATCTCCTTTTCTGGATTGCCCAGTTGAAATTTTGGAGGAAGAATTTTGCTTGGACAAATATTTACTGGAAATGTTCAAATGGTGTTTTCAAAAGTTGGATTTTTAGAATGCATTTGGAATTTCTGGGGAATCTCAGGGAACTTCTATAGTGTAACTATTGTCATACCTTGCAGGTATTTTTTTAAATAAATCATTGGTATACATTAGTTATGTCGAATGTTTTTTTTTGCTAATAGTACAAATGTGGGAAAGAGACACCCAAATCAAGAAGGAACTGTGGGTAGGCTCCTTGGATGGACTTTATTACACAGACAAAATGAAAGTGTCGTTGTTTCCTATTATTTTTTTTTCTTGTTTTCAACATTCACTTGCATAGGATTTTGAGTTTCAAATTTTCTCCCCATCTCTCCCTCCTTTTTGAGCACTTCCATGGCCCGAGACCAGTTCATGTTTTCTTGGAGACTTTGATGTAGGTTCTTTGATTTTGTTGACTTCTTCTCCCTCTATGTTTAGATATTCTTTGTCACCAAAAAAGGGATCATGTGTTTGAGTCTGCCTTTGAGTCTGAGTTCATTTTCGCTGCTTGTTCATGTTGCCAGCCAACTACTTGACCCTTGAGCTTT
The DNA here is from genome assembly GCF_011100635.1 of Trichosurus vulpecula. Classification (NCBI taxonomy): domain Eukaryota; kingdom Metazoa; phylum Chordata; class Mammalia; order Diprotodontia; family Phalangeridae; genus Trichosurus; species Trichosurus vulpecula. The sequence continues at coordinate 413,736,158 of NC_050576.1, read as the reverse complement.
TTGTCAGGATATGAGCTTTTTGTCAGGATATGACCGCTTGTCGAGTAGAGAGTACTTTGTCCCAAGCTTTAGGGTCCAAGCACTTCTGTTTTCAGAGCTATTTCTACTCCACCATCTCCCCAGACTTTGTCACAGCAGCTCTCCTCCTCCCCCAAGAATTGGCAACCAGGACCGCAATACAGATCCAAGCAGGGCACAGCAAGAGAATCTGCCTTTGTGCCTACAAAGTGCTCCATGGACTCCCACTCTGATATGCTGCTAGATTCCTCCCACTGTGTAAGCCAGGAACTTGGAAAGCAGCTGAAGCTGTAGCTCTTTAAGCAGCCTTAGGAGCTCTCTGCTGCTGCCACTGCTGCACCGCTTCAGCCACACCAGGGCTGGTGGCTGAACCGCTCTGAACTCGATCCTGCAGTTTCCCTCCAACCTGCTCTTTGGTGTTTGTGGGTTGTGAAGTCTAGTAACTGTCACAACTCACTGATTCTTGGCCCCAAGGCCTGTTCTGGCTGACTGCCTCTAGATCAGATCTATCCTGGAGTGACCCATGCTGGGCTGCCCTCTGCTCCCAGCACCATGTTTTAGACCCTTCCTGGAGACCATCCAGGCTCTCCTGGGCTGGAGACCTGTTTCCCTCTGCTATTTTGTGGATTCAACAGCTCTAGAATTTGTTCAGAGCCATTTTTTACTGGTGTTTTGAAGGATTTCAGGGAGATCTTATGAAAGCCCCTGCTTTCCAGCTGCCATCTTGGCTCTGTCCCTCTTCTGGTGTCTTTTGTTGACCTCTTCAATGGTGGGTGTAGAAGAACCACCTCCAGATGGGGCTCCCCCCACCCCGAGAACCCACCAGATAGGCTTCCTGGCATACCCCCTGCATTCTGGCACAGCTTAGTAATGATGGGGTTGCAGACTTTCCCCAATTCTTTCTGCTGATGCTCAAATTCTTCCTTCTCAGCAGTCTGGTTCTTATCCAGCCAGTTCATTATTTCATTACATTTGTCAAAGATCTTCTGTTTCTCTTCATCGTCAATTTTGCCTTGAGATTTTTCATCTTCTATGGTAGCCTTCATGTTAAAAGAGTACGATTCACAAGCATTCTTGGAAGACAACTTGTCTCTCTGCTTGTCATCCTCAGCCTTATATTTCTCAACCTCCTGGAACATACGCTCAATGTCTTCTTTGTTCAAATGTCCTCTGTCGTTGGGGTTGGTGATCATATTCTCCTTGCCTGTGCTCTTATCCAGAGTAGAAACATTGAGGATGCCATTTGTATCACTGTCAAAAGTTACTTCAATCTGAGGAACACCTCTGGGTGCTGGGGGAATTCCTCTGACCTCAAATTTTCCAAGCAGGTTGTTATCCTTTGTTGTTGCTCTCTCACCTTCATCAACCTGAATAAGCACACCAGGTTGGTTGTCTGAATAGGTGGTAAAAGTCTCTGTCTGCTTGGTGGGGATGGGGTTATTATGTTTCATCACAACAATCATAACTCTGTCAGTAGTTTCAATTCCAAGGGAAAGAGGAGCGACATCCAACAGCAGCAAGTGCTGCACATTCTCAGACTTATCTCCAGAAAAAAATGGCAGCCTAGATGGCTGCACCATAAGCAACAGCCTCAACAGGATTGATACTCTTGTTGAGTTCCTTGCCATTGAAGAAACCTTACAGAAGCTTCTGGATTTGGGGGATTCAAGTATAACCACCACCAGGACAATGTCATCAGTCTGTTATCTAGCTTTGCATCTCTTATGGCCTTTTCTACAGGGTCTGGTGTGCCAGGGAAGAGATCAGCATTCAGCTCTTCGAAATGGGCTTGGATGATTGATGTATAGAAGTTGATACCTTCATAGAGTGAGTCAATCTCAGTACTGACCCAGGTAATAGAAGAGTAGATACGATTTGGACATTCACAAGCAGTGCAAAGATGGAAAATGACCCTCTTGTTCTCACTGATGTCCTTCTTATGTTTTTGTTTGAACTAAGCAATGAAATGGTAGACCACTTGGTTGTCAAACTGCTCCCCACCCTAGTGGGTGTCCCCAGCTGTGGACTTGACCTGAAAGATGTTATTTGCAAGGGTAAGAATGGAGACATCAAAAATACCATATCCAAGGTCAAATATCAACACATTTCCCTCAGCACCAACACTTTTGTTCAAGCCATAATCAATAGCAGTAGCAGTTGGCTTATTGATGATTCAGAGCACATTGAGGCCAGTGATGGTTCCAGGATCTTTGGTGGCCTGATTTTGGAAATTGTTGAAATAGGCTTGTACTGTGACCATAGCATTTGTGACAGTCTTCCCAAGATAAGCTTCAGCAATTTCTTTCATCTTGGCCAAAACCATGGAAGATACTTCTTATGGATAGAAACTTTTGGTCTCCATTTTGTACAGCACTTGAACTTTAGGCATATGTGTGTCATTCACCACCATAAAAAGACCAATGCTTCATGCCTGACTCTATAACTGCATCATCAAATCTGTACTCAATCAAACTTTTGCCATCAAAAGCTGTGTTGATGAGGTTCATTGCAACTTGATTCTTTGCCATATCATCAATTTAAAAGGTCTCTGTTAGTGAAAGGGACATAGCTTTGGGTAGTCCTGTTTCCTTGTTTATTATCAATGATGTCCATTTTCAAGTTTTGGAAGACTCCCAAACAGGGATAAATGGTGCCAAGATCAATGCCAACTGTGGGTCCCTTCCACATAGTTGCTTTGGAGTCGGGGTGGGGGGTCATAGCTGACCACCATGGAGGAAGAAGGGCTGCTACACTGAGTAGACCAGGTTATACTATTTTAAGGTGTTATTTTCTTCAGCATTTGGGGGGGTCACTTTTTAGCAAGCTGTTGACTTGTTTTTCATGATTTTCTTGAATCATTCTCATTTCTCTTCCCAACTTTTCCTTTACTTCTCTTACTTGATTTTCAAAGGGACCTGTAAATTTTTGGCTCTTCCTTGGTGATATGATCAAAAGAGAGATGTTTAGTTGTTTCCTGGCCTGTGTTCTGCTCTGTGAGTGAACTCAAGCACTCTTTTCTACTTTGGAGGGTTCCCTCTCCACAGCTGCCACAAGCTCTGGCATGAAGGCATTCCTCTTAACCCCAGCATCACCACCAAGGAGTGCAACTGAGGTCAAACATGGGCAAAGCAAGACAATCCCACCTCAGCACCAGCAAAAAGCTCCCTGCAACACCCCTATGATAAGCAGCTGTCTGTGGGCTGAGACCTCCAGAAGCAGCTGCTGCCTCTGACACTGCTACTGCCACTGTGCTGGGGCTAGTATGCACTCCTCTCTCATACAGGCTATATAGACTCTTTCTACTGACCTTCTAAGTTGTCTTTGGTGTTACGAAGTGGTCTTTTGTGATTCAGAGTCCTGCAAACCCCAGCAGCTGCCAATGCTTCAGTCCCCTGAGGCCTATTCCATCTGTTAGTGTTGGAATGGCCAAGTTGGACTGCACTCTTCTTTCAGACTATTTCAACAACCATTTCCTGTTGAACTTCAAGGCTGTCCTGGGATGGAAATTTCTTTCTCTTTGTCATTTTGGGGGTTCTATTGCACTAGCATTATTTTGAGTCATTTTACAGGTATTTGGAGAGGTTTGGGTGAGAGTTCAGGCAAGTCTCTGCTTTTACTCCACCATCTTGGCTCCACTCCCATGAAAGGGTCATTTTAAGTATGAATTCTGACTATTCAACATAGGTATTAAAGATTTAGGAAATTCAGAAGTTAATTTTCATTTCTCCAAATGTCCTACATAGATGAGTTGCATTAAACCTTGGCTGGATGTTTTTCTTTTGTTCATAACTTTTTTTGCATTTATATCATGAATAACCAAATCATAGAGCATAGTTTAAAAGCAGAGGGAAACTTAGAGGTCATTGAATACAACTTCCACATATTACACATTAAGTCAACAAAACCCAGACAAGTTAAATAATTTGCCCAGTATCACATAAATGGTAACTTTCTATGGTGAGATTCAAACTTAGGTGTATTTTTTTGTTTCTTTGTTTTGTTTTGTTTTTCTGAATTGATCCTTTGATCTAGCCACTAGAGTAAGATTCTTCTCTCTCCCCTCCCTTACACAGCGATCTCTCTATTATCACAAAACTCAAAAAGAAAGTGTAGAAAAGGATTTCAGAAAACTAAACAATACCTTGAACATTTCTGGCAGTATATTTTAATATGACCTACAATCCTCCTCCTTGTCCTTCATCATTGTCTTCTTCCTGTTGTTCTTATTCTTTTCAATTTTTATATACTTCTTTCTTGCTTTACTAAATTTATTTTGCTTTACTTTACATAAAATCTTTCCACGATTCTCTATATTCTTAGCATTCATCATTTCTTAAGGCTAAATAATAATGAATTATGTAGATATAATTTGTTTACTTACCATTTCCAAAACAGATGAATACCCACTTTGTTTTTAGGTTTTTATTGTTACAAAAGTATTGTAATGGTTGGTAAATATAGGACCTTTCTATCCTTGAACCACCCTGGAGTCACTTAGCATGGTTTCATGATTTCTAAAAGGCCTCAGAACATTCTTTTTTAATCAAGGAATTTCCAATTATTTTCCTTCATAGTATAATAGTTTATAATTTTATTCTACCTTCCCTTTAAGGTTGTGCTCATTCATTATGCTGTCTTTGTTAAGCCCCAGCTTTGAAAATACAGACACTGGTGCTTCTCTCTATGTTAACTGTTTATGTATAGATTGGACATACAGTTAGAAGCCTGTCTGTTGATTTGTATTATTTGGCTCTGTTTATATAATTTCTACTTGTAATTTTTGTTTATATTTGCTCAGAAATTCAGGGTGCTGACTTTTTTCCCCTGAACTAAGTGCATGATGTTTATGTTTATTTAAAGTGAGACTGTTAACCCCTTAAAGTTGCTTTCCTTAGAAAAGCAGATCAAAGAACCCATGATATCAGCCATCCTGTGTGCTGGTGTTATTGGCCTTACACAGCCACAGTAGGGGCAAGTAGGATTGTTGTTATACCTTTGCTTTTAGAAATTCTCAATAACTCAAAAATTCTCTTCCCTCAGTAAGGTATTCAATCCTTACGTTCACATAATCAGTTCCAATTTATTCAATTCTACCTTTGGTCCTTTTTGAGGATAATTAATGACTAGAGACAAATATTTCACTGGGAAGTACATTGTCTCACTGGCCTCCTCATATTGATGTTAGGTGACACAATGGATAGAATTCGGGGCTTCGAAGAGATAAGTTCAAATGTAGTCACAGACTTACTACCTGTTTCACTCTTAGCAAGTCCTACAGTCACTAAGCCATTGTCTGCCTGTTTCATCAACTGTAAAATGAGGTCAATAGTGCCTACCTCGCATAGTTTTTTTGTGAATGAGTTAATATTTGTAAACCACTTAGCACATGTTCTGGCACATGTAGGGAGGACACATGACCAAGGTTGATTCAGAACTGCAAGGCCTGATTCCTCTTTCTTTCACGATACCAAATGGTGTTCACTTAAGGGCGTGACATTGGTTATTACATAGTTACCCTGCTATGCAAGCAAACTGGTTTCTTGAAGAGCATAGTGTTTCATATGAGTGGCTAACCATGCTGCTCAGATGGATTTAATCTTACTTAGAGTCTAATGTCTTGACTGCTTGGATCAATCTGTTGCTGAGGCAAATGTATCACATTCCATTTAGCTGCTGTTTGAATGAACTGGGCAAGTCATTCTTTTTCTGGAAAGTAGCTGATGTACAGTAATAGACAAGTTCCTCTTTCACTTGTTAGTCACTGCCAGGTAGTCCCAGATAGATCATAGTGTTGCTTGATTGCTTTGTGAATGAACAATTCCGTACAGCCTATTCTTTTAAGAGGAGTTGCCAGAGGGACTTCACCAAAATTTCTAAAAAGACTAAAAGCCAAAGGCTCTAAAATATAAAGGGAAAGACCTCTAGGTGCAAACTAGACATTTTCCATGCTTGAAGGCATCTAAGGTTTGAATAGCTAAATTTAATATGGGGGATGGGGGAGTGGTAAGTAGTTTACAAATATTACTTCATTCACACAAACTCTGAGGCCAGTAAAAAATGTACTATCCACTGAAATTTTTGTCTCTAGTCATTAATTTATATAAGATATTCAGAAAAGGATGGAAGGCATAATTGAATAAATTGGAACTGATTTTGCTAAGGTAATGATTGAATAACTTACTGAGGGCAGAGAATTTCTGAGCCATTGAGAATTTCTAAAAGAAAAGGCTAGACCTCTTCTATGTCCTGTCAAACAACCTCAATAAGAGAAAAAAAAAGTTCATATAGATCCTAAGTTTAGGACCATTGCTTTAGCACTATAATATACTAGTTGATAACAGCACAATACCACCCAGTTAAAGTAGTGGTTGAAGGGATAAAAATTGTTCAGTTGATCCTGAGGAGTGAGATGAGAAAAGTCTCCCACAGACACCAGGGCTTGAGAAGATACTAACAACTGAGCAATCTGACTAGCTGGCAAAGAAACTTGTGCCATACAGTCTAGTAGCCTGGTGGCATAGTAACCTACCCAGCTGTAACAAAAATGTGGCTAATAGCTCCTGTAGGGATGTAAGACCCAACAAGGCCAGAAACAAGAGCTGTCAGCACAGGTTCTTTGATCTGCTTTTCTAAGGAAAGCAACTTTAAGGAGTTAATAATCTCACTTTAATCAAATATACATATATGATTCACTTAGTGCAGGGGGAAAAGCCAGCACCTTGAACTTCAGGGGAAATACAAATAGAAATTACAAGCTTGGAGTTTAGCCCTGGGGCAAGATGGAAAGTTTGCAGCAAGGCACTGAGTGTGCTTTTTTGCTGCCTTCTCTTGGGGTGGTTTGGGACCAAAGAGGAGGGTAGAGTTGTCTTTGGTGGGTGGGAGGAAGTTCCCTGGATACCCAGGATCCCATGCTGTTGGCTCTGTTGACCAGCTGCCCCTCAGAACTTGGAAGCGGGGAGCTGGAGTAGTGTGGGGGGAAGCACACAGCCCCAGGAGAATTTTATTTGTACTTTTTTTTTTGTTTGTGTTGGGACTTTGCTAATTAAAGCATGCCCATACCTGAGGGTACTGAGAGGAAGCCTCCAATGGCAGTGTATGGAAAACAACACACTCTCAAGGACTTTACTTGGACTCTCTGTATTTCCTAAAGAAGATTGTAACTTGGTGTCACCTAGAGGTGGATGGTGTTTGTATTTTAAACAAGTATTTTGGGGAATGGCATGTTTTGTTAGTTCCCTGATTGGATCCCAATGTATAATGTCTCTATTTGCTCCAGGATCCATGGCCATTTAGATTGTGTAAATCCTCATTTTTTTTTCATGTTCTTCTTCATGTTGGTTAGCTTTTCCTGGCTTTAGATTGGATTTCTGCTTTTGGGGCTCAGGGATCTCTTCCCAGGTTTCTCGTTTTGGAGATTGTGAATCTAGTTACTGGCTTTGTGTATTATAGCATTTAGTTTCCTGAGGTGTGGGGGAGGGGTCTGGCTGCCTGAATTCTCCTCTTCCCCTGGGGCTGCTCTCCAGCACTGTTGCTCTTTAGCAATGGTCTCAGCTGTTTGTTTTCTGTGCTGGTGTCTGCCACTTCCCCTAGCTGAGCAAAGGTAAGTCTGGACTCCTGGTGTTGACCCCCACTGGCTCTGCCCATCTGGAAATCAGAAACTCCCAATGCTCTGCCACTGAAGCCACACTTCTGTCTCCTCTATTCCAGTGTTTATCCTGAGGAATTCTCTGGATCAGGGAGGGAGGGATTAGAGCTATTTAGCTTGCCATTGTGTCTCCCAGAAGTTCAAGAAGGCTCGTTTCAAACCTTTGGGGTGCAAGCCTCAGGAGTAGATGTCTCACTGCTGGAGGCATTGTGCTGCTGCCTCTCATTGCTTTAACAGACTCCCATCCTGTGTTGAGAGGCCTGGGGATCTCTGCTGGTTTGAGTGCCCATCTTTCTCCCAGCCTGTCTCACTGGACAGTTTTTGCAGCTCCTTCTGCTTTGATGTTGTCTGGTGTAGCTCTGCATGTTGAGCTCCCTACCAACCTACAGATCTGTCCCATCGACCTTTTGCACTCTCCTGGCTTGAATATTTGCCCCACTCTGACTGCTAGCAGCTTCTAACTCTCTCAGATCTGCTGAGATTCAGTTTTTAGAGGTATCTGACAGAACTTGGGAGAGAGTGCCAGTAAGATGCTGCTTTCACATGGCCATCTTGGCTCCAATGGCCCTGTCCCAAATTCTTAATACCTATGAGCTGCTGGATAAATTATTTAACCTCTGTCTGCCTCATTATCATAACCTGTAAAATAGGTAATATAGTCACAATATTCTCCTAGGGTTGTTGTAAAATCAGATGATATTTGCAAAGTGTTTCGAAAACTCAAAGCAACATATACATGATAGCAATTACTATGTGATGAACCAAATTTGGTGCATCCAGGTTAAAGAAAAATAAATTCTCTAAGTGGCCAGATGTGAAGAGTTTAAATTTCGAGGAGTAATAATCAAGATCACAAAAAAATAACAGCTAATGTAAAGGAGTTGAAAGTTGAATTATTATGTTACAAAATTCAAGAGACACACATCTATAACCAAGAAAAATGCACCAGAAATGCTTGGGAAAAAAGGGACTTGGGTAAAAATATTGAAATTCAAATACCATAGTGAAGAGATACATTTTAAAAACCTTAAGTTTATGTAAGCAGTCAGAAAGGATTAAACAACAATTGAATATTTGCATTTTAACACGTGGAGATTATACAATTGTATACATTTATCACCAGGAATTGAAAAAGAGACTTAAATGTGAAAGTTGGAATTGATTTTGTTATGCTTTGATAGTCTTAAAAGAAAAAAAAATAATGTAGGAGTAAATAATATAACAGGAAATAAATAGAGAGGAAAGATGCAGAGTTTTCTATAACTAGAGTGTTAAACTAGGTGATTTAAGAAGTGCAAATGGATGTAGCTCTGGGCCTAGAATCGGGAAAATTCATCATCCTGAGTTCAAATCTGGTCTCAGACACTAACTAGCTGTGTTACCATGGTTAAATCATTTAACTATGTTTATCTCATCTTTTCATCTGTAAAAAATCAGCTGGAGAAAGAAATCACAGATCACTTTAGTATCTTTGCCAAGATAATGCCAAACGCAGTTGTAAAAACTCAAACTAGTCTGAAATAACTAAACAAAAACAACAAACTTGAAGACTAGATAAATGCAGAGGAAAGGGTATGGGAGCCGGCAACATGAATATTTTCATTAGAGCTGTTCAAAGGAGTATAGAATACAAAGAGAGAGGCTGAAGAAAAACATTTAATTCATCAAGTAAATATACAGGACAAGGGAGCAGAAACATGTCAAGCAGAGCACACTAGTACTGAGCACACTCCTTTCTTATAACCATTTTATGTGAGCAAAGAGAGGTAAAAAAGAATAAGAAAACTGCATTGAGGGAAATACATAATTATCATAACTGTGACGCTGAATGTCCATTTCCATAAAATGGAAAAAAGAGCTTGAAAAATGGATTAAAAAGAGAATCTGACATGTTTTGAGTCAAAAAAAAAATATGTGGAAAGGTGCACAAAATAAAGAGAAGAATATTATGCATTTATCTGAAATTTAAAAAGAAAAGAAAATAGGGTAACAATAGGAGCTCAGACAAAGCAAAAGAAACAATAGACTTGATTCAAAATTACATCATGATAAAAAAGAAACAAAACACAATATAAATACTAAAAACATATACTAAGTACCTTAGCATGTAAATAATTTTTTTAGTTTTTTTTTTATTTAATTTAATATATTTAGTTTTCAGTATTGATTTTCACAAGAGTTTGAATTACAAATTTCTCCCCATTTCTACCCTCCCTCCCATTCCAAGATGGTGTATATTATGGTTACCATGTTCCCCACTCAGCCCTCCCTTCTGTCACCACACTGCCCTCCCATCCCCTTTTTCCTTCTTTTTTTGTAGGGCAAGATAAATTTGTACGGCCCATTGCCTGTGTATCTCATTTTCTAGTTGCATATAAAAACTTTTTTTGTTTGTTCTTGAACATCTCTTTTTAAAACTTTGAGTTCTAAATTATCTCCACTCTTCCTTTCCCCCCCACCCTCCCTAAGAAGTCAAGCAATTCAACATAGGCGACATGTATATCATTATGTATAACCCTTCCACAATACTCATTTTGTGAAAGACTAACTATATTTTGCTTCTACCTAACCTATCCCTCTTTATTGAATTTTCTCCCTTGACCATATGCCTTTTCAAAAGTGTTTATTTTTGATTACCTCCACCCCCTTCTGCCCTCCCTTCTATCATCCCCCCCTTTTTAACTTCTTCCTCCTTCTTTCCTGTGGGGTAAGATACCCAATTGACTATGTATGGTATTCCCTCCTCAGGTCAAATCTGATGAAAGCAAGATTAACTCATTGCCCCTCACCTGCCTTCTCTTCTCTTCCTACAGAATTGCTTTTTCTTGCCACTTGTATGCAAGATAATTTACCCCATTATATCTCTCCCTATCTCCCTCTCTCAATATATTCCTCTCTCATCCCTTAATTTGATTTTATTTCATTTAGATACCTTCCCTTCATCTTCAACTCACCCCGTGCCCTCCCTCCCTCCCTCCCTCCCTCCCTCTCTCTCTCTCTCTCTCTCTCTCTCTCTCTCTCTCTCTCTGTCTCTCTCTGTCTCTCTCTGTCTACATATATATATATATATATATATATATATATATATACACACACACACACATACATATATAGATACATATACACTCACATATACATATATATACATAAACATATATATATGTATATATCAAATATATACATGCATATTCCCTTCAGATACTCTAATACTGAGGTCTCATGAATCATATACATCATCTTTCCATGTAGGAATGTAAACAAAACAGTTCAACTTTAGTAAGTCCCTTGCAATTTTTTTTTCTTGTTCTTTTTCTTGATTGCTTTTTCATGCTTCTCTTGATTCTTGTTTTTGAAAGTCAGATTTTCTGTTCAGTTCTGGTCTTTTCACTGAGAAAGCTTGAAGGTCCTCTATTTTATTGAAAATCTATTATTTTGCCTTGCAGCATGATACTCAATTTTGCTGGGTGGGCGATTCTCGGTTTTAATCCTAGCTCCATTGACCTCCGGAATATCGTATTCCAAGCCCTTCATTCCCTTAATGTAGAGGCTGCCAGATCCTGTTTTATTCTGATTGTGTTTCCACAATGCTCAAATAGTTTCTTTCTGGCTGCTTGCAGTATTTTCTCCTTGATCTGGGAGCTCTGGAATTTGGCGACAATATTCCTAGGAGATTTCTTTTTGGGATATTTTTGAGGAGGTGATCTGTGGATTCTTTCAATTTCTATTTTGCTCTGTTGCTCTAGAATATCAGGGCAGTTCTCCTTGATAATTTCTTGAAAGATGATATCTAGGCTCTTTTATTGATCATGGCTTTCAGGTAGTCAAATAATTTTTAAATTCTCTCTCCTGGATCTATTTTCCACGTCGGTGGTTTTCCAATGAGGTATTTCACATTGTCTTCCATTTTTTCATTCCTTTCGTTCTGTTTTATAATATCTTGATTTCTCATAAATTCACTAGCTTCCACTTGCTCCAATCTAATTTTTAAGATAGCATTTTCTTCGGTGGTCTTTTGGCCCTCCTTTTCCATTTGGATAATTCTGCCTTTCAAGGCATTCTTCTCTTCATCGGCTTTTTGGAGCTCTTTTGCCATCTGAGTTAGTTTATTTTTTAAGGTGTTGTTTTCTTCAGTATATTTTTCAGCATTTTTTGGGTGTCCTTTAGCAAGTCATTGACTTGTTTTTCATGGTTTTCTCCCATCTCTCTCATTTCTCTTCCCATTTTTTCCTCTACTTCTCCAACTTGCTTTTCCAAATCCTTTTTGAACTCTTCTATGGCCTGAGACCAGTTCATGTTTTTCTTGGAGGCTTTTCTTGTAGGCTCTTTGACTTTGTTGACTTCTTCTGCCTATATGTTTTGGTCTTCTTTGTCACCAAAGAAAGATTCCAAAGTCTGAGACTGAATCTGGGTGCATTTTCACTGCATGACCTTGTTCCTAGCCAACTTACTTGACCCTTGAGTTTTTCATTTGGGTATGACTGCTTGTAGAGTAAAGAGTTCTATGTTTCAAGCTTGGGGGGGGGGGATGCACCAACTCTGCCACACCAGCACTCCTCCTTCCCCAAGAACCCCCAACCCAGACTGGACTTAGATCTTCAGCAGGCACTTCACTCCTGCTCTGATCCGCCACTTAATTCCTCCCAGCAGGTGGGCTTGGGACCAGAAGCAACTGCAGCTGTAGTTCTGTAGTTGCCCCACCTTCACTGTCCCTGGGGTGGTGGCTGAACCGTGAACTCTATCCCCCTGTCCCCAGCACCTTTTCCCACTAACCTTCTCTGTTGTCTTTGGTTTTGTGGGTTGAGAAGTCTCGTAACTGCCGCAGCTCACTGATTCAGGGCAGTAGGGCCCGCTCCACCTGGCTCCTAGTCTGGTTGATTTGCGTGGCTCAGCATGGGCTCTGCTCTGCTCTGCTCTGTTCCCAGCTGTGTGTGTGAAAGACCTCACCCAACAACCATCCATCCAGTCCTGCGCTGGAGCCCTACTTCCCTCTGCTATTTTGTGGGTTCTGCAGTTCTAGAATTGGTTCAGAGCCATTTTTTCTTGGTTTTTGGAGGTACTTGGAGGGAGCTCACACTAGTCACTGCTTCCCAGCCACCATCGTTGTTCCCCCCACCCCGCACCTAAATAATTAAAGGGAAATTTAATGAATAATAAGAAGCAATAAAAAATTAATAATATAATAGGAAGAGATTTCAATATAACTTTCAGTTTTAGACGAATGTAGCCAAAAAGTGGTCAAGAGGAAAGTTAATGAAGTTTTTAGAAAAGGTAGATATTGTATACCTCTGGCAATTATTTATTGAGAATAGAAACAATGTGCTCAATCTCAATTCTACATGTATTTTTTACCAAAAAATGCTATATTATTGGTCTTATGAAACTCACAAGCAAATGCTGAAAAACAAACAAAAGTCATCTTTTATTGATCATAAAAAATAAGATTATTTCATGTATTCCATAAAAGGTCACCGAAGAAAAAACTAATTGTAAAATTAAAAAAAATTATCCTAAAGAATGAAAAGGCTAAAATAACAACCTATATAAAAGTAGATAAATTCGTTAAAGTCAATGACATGGGGGAATTAAAATTGTACAGCCTACAATAAAAGAGACTGGGGTAGTGCTCTGAGGTGGTAGCAGTTTAATTATTTATATGGTTCTTTCTGGTGAAGTGGACCTCGTATCTTCCTCACTACTTGAGATACCTCCTTCTTCCATGGCCTTGTATTTATAAAGCTTGATAGTCAAATTTGCAAAAGAACTGGGGTGAAATATACTATCTCATTGGTTGATAGACCTTGCTCTAGAGGACCAAAAAAATGACATTAGTGGGTTGGCAGTAGGGGTGGTGAAGTCACAGATTGGGTGAAGCATGGGGCATCTCCACTGAATAAGAGGTCATAAGATAGTCATAAGATGGTTAATTGCTTGTATTGGACAAGGAAGAAAGGTCCAGAAGGATGAAAATAAATCAGAAAACTTTCCATGTATTTCAGTCACCTCTGCCACACGTGGCTTGGTCACCATGACAAGGAAAAACAAGGATAGAGGGCCTCTAGTTAGCTTCCTATGATAAGGCAAGTGAACTTTCAGTCTGAAGCTCAAAGCTTTGGGATCTAATATACAGAACGTATTATTACTATCCAAATAGAATCATGTCAAATCGAAGCCCAACAGCAAGAGATAGAAAGAGAAATTCCATTTAAAATTACTGTAGACATTATAAAATATTTGGGAGTCCAGTTCCCAAAACAAGCCTAGGAACTATGCCAACATAATTACAAAACATTTTTTCACACAGATGAAGTCATATCTAAATAATTGTGGAAATATAAGTTACTCATGTTTGTGCTGAGCTAATATAATAAAAATGACAATTTTACCTAAATTAATTTACTTGTTTAGTGCCATACCAATTAAACCACCAAAAATATTTTATGGATCTAGGAAAAATAACTACTAAATATGTATATAAGAACAAAGCGTCCAGAATATCAAGAGAATTAATGAAAAAAATGCTAGAGAATGTAGCCTAATGATGCCAGATCTAAAACTGTATTACAAAGCCACAGTCATTAAAACTGCTTGGTACTGGCTGAGAAATAGAATGATAAATGAGTGATACACAAGACACAGTAGTCAATGACTATAGAAATCTACTATTTGATAAATCCAAAGACTCCAACTTCTGGAATAAAAGCTCAATATTTGATAAAAAAAAAACTGCTGGAAAACTGGAAAATATTATGACAGCAATTGGGCATAAACCAACATCTCACACCATATACAAAAATAAAGTCAAAATAGGTTCACAATTGAAATATAAAGGCTGATACTCTAAGCAATCTGGGAGAGCAAGGAGTAGTTTCAGTCTCAGATTAATGGAGAAGGGAAGAATTTATGACCAAACAAGAGATGGAGACCATTATGAAATGCAAAATGGATAATTTAGAAGAGGACAGCATAGACAGTACACCCACATCTGAAACCTCACAAGGGAAAGTGAACTGGTCTCCACACCTGAAAGCATTACTGGAAGAACTCAAGGAGGATTTAAAAAACCAAATTAGGAAGGTAAAAGAAAAAAATGAAGAAAACAAATTTTAAAAGGTAGAATTGGGGAAGCGGTTAAGGAAAATCAGAATACAATTGCAGAAAATATCTCACTGAAAAGGAAAATCAACCAAATGGAAAAGTAGATAGGGAAGATAAAGGAAGGAAACAAAATATTAAAAATTTGAATTGCACAAGTCGAAGCTAAGGACTCTATGAGACATCAAGAATCAGTCAAACAAAATCTAAAAAATGAAAAAAAAATAGAAGAAAACATGAAATATCTGATTGGAAAAACAACAGACCTGGAAAACAGATCAAGGAGAGACAATCTAAAAATTACTGATCTACCTGAAAGTTATAATGAATAAAAAAAGAGCCTGGACAGTATCTTCCATGAAATCCTTAAGGAAAATTGCCTGGAGGTCCTAGAACCAGGGGGTAAAAATGTCGTTGAAAGAATCCATTCATAACCCCCTGTAAAAGATCTCAAATAGAAAAATCCAAGAAATATTATAGCTAAATTCCAGAACTACCAGGTCAAGGAGAAAATTGTGCAACCAGCTAGAAAGAAACAATTCAAATATCATGGAACTACAGTCAGGATCTCACAGGATCTTTCAGCTTCTACATTAAAAGACAGGAGAAATTGGAATACAATATTCCAGAAATGCAAAGAAGGTTGGAGTACAACCAGAGATCAACTACCCAGCAAAACTGAGCATAATTTCCAGGAAAGGACATGTACATTCAGTGAAATAAGGGAATTCCAGACCTTCATAATGAAAAGGCCAGAGCACAATAGAAAGTTTGACCATCAAATACAAAACTCAAGAGAGACAATAAAAGGTAAATGGGGAGGGAGGTGAAACCCCTGGTTACACAATAAGGCTAATGAATTACATCCTTATATAGGATTATTTGGTTTTATATACATTATATATATATATATATATATGTATGTATGTATACACAAATATGTATATATACATATTTATATATATATATATATATATATATATATATATATATATATACATATATATCAATCTTGAAAACAGCATACTCATTATGAAACTTGAAGTGGATATTCATAGATCATGGATATCAGTATAAAATAACTGATATTGTGATAAAAATATAATTAAGTATTATAAAAGGATGGTTCTTGGAGAAGAGGTAAGGAGATAGTAGAACAGGGGAAATAATATCACATGAAGAGGGACAAAAACATATTGTAATAGAGGAAAGTAGGGAGGGGGAAGATCAGTATTTTAAAGAAGGGAATAACATATGCTGATAAGTATAGAAATCTAACTTGTCCTACAGGAAGTAGGAGGGGAAGGGGAAAAAGGGAAGGGGTGGTCAGAAGAGAGGGAAGAAGTAGCAAGTGGAAAAGAGTAAAATAAGGGAAGGGAATCAAGAGGGAGGGTAAACTGAGGAAGGCAAGGGTCAAAAGCAAAACTTTGTTGAGGAGTGGATGAGAAAGGGGAGAAATAAAATCATAAATGGTGGGAAGTAGGATAGAGAAACACACAGACGGTAATCATAACTGTTAATGTGAACAGGATGAACTCTTCCATAAAACAGATGCAGATACCAAAATGGATTAAAAATCAATAATCCTACAATATGTTGTTTACAAGAAACACTTTTGAAACAGGGGGATACACACAGGGTAAAAGTAAAAGGCTGGAGTAGTATATATAGTGCTTTAGCTAAAGTAAAAAAAAAAAAAAAGCAGGGGTATCAGTCCTAATTTTAGACAAAGCAAAAGCAAAGATAGATCTAAGTAAAAGAGATAAGGAAGGACAATACATCCTGCTAAAAGGCACCATAAACAATGAAGCAATATCATTGTTTAACATTTATGCACCAAGTGGCATGGCACGCACATTCTTAGAGGAGAGGTTAAGGGAGTTACAAGAAGAAATAGAGAGCAAAACTATAAAAATGGGATAACTCAACTTCCCCCTCTCTAAACTTGATTAATCTAACCTCAAAATAAACAGAATTTTAGAAAAGGCAGATATCATACACCTCTGGAGAAACCTGAATGGGGATAAAATGGAATATACTTTTTTTCTCAGCAGTACATGGCACATACTCAAAATCCAACCATGTACTAGGGCATAGAAATGTCACAATCCAGTGCAGAAATGCAGAAGTAGTCAAAGCATCCTTTTCTGATCATGATACAATAAAAATTATTTGTAATAAAAAACCAAGGAAAAGTGAAAATTAATTGGAAAGTAAGTAATCTAATTCTATAGAATGAGTGGCCAAAAAACAAATAATAAAAACAGTCAGTAACTTCATTCAAGAGAAAGACAACACAGAGACAATATAACGAAACTTAGGGGATGCAGCAAAAGCAGTTCTTAGGGGAAGTTTTATATCTCTAAATGCTTACATGAATAAAATAGAGAAAAAGGAGATCAATGAATTGGGCATGCAACTGAAAAAGCAAGAAAAAGAACAAATTGAAAGTTCTCAATTAAATATAAAATTGGAAATACTGAAAATCAAAGGAGAGATTAATAAAACTGATATTAAGAAAACTATTGAGTTAATAAATAAAACCAAGAGGTGGTTTTATGAAAATAAACAATACAATTGATAAACCTTTTATCAATTTGGTTAAAAAAAAAGAAAAAGAAAATCAAATTACCACTACAAAAAATTAAAAGGATGAATTCACTTACAATGAAAAGGAAATTAAAACAGCAATTAAGAATTATTCTGCCCAATTGTATGCCCATAAATTTGACAACCTTAGGGATATGGATGAATATATATATATATATATGAAATATAAATTGCCCAGGTTAACAGAAGAGAAAGTAAAATTCCTAAATCCTATCTCAGAAAAAACTATTGAACAAGCCATCAATCAACTCACTAGGAAAACATCTCCAGGTGCAGATGGTTTTACATGTGAATTTTATCCAACATTTAAAGAATGATTATTTCCTGTACTTTATAGACTATTTGGGAAAATAGGTGAAGAAGGAGTCGTAACAAACTCGTATTATGACACCAACAGGGTAATAATACACAAACCAAGAAGACTCAAAACAGAGAAAGAAAATTACAGACCAATTTCCCTAATGAATATTGATGCAAAAAATTTAAATAAAATATTAGCTAAAAGATTGCAGCAACTTATCACAAGAATAATAAACTACGACCAGGTAGGATTTATTCCAGGAAGGAAAGGCTGGTTTAATGTTAGGAAAACTATCAGCATAATTGAATATATAAACAACAAGACTAGCAGAACCCATATGATCATCTCAATAAATGCAGAAAAAGCCTTTGACAAAATACAACACCCATTCCTATTAAAAACTGTAGAAAGCATAGGAATAAATGGAGCCTTCCTTAAAATTATAAATAGCATCTACCTAAAACCATCAAGAAGCATTATTTGTAATGGGGATAAGCTAGATGCATTCCAAATAAGATAAGGGGTAAAACAAGGATGTCTATTATAACCCCTATTATTCAATATTGTACTAGAAATATTAGCTATAGCAATGAGAGAAGAAAAGAAATTGAAAGAATTAGAATATGCAAAGAAGCGCAAGTCACATTTTGCAGATGATATAGTGAGTTACTTAGAGAATCCTAGAGAATAATATAAAAAAGTATTTGAAATAATAAACAGCTTCAACAAAGTTGCAGGATATAAAATAAACCCACATAAATCCCCAACATTCCTATACATTACTAAAAAAGGCCAACAGCAAGAGATACAAAGATAATCTCCATTCAAAGTTACTGTAGACACTATAAAATATTGAGTCTATCTGGTAAGACAAACCAAGGGCCTATATGAACATAACTATAAAATAATCTTCAAGCGAATAAAGTCAAATCTAAATAAATTAAAAAATATTACTTTATCATGGTTAGGCTGAGCTAATAAAATAAAATGACAGTTTTACCTAAATTAATTTATTTATTCAGTGCCACACTGATCAAACTACCAAAAAATTATTTTACAAAGCTGGATAAAACAATAACAAAATACATCTGGAAAAAACAAGTGGTCTAGAATATCTAGGGAACCAATGAAAAGAATTGCTAGGGAAGGTGGCCTAGCCATACCAGATATTAAACTATACAATAAAGCAGTAGTCATCAGAACTACCTGGTATTGTCTATGAAACAGAGTCATGGATCAGTGGAATGAGATACATACACAAGACCCAGTAGTCAATGACTATAACAATGTACTCTTCGATAAACCCAAAGAATCCAGCTTCTGGGCTAAGAAGTCGCTATTTCACAAAAACTGCAGTGAAAATTGGAAAATGGCAGGGCAGAACCTGGGCATAGATCAATATCTTACACCATATACCAAAATAAAGTGAAAATACGTTCATGATTTAGGAATAAAGGTTGATAATATAAGCAATTTGGGAAAGTAAGGAATAGCTTACCTCTCAGATTTATGGGAAAGAAAAGAATTCATGACCCAACAAGAGATATGAAGCTTTACAAAACACAAAATGGATAATTTTGATTATGTTCAATTGAAATGTTTTTGTATAAAATCGGCAATGCAACAAAGATTAGGATGGAAGCAGAAAACTGGGAGAAAATATTTACAGCCTGTGTCTCTGATAGGCCTCATCTCTAAAATATACAGGGAACTGAGACAAATTTATAGGAATACAAGTCATTCCCCAATTGGAAAATGGTCAAAGGACATGAACAGGCAGTTTTCAGAAGAAGAAATTAAAGATATCTACAGGCAGATGAAAAAAAGTCTGTATATCAGTACTGATTAGAGAAATGTAAATCAAAACAACTCTTAGGTACCATATCTCTCCTGTCAGATTGGCTAAAATGACAAAACAGTAAAATGATAAATACTGGAGTGGATTTTGGAAAATTGGAACATTTTTACATTGCTGGTGGAGTTGTGAACTGATTCAGCCATTCTAGAGGGCAATTTGGAACTATGCCCAAAGGGCTATAAAAATGTTCATACCCTTTAATCCAGCAATACCACTTCTAGGTTTGTATCCCCAAAAAATCACTCAAGTGGGAATAGAACACATATGTACAAAAATATTTACAGTGGCTTTTTTGTGTAGTAGCAAATAATTGGAATTCAAGGGGATGCCCCTCAATTGAGGACTGGCTGAACAAGTTGTGGTACATGAAGCTAATGCAATACCATTCTGCTGTAAGAAATGGGGAAGATACGGACTTCATAATAATTTGGAAAAACCTATATGATGGAATGCTGAGTGAATGGAGAAGAACCAGGAGAACATTATGCACCACCACAGATATGGATTCTGTGATGACTAACCCTGATAGACTTTGCTCTTCTCAGAAATACAGGGTTCAAAGACAACACCAAAGGACTCATGATGGAGAGACCTATCTACATCTACAGAATGAAATATAGAATCTGAATGCAGATTGAAGCACACTATATGCTCTCCATTATTTCCCTTAGTTTTTTTCCTTTTTTTTGGTTTTGTTTCTTCTTTCTCATGATTCATTCCATTGGTCATAATTCTTCTTTACAATTGACTATTGTGTAAATAATTCAATGCGAAGTTATATGCAGAAGATATATCAGATTCCATGCCATCTAGGGTAGGGACTGGGGGGAAGAGGGGAAGAAAATCTGGAATTCAAAATTATGTGGAATTGTGTGTTGTAAACTAAAAAAAAAAATAATCGTTAAAAAAAGAAATGAGTGAATAAATCAGATCAATGAATTGGGAATTGAACTAAAGTAGTATAAAATAAAATGTTAAAAAAATAAAAGCTGAACTAGTAGTCCCCAAAATCAGAGAACACATTAGCAAAATTAAAGGCAAAATCTACATTGAATTGAATCAAAGATATTAAAACCAGGAACTATTTTAAAATATAATATATTAACTACTATGTAATTTGATTCGAAAAATAGAAAGAGAAAAACCAAAGAATGGAAACAAAATAAAATGAAAACATTGTGAAGTATCATTGGAAAAAGAACCTGGAAAATAGATCCAGGGGAGATAATTTAAAAATTATTGGGCTACCTAAAGGCCATAATAAAAAAAAAAGAGTCTAGACACCATATTCCAAAACATTTTCAAGGAAAACTGCCTTGATATTCTAGAACCATATGGGGAAATAGATATTGAAAGAGTTCATCTATCACCTCCTGAAAGAGACACCAAAAGCGTGACTCTTAGGAGTATTGTAGACAAATTCCAGAACCCCTAGGTCAAGGAGAAAGTATTTCAGGGAGCCAGGAAAAACAAAACAAAACGAAAAAAAACAAACAAACAAACAACTGAAGTATTGTGGAAACACAATCATTGTAACACAATATTTAGCCGCTTCTACATTAAATGATTGGAGGGATTGGAATATCATATTCTGGAGGTCAAAGGATTAGGTGCCACGGTGGGATAGCAGGAAGATGCCGCTGCCGGTTGGGGTGTTTAATTTGCAGCCGGAGACTTCAGCCTGAGCGCCAGTCTGTCGTCCTGTACGCTACTCTATGAGGGGGCAGTAGAACCCATGCAGATTGATGTCGACACTCAAGAGGATCAGCAGAATGCACCGGACATCAACTATGTGGTGGAAAATCCCACCCTGGACCTGAAACAGTACGCATCCAGTTACAGTGGGCTGATGCGCATTGAGTGGCTGCAGTTTATCGCAGATCACAGCCCACAGCTTCAGGTGGAGGCCCTGAAGATGACATTGTCCTTTGTGCAGAGGACCATCAATGTGGATATTTATGAGAAAATCCACTGGAAGCTCTCTGAAGCCACCAGAAAGCTACAGAATGCTCCTGATGCTGGACCTGAGGGAGGGGTGGAGACCACAATCCTGGACACAGCCCAGGGTGGAAGCCACAAGAAAGAAGGTCCTGCTAAAACTAGAGAAGCTAGATACAGACCTGAAGAACTACAAAGGGAACTCCATCAAGGATAGCATCAGACGGGGGCATGATGACCTGGGTGACCATTATCTCGACTGTGGGGATCTCAGTAATACCCTCAAGTGTTACTCCCAGGCTCGGGACTATTGTACCAGTGCCAAACATGTCATCAATATGTGCCTCAACGGTAATCAATCTACTTGCAAAATTGGTCTCATGTCTTGAGCTATGTCAGCAAAACTGAGTCTACTCCTGAGATTGTTGAGCAGCTAGGGGAAAGGGATAGCCAGACCCAGGCCATTCTTACCAAGCTCAAGTGTGCAGCAGGCCTGGCTGAGTTGCCTGCTCGAAAGTATAAGCAGGCAGCCAAGTGCTTTCTGTTAACTTCATTTGATCACCGTGACTTCCCTGAGCTACTGTCCCCCAGTAATGTGGCTGTATATGGTGGTCTCTGTGCACTGGCCACCTTTGATCGACAAGAGCTACAGCGCAATGTCATCTCTAGCAGCTCCTTCAAATTGTTCTTGGAGCTGGAACCACAGGTTCAGGACATCATCTTCAAATTCTATGAATCCAAATATGCCTCGTGCCTGAAGATGCTGGATGAGAGGAAGGACAACTTTCTGCTGGATATGTATTTGGCCCCCCATGTCAGGACCCTCTATACCCAGATCTGAAACCATGCCCTCATCCAGCATTTCAGTCCCTATGTCTCTGCTGACATGCGTAAGATGGCCATTGCTTTCAATACAACCGTGGCTACACTAGAAGATGAACTAAGACAGCTGATCCTTGAGGGTCTCATCAATGCCCGAATTGACTCTCATAGCAGGATTCTGTATGCCCAGGATGTGGAACAGCACAGCACCACCTTTGAGAAGTCACTGCTCATGGGCAAAGAATTCTAGTGCTGTGCCAAAGCCATGATTCTGAGTGGGGCCGTGCTGCACAACCAGATCCATGTCTAGTCTCCTCCTCAAGAAGGGAGCCAGGGTGAACTAGCATCAGCCAACAGCCAGTCACAGATGAGCACGAACATGTGATAGGGGTGTGACCCACCCCCACCTGGACCCCAGGACTGCGTTTGAGTGTCCATTCCCAACTCCATGCTCCCTAGGTCTCTCTGGTTCCAGAGGCCCAGCCTGCTTCTCCATGAGCCTGGGAGGCTTCATCTTTCAATGCAGGGGATGCCTCCTTCTTTCCACTGGGCCTTGGGACTACCAGATAGCTGTCTCAGTGCCCACCTTGCCAGCAGAGTTGTATCCCACAGACACAGTGGCAGGGATTGTCAGGAGTCATCTGGGGTTCGCCCTCCCCACACAATGTTTTTCTTTTCTCTCCCCCTGCACAGCTGGGAACTAGAAGGCATGGTGGCACTAGTTCCCCCAGCCTGCCTGCTGTGGGACACTGGGCTGCTGAATTCCCTGGCTACTCCCAGGGCTGACAGTGTCAGGTGCCTGCCTGGGTACACAGATTCCTGGTTACCTCAACCTTGGCTGTCCCCCTATGCCAGGAGCTAGCGGAAAAGGTTGGGCCAGGCTACCTCTCCTTCTGCTGTTCTGGAGTGGGAAGAAAGGGGAGAGGCCTGGCTTCTGCTGGTATTTGTTCCCAATGAGCACAATGACACATAGCAGTACCTTCTACACTGCCGCCATCCCCAAACATGTTCTTGTTCATGCAATATTTTTTCCTGAGTTAGAAATGAGTTGTTGAATCTTTTGACCATAAAAAGCAGAATAAAAAAAAAAGGAGATAGGGTTAAAACCAAGTATCACCCACCAAGAAAATGTAATCCTTCAGGGGGAAAAATGGATATTTAGTGATGTAGATGACTTTCAAGCATTCTTTGTACAAAGAACAGAGCTGACTTTCTAATGAAAATTTCTAATTCTTTCTAATGAAAGAATAATAATTTCTAAATTCTTTCTAATGAAAATCTAATGACTTTCTAATGAAAATTTGACTTTCTAATAAAAGACTGAAGAGAGGAATGAAAAGGCAAACCGGAGAGAGAAATCTTAACTGAGTTATTAAAGTTGAACTGTTTATATTCCTACATAGAAAGATGATGTTTCTAATTCCTGAGGGGGGGTGGAGCCAAGATGGCTGCATGAAGGCAGCGTCTTACTGGAGCTCTCTCACAAGGTCTGTCAGATTCCTATATAAAAGTGAAGTTGAGCAGACTTGAGAGAGTCAGAAACCGTGAGCAGTTTGCGTGGGAAAAATTTCCAAGCTGGGAGAGTCTGAAAGGCCAGAGGCACGAACCTGTAGGCCGGGAGAGTGCTCAGTGCGGAGCTGCTCCAGACCAAGGTGGAAGCGGCTGGCCGGGAAATCCACGTGGGAGACGGGCTGAGAGAAAGCTGGGCGCCCGAAACCGGCAGAGATCCCCAGGCCTCCCAACACAGGATGGCAGTCTGTGGAAGCGACAAGAGGCAGCACAACGCCACCCATGAAACACCGTCTCCTGAAGTTTGCAGCCCAAACGTATTAAATGCGGCATCTTGAACTTCCGGGAGTTCTTAATGTCCAGGTAAACAGCTCTAATCCCTCCCCTCCCCACCCAGAGAATCCCTCAGGAAAAAAAAAAAAAGAACGCTGGAACTGAGCAGAAAGTAGTGGGGCTTCAGTGGTCAAATAGATGAAGTTCATTAGTCCCATAGGGGCAGAGTCGGCAGGGGTCAACGCCAGGAGCCCAGATGTAACCTTGCTCCCCCAGGGGAAGTGCCAGACATCAGCTCAAACAACAAACAGCTGAGACCATTGCTGAAAAGCAAGTGCTGGAGAGCACCCACAGGGAGTGAGACGCCAGGGAGCCAGACCGCTCCCCCACACCTCAGGAAACTGAAGGTTATAATTCTAGACTCATGACCCCCAGAATAAGAAAGCTGGGACAGAAAGCCCTGAGGCCCACAGATAGAAATTCATTGTAAAGCCAGCAAAAGGCAAACCAACATGAAGAAGAACACAAAAAAACAGAGGACAATAGATTCTTTTTATGGAGACAGGCAGGATCAAAATGCAAATATGCAAGAGGAAAGTAATGATATTGTAGATACATCAGATACCTCAAAAGGTAATATGAACTGGTCTCCAGCCCAAAAAGCACTGCTGGAAGAGCTAAAGGAGGATTTTAAAAACCAAATTAGGGAGCTAAAAGAAAATATGGAAAAAATGGAAAAAAGGGAAAAAAATCCACTGATGAAATCAAGTCCCTAAAGAATAAGATTGGCAAAATGGCTACAGAGATTCAGAACCTAGAGAGAGAAAAGGACACCCTGAGAGGCAAAGTCAACCAATTGGAAAAGGAGACTCAAAAGCAAAATGTAAACACTAACTCATTAAAAATTAGACTTGAGCAAGTGGAAGCTAATGAATCTATGAGGCACCAAGAAGTAATAAAACAAAACGTAAAGAATGAAAAAATAGAAAAAAAAATGTGAAATATCTGATTGGCAAAACAACTGACCTGGAAAACAGATCCAGGAGAGATAATTTGAGAGTTATTGGTCTACCGGAAATCCATGATGAAAAAAAGAGCCTTGACAGTATCTTCGAAGAAATTATCAAAGACAACTGCCCAGAGGTCCTAGAACCAGAGGGCAAAATAGTCATTGAAAGAATTCATCAATCACCCCCTGAAAGAGATCCCAAACTGAAAACACCAAGAAATATTATAGCCAAATTTCAGAGCTATAAACTCAAGGAGAATATACTGCAAGCAGCCAAAAAGAAGCAATTTACATATCGTGGAACTACAGTCAGGATCACGCAGGATCTCTCAGCTTCCACATTAAAAGACAGGAGAAATTGGAATATGATATTCCGAAGGGCAAAGGAGCTGGGACTACAACCAAGGATCAACTACCCAGCAAAACTAAGCATAATTTTCCAGGGAAGGTGATGGACATTCAATGAAATAAGGGAATTCCAGACCTTCCTGATGAAAAGGCCAGAACTCAATGGAAAATTTGATCTCCAAATACAAAACTCAAGAGAAACATAAAATGTAACCAGGGGGAAAAACCCCACAAACCTTATTAACCAATAAGGGCAGGTTGTTTACATCTTTATGTGGGATTATATCATCTTATGTATGTTTCATATATATATATATATATATATATATATATATATATATATATACACACACACATATATAAGTCATTCTTCTGAATGGTACAGCTATTATGACAAATGAAAGGGATATACATAGGTTGTGAATGCCTGTATAAATTAACTGATGTAAAGATATAAAATATAAGTAAGAGATATAAAGGGAGGGATATGAGGGAAGTGGTAAGGAGGTAGTAGAAAAAGGTAAATTACACCAAATGATGTGGCACCAAAACATATTATAGTAGAGGGAAAGAAGGGAGGGAGAAGAGCAGTATTTGAGCTTTACTGTCACCTGATCCAGTTCAAGAAGGGAATAACATACTCTGTTAAGTTTAGAAATCCAACTTGTCCTACGGGAAGTGGGAGGGTAAGGGGGGAAAAAGGTAGGGGGGTGGTCAGAAGGGAGAGGAGAAGTAGCAAGTGGCTAATGGTAAGATAAGGGAGGGGAATAAAGAGGGAGGGTAACTGAGGAAAGCAGCGGTCAAAAGCAAAACTTTGTTGAGGAGGAGAAGGGGAAAGGGAGAAATAACAGCATAAACAGGGGGAATTAGGATGGAGAAGAAGACACAGATAGAAATCATAACCCTGAACATGCAGGGGATGAACATTCTCACAAAACAGAAGCAGATAGCAGAATGGATTAAAAACTATAATCCTACAATATGCTGTTTACAAGAAACACATTTGAAACAGGGGGATACACATAGGGTTAAAGGTAAAAGGCTGCAGTAAAATATATTGTGCCTCAGCCAAAGTAAAAAAAGCAGGTGTAGCAATCCTAATCTCAGACAAAGCAAAAGTAAAGATAGATTTAATTAAAAGAGATAAGGAAGGACATTATATCCTGCTGAAAGGCACCATAAACAATGAAGCAATATCATTGCTTAACATTTATGCACCAAGTGGTAAGGCATACAAATTCTTAGAGGAGAGGTTAAGAGAGTTACAGGAAGAAATAGACAGCAAAACTATAGTATTGGGAGACCTCAACCTCCCCCTTTCTGAACTTGATAAATCTAACCTCAAAATAAATAAGAAAAAAGTTAAGGAGGTAAACAGAATTTTAGGAAAGGCACATATGATAGACCTCTGGAGAAAACTGAATGGGGATAAAAAGGAATATACTTTCTTCTCAAAAGTACATGGCACATACTCAAAAATTGACCATGTACTAGGGCATAAAAACCTCACAACCCAGTGCAGAAAAGCAGAAGTAGTCAATGCATCCTTTTCAGATCATGAGGCCAGATTTGATCTCAGGTCTTCCTGACTCCAGGGCTGGTGCTCTATTCACTGTGCTACATAGATGCCCCGATACTTATCATTTTCTAAAAGATTACATTTATTCCTGTACTTTCTAGTGTTTTTTTAATAGCAATGGGTGTTGTATTTTATCAAAAGGTTTTTCTGCATCTGCTGAGAAAATCATGAGGGTTTTGCTAGTTCTCTTTTTGATATGATCAATTATGCTGAGAGTTTTCCTAATATTGAACCAGCCTTGCATTCCTGGAATAAAGTCTACTTGGTCCTAGTGCATTATTCTCATGATAAGTTGCTGTGATCTTCTTGCTAATATTTTATTTAAAATTTTTGCGTCAATATTCATGGTGAAATTTGGTCTATAATTTCCTTTCTCTGTTTTGACTCATTCTGGCTTAGGAATTAGTACCATATTTAGGTCATAAAAAGTATTTGGAAGGACTCTTTTCTTTCTCTATTTTCTCAAATAGTCTATAAAAGATTGAAATTAATTGTTCTTTAAATAAAAATCACAATTTTACCTAAATTAACTTACTTATTTAGTGCCTTACGAATTAAACCACCAAAAATTATTTTATAAAGGTAGATAAGGTAATAAAAAAATTAATCTGCAAGAACAGAAGATGCAAAATATCAAGGGAATTAATGAAAAGAAATGCTATACCAGATATTAAGCTCTATTATAAAGCAACAATCATCAAAACTACTTGGTACTGGCTATGAAATAGAGTGGTGGATCCATTGTATAGATTAGGTACACAAGATGCAGTAGTCAATGAATATAGTAATCTACTATGTGATAAACTCAAAGAGTCCAGCTTCTCTGAAAAAAAAAAAACTATTATTTCACAAAAACTGCTGGGAAAACTGCAAAACAATATGGCAGAAATTGGGAATAGACCAATTTCTTATTCCATATATCAAAATAAAGTCAAAATGGGTTCAAAACATAGATTTAAAGGCTGATACTATAAGCAATTTGGGAACTAAGGGAATAGTTTACCTGTCCGGCTTGTGGAGAAGGGAAGAAATAATTACTAAACAAGAGATAGAAAGTGTTACAAAATACAAAATGGATAATTTTGATTGCATTAAGTGGAAAAGCTTTTTGTATAAACAAAGCCTATGCACCACAGATTAGGAGAGAAGCAGGAAATGGGGAAAGAATTTTTACAATCAGTGTCTCTGACAAAGGCCACATCTCTGAAATATACAAGGAACTGAATCAAATTTATTAGAACAACAAGTCATTCACCAATTGACAAATGGTCAAAGGATCTAAACATTTCATTTCAAGGAAGAAATTAAAGATATCTATAATCACATGGAAAAAATGCTCTAAATCACTGTTGTTTAGGAAAATGCAAATCAAATCAATGCTCAGGTACCACATCTTCTCCTGTAAGATTGGCTGACATGTCAAAACAGGAAAATCATAAATGTTGGAGAAGATGTGGGAAAATCGGAACACTACTGCATTGTTGGTGGAGTTGTGAATTGATCCAACTATTCTGGAGAACAATTTGAATTATGTGCAAAGGGCTAAAAATTGTGCATAAGTGACCCAGAAATACAACTTGTAGGGCTGTATCCCAAAGAGATCATACAAGGTTTAAAAGGACCCCTATGTAAAAAATATTTATAGCAGTTCTTTATGTGGTGGCAAAGAATGGAAATCAAGGGGATGCCCATCAATTGTGGAATGGCTAAACAAGTTATGGCATATGAATATAATGAAATACTATTGTGCTATAAGAAATGAAGAGCAGATGGACTCCCTAGGATTCTAGGTCATTTTACATGATCTGTTGATGAATTAAGGGAGCAGAAGCAGGAGACTATTGTACACAACCACAGACTTATTGCTTCTGTGATGACTATCTTGGATAGACTTGGCTCTTCTCAACAATGCCAATTTCTAAGATACCTCCAAAAGACTCATGATTGAAAAGGCTATTGAAATCCAGAGAAAGAGCTATGGAATTTGAATGAAGATTAAAGCAAACTAGTTGCTCTCTCTTTGCCTTTTTTTTAAAATTTTCTTTACCTTTCTTTTCTTTTGGGGTTTGTTACATCTTTCTCATGGTTCATTTCATTGGTTATAATTTTTCCTTACAACTTGATTATTGAGAAAATACGTTTAATGTGAACATATATGTAGAACCTGTATCAGATTACATGCCATCTTTGGGGGACATAGGGGTGAGGAGAAGGAGGGGGAGAAAATTTGGAACTCAAAAACTTGTGGAACTTAGTGTTGGAAACAAAAAAAAAAATGAATTAATTAATTAAAAAAGAACAACACCAGCGTATTCATAGCAGCCATAGGCATTATATCAAATTGGTTCTACTCTCTCCAAAAATAGTGGTTCTGAATATCCATAGCTATTTACCTATATATCTACTTTCCTGTATATACAGAAATAGATATAGAGATATGTATTGGAGACTACAAATGCATTTCAGACATCCTATATAACATTGTAAAACGGGAATAAGCTGACTTTCATAATGGATTTTCCATAGCTGACCACGTCATTGCAATTAAAACAATTGACTGAAATGTATAGTAAATAGAAAATATCACCCTCTATAATTAATTCTATTATGACTATAATAAGACATTTTGTTTGGTAGAATAAACCCAACAAGGTATCTATTACATGTGTTTTCTTTCTTGTTGGGGCAGGGTATCATTTTTAAAGCTTTAATTTATTATTTTATTTTTTTCCCAGTTGCGTCTAAAAACAATTTTAACATACTTTCTGTTTTAAAATTTTGACTTCCAAATTCTATCCCTCCCTCTCCACACACTCCACCCCCCTTGAGAGTTAAGCAATTTGATATAGGTTATACATGTGTAGTCATGCAAACATATTCTTGATATTCATGTGAAAGAAAAAAATAGACAAGAAAAAATTTTGAGAAAAATAAAATAAATAAAAAGTATGCTTTTATTTGTATTCAGACACAATCAGTTCTTTGTCTTAGGTTGGATAGCATTTTTCATCATAAGTCCGACAGAGTGGTCTTGGACCATTATATTACTGGGTATAGCTTAGTCATTCATGGCTGATCAATGTTGCATTATTGTTGTTACTTTGTATGCAGTGTATTTCAATTTGAACCAACCTATGCAAGTTTCTCCAGATGTTTTTGAGAGCATCCTACTCATCAATTCTTATAGAACAATAGCATTCAATCATAATCATATACTACAACTTTTTGAGCCATCTTAAACTTGATGGGCATCCCCTCAAATTCTAATTCTTTACCCCCAGAAAAAAATGCTATAATTATTTTCGTACATATAAGTACTTTTCCTCATTTTGCTTGTTCATATTTGTATCTGTAGGCACTTAGCACAAAGCCTGAAACATACCTCTGGAGCAGCTCCTGCCACTGCCACTGCTGTTACTGACTCAGTCACTCCCAAAGCCTGCTCCTGGTTTGCTGTGGCTGGGCCTGTGCTGGCGTAACCTGAGCTGGATTGCTCTCCACTCTCACCCAGGTGCATCCAACCCTTCCTGCTGACATTCTAAGTTGTCTTTGGCATTGGGGGGCTGGGAGGTCTGTAGACTACCACTGCTGCCAGTGATTTCATCATCCTGAGACCCGTTCCAAGTTTTCTGGGGCCAGATCTGTTCTGTCATGGCCTGAGCTGGGCTGCATGCCTCTCTCATCCCAGGGCAAAAGACATTTCCTGCCAATCTTTCAAGTTTCCTTGGGCTGGAAATTTGTTGTACTAAATCTTTTTTGTGAGTTCTACTGCTCTAGAGTTTATTTAGAGTCATTTTTAAAGTAACTTGGAAGAATTTAGGGGAAAGCTCAGGTGACTCCATGTCTTTATTTCACCATCTTGTCTCTGCTTTCCCCTGCTTCCCCCATATGTGTTTTCTTAAAAGGACATTGCAATAGTGTTAACTAAATGAGGCAACTGGGCGGAAGAGTTGATATAGGCAAAGAGACAACAGTGAGAGTGTAAGATCTTTCACTAAGTACTTGGTATGTGTCAGACTTTGTGCTAAGCCCCAAAGATACAAATACAAACAAGCAAAATAATCACTGATCTTAAGGAACTTACATTGTAGTTGGGCAGAACTAAAGAAAAAAGTGAAAGAAATAATGAGACGGTATCTACATAGATACCTGACAAAGAGACTACCTTAAAATGGCATGGAGCCTGAAAACCTGTGAGGCAAGACAAAAAAAAAAAAAAACTCAGCTGTCAGAGCAGGAAACCCAAGGGTGGAGTCTAAGGTTTTGTTTTCTTTTCTATTGTTTGTGAGGGGAGGGGAGTGTGAAGAATGAATGTCAGAAATCAAAGAATATGATAAGAATGTGGACTAGCTGATTTACAGTATCATAGATTTGCAGTATTAAATGACAATAGAGGGGATCAAGTACCAAACCATATTTTAAGAGATGATCATATTGTTGCCCAGAGAGGAGACTTGTCTAGGAATTCAGTCAGTAAGAGTTTTTCTAAAGATTGAAACTTGGATGTTCACACCTACAATGACAATGCTTTAACTAATATGCATCTGTCCAAGACAATAGTTTAGCACTAAAGTAATTGTGTTTGTATGAGGCACACATTGCCCATCATATTGTGCTAGATGATAAGGTTTAGGGTAAGGGATCTTTTAGAAATGTTTCTAATCATAATTTTGGGGTTTTAACTAACTTGTATTTGGGGCCAGGTGAAGAAGTTAATATTTTTTCTTAAAAACACTTACACTGAAGAATTTTTCTTTTCATTACCTTATTCATTTTTTAAGCATGGACACTGGAAGCAATCTTAATGCATTTTCCCAGATGGCTTCATAAGTTTTTGTGGATTTGCTGGGAATCTCTACTCAAAGAATAAGAACATACTAGTTTGAAATAAGCATTTTGATGAACTGTTTTATTGGTAGCATGTGACCCATTCATTAATTAACTAGTACACACAGTCATAAGCACTCATATATTTTTCCTCAAATATTTGTTTTTCATGATATTAACACTGGTTAAACTGAGAGATTCATATTATAATCTCTTTAACACTGAAAGAAACAGTAAGATATCAAAATATGCACTAACCACATGAAAAAAGAAGATATATCTGTTGAATACTTCTGTTGGATTTTTAAGCAAATTAAATTTTGCCTTAAATATCTCTTTTGCCTTTCTATGTAATTCCAATTGCCCACATACTATGTCTCTTAATTTATTTTAGCATAGGATCCAGATGTTTCTGGCACATCTGGTTTAATATTTTTAATAAAAAATTGAGCTTCCAAGTTATACTTATGAAATCTGTATCTGTCTGATGAGAAAAAGGTATATATTTTCATCTTGTTTACACAGAATTCATCTATGTGTGAATCAAGAAGACAATGAGATAGTCACTTTTCATGTGTCATCTCGACTTTTACATGTGTTTATAATGTTGCTTTTTAGTGAGAAAAAAATCACATGTTGGATATGAATATAAATTTTTTTTAATAATTCCAAATAGCATTATTTCTTGCTAAACTACCAGAGCAGTCTAATTTGTGAAAATTCATCTTTCATATGTATTTCAGTTGGTGAAAGTACTAGAACATGAAACACATATTTGTGCATGTAGAAATCAGTAAATTGTAACTGTTTGAAAAGGAGTACCAATTAAAGAAAGGATTCTTCATTGTTTATTGTCATTGAATCCTTTCGTAGTCTTTTGAAGCCTAAGGAACTTTAAAAAACATTTTAACTTTATGAAATATATATTATACAGTATTAAATTACATTTAGAAACAGTTATCAAAGTGTATTTTTAAGAAGTTCAACATCGTATCTTTTTTATCACTTTTATCTAAGTTATCCCATATGGGCAGAATGACTAAGAGCAGACAGACAGACAGACAGATAGATTTTTTGAAAATCCTACCAGGCACTCATATTTCTCATGGCTTCTGTTTACTTAGTAAAGGATGTGTAAAAGACAGGCCATTTTCATTAGTTCCTAGGACTGCAAATACTTTGCCTGCTTATTGAATAACTAAGTCTACTACTGGCAGCCTGTAGCTGAGTTCTTGGCTAGGCCTCAATTTATTTGGCTCAGTCTCCCAAGGTGCCTAGATTGCCTAGTGGCTGCTGATGAGAATTGGGATTGGG
This sequence comes from Trichosurus vulpecula, assembly GCF_011100635.1. Classification (NCBI taxonomy): domain Eukaryota; kingdom Metazoa; phylum Chordata; class Mammalia; order Diprotodontia; family Phalangeridae; genus Trichosurus; species Trichosurus vulpecula. The sequence goes on along the minus strand of NC_050576.1, from coordinate 413,703,015 downwards.
AATAAAAGTGGGTGGGCCTGTTTTCCAGCATCTGAAGTTGATAGTTTCTATCTTGATTGACAAACTTTTCCTTCTCATCTCAATTCCTAATAATAAACTCTTCCAAAACTTTATCTATTTATTCTTGCTGTTACTGTTGCTACTTTTTCAAGTATATCCTTTTCATTTTGACAGTGTGTCTATTCTTTCTCTGTTCCACCCTGCCCCCATAACTAGAGCAGGTTTAAAGATATATGTTTGAATCACACAAGTATTTAGTAAGAACAGTATATAATTAGCTTGTTCTTAAGCCTCATAAACCTAGCAATTTCTCTCTCAGCTAGCTGAAATCCAGCCTAGCTGAGTTCTATCTTAGAGGACAATTTTCTGCCTGAAGATTCTGGCAGTGATTATAAATTTGCAATCCTAATGATTAGGAAGAAATCCATAGCTAGAAAGCCAAAGATGAGGAGCTTTCAGTGTCTTGGAGTCTGTTCCAAGAATCTCTTATAAGGTATGAGGTAGAATATGAATCTTGGCTCATCATTAAAAAGGGGATAAAAGATGTGAATTTTGGCTCAAGGCCTTAAAGATAAATATGGATTTTTGAACTCTTTTATTATTTCACTAAGTAATAGCACCCAAAGATCAATACCACCCCATTGGCTGGATACATTTATCTATCCAGTTTTTGCTTTGTGTTTACCTAGTAAATTACCCTGAAATATTCATATCTGCTTATATTTGTATTTGGTAATAAAATTAATAGTATGGTGCAAGCTTTAGCACACTATTACAAAATAGGAAAACCTTTATTTTAGAATAAAATATATATGTATGTATTTATATAAAGTCCACTTCAATTCTATTCTTCTGCCAGCTTTCTTATACTCTGCCTTTTATCTAAATGATTGAAACATACTCTTCCAATGATTAAATTTAACTCACATTTTAAGAAATTTCTCAAAGGGTTATTTTAAGGATCAAGTGAAATAGCATATATGCAAAACTCAAAGCTCCATGAAATTGCTAGTTGTTATTATTAATTATTATTATATTTAAAAATCCTCATCATAGACCTTTGAAATTGGGGCAAATCTAATTACATTCATGTAGATACTTAATAAAATAACATGTGCCCTACCATTTTCCAATTTTCCCAACAGTTTTTGTGAAATAGTGAATTATTAGCCCAGAAACTGGCCTCTTTGGGTTTATCAAAGAGTAGATTGCTAAACTTGTTGATTTCACCTATTTGTGTACCTATCCTATTCCACTGATCCACACCCCTGTTTCTTAACCAGTACCAGGCAGTTTTGATGACTGCTGCTGTGTAGTACAGTTTAATATCTGGTGTGGCTAAGCCACCATCTCTAGCATGTCTTTTCATTGATATCCTAGATACTCTAGACCTCTTGTTTTTCCAAATGAATTTTGTTATTATTTTGTCCAGCTCAGTAAAAAAAAATTTTGGTAGTTCGATTGGTATGGCACTGAATAGATAGATTAATTTAGGTAGAATTGTCATTTTTATTATATTAGCTCGGCCTAACCATGAGCAACTGATATTTCTCCATTTATTTAGATCTGATTTTATTCGCGTGAAAAGTGTTTCATAGTTATGTTCATATAGGCCCTGGGTTTGTCTTGGCAAATAGACTCCCAGATATTTTATAGTGCCTTCAGTAACTTTGAATGGAATTTCTCTTTCTATCTCTTGCTGTTGGGCTTTGTCAGTAATGTATAGGAATGCTGAGGATTTATGTGGGTTTATTTTATATCCTGCAACTTTGCTAAAGTTGTTTATTATTTCAAGTAGTTTTTTACTTGATTTTCTAGGATTCTCTAGATAAATCATCATATCATCTGCAAAAAGTGATAATTTAGTTTCTTCTTTTCCTCTTCTAATTCCTTCAATTTCTTTTTCTTCTCTTATTGCTACAGCTAATGCTTCCAGTACCAAATTGAATAATAGGGGTGATAATGGACATCCTTGTTTCACCCCTGATCTTATTGGGAATGCATCTAGTTTATCCCCATTACAAATAAGAAAATTGGAAAATGGTAGGGCAAAAACTGGGCATAGACCAATATCTTACACTATATACCAAAATGAAGTCAAAATGGGTTCATGATTTAGGAGTAAAAATTGATACTCTAAGTAATTTGGGAAAGCAAGGAATAGTTTACTTATCAGATTTGTGGAGAAGTAAAGAATTCATGACCCAGCAAGAGATAGAGAGCATTACAAAATGCAAAATGGATAATTTTGATTATGTCAAATTGAAATGTTTTTGTACCAAAAAAGCCAATGCAAAAGAATTAGGAGGGAAGCAGAAAATTGGGAGAAAATCTTTGCAACTAGTATCTCTGATAAAGGCCTCATCTCTAAAATATACAGGGAGCTGAGCCAAATATATAGGAATACAAGCCATTCCCCAATTGAGAAATGGTCAAAGGATATGAACAGGCAGTTTTCAGAGGAAGAAATTAAAGCTATCTACAGGGCATATGGAAAAATGCTCTGGATCGCTGCTGATTAGAGAAATGCAAATCAAAACAACTCTTAGATACCACATCTCTCCTGTCAGATTGGCTAAAATAACAAATCAGGAGAATGATAAATGCTGGAAAGGATGTGGGGAAATTGGAACATTGTTGCATTGCTGGTGGAGTTGTGAGCTGATCCAGCCATTTTGGAGGGCGGTTTGGAACTACGCCCAAAGGGCTATAGAAATGTTCATACCCTTTGACCCAGCAATTCCACTTCTAGGCTTGTATCCCAAAGAAGTCACACAAGCGGGAAAAGGACCCATATGTACAAGAATATTTATAGCGGCTCTCTTTGTGGTAGCCAAGAATTGGAAATCAAAGGGATGCCCATCAATTGGGGAATGGCTGAACAAACTGTGGTACATGAAGGTAATGGAATACTATTGTGCCATAAGAAATGGGGATGCTGCAGACTTCATAACAACCTGGAAAAACCTACACGACATAATGCTGAGTGAGCGGAGCAGAGCCAGGAGAACGTTGTGCACAGCCACAGATATATGGATTCTGTGAGGACCAACCCTGACAAACTGCGCTTTTCTCAGCAACCTAAGGGGCAAGGACAATTCCAGGGGACTCACGATGGAGAATGGTATCTTCATCGAGACAAAGAACTGCGAAGTTTGAATACAGACTGAGGCACACTACATGCTCGCCTTTTCTGCTTCTCTTTTGTTTTTGTTTTTGGGGTTTTTTTTTTTTTTGGTTCTGTTTCTTCTTTCTCATGATTCATTCCATTGGTCAAAATTCTTCTCCACGACTTGACTAGTGCATAAATTAATTCAATGCGAAGTTATACATGACAGTTATATGAGACTTCATGCCGTCTTGGGGAGGGAGGGGTGAGGGAGGGGAGAAAAACTGGAACTCAAAACTATGTAGAACCGTGCGTGGTAAACTAAAAATAAATAAAGAAATTTATAAAAAAAATAAATAACATGTGTTTTTACTAGGTTAATATAGGAAGAAAAAGCAGCCAGATACATAGTTGATAGATTTCAGAGCTTAGAGTAAGAAAAATCTAGATTCAGGATCTAATTCTGTCACTTAGTAGCTATGTGACCTTAGAACAGTAATTGAATATTGCTATGCCCCAAGTAGCTGCCAGGACTGAACAGGTTAAATCATAGACATGTTATGAGCCACCACAGTAGAGGTAATTATGGTACCAGAGTTTCATGTATTGACAAAGTCACAGAAGCAATTTATAATCTTATTATTTGATCCATACTCTCCTCTTAATGCACCTTTACCCCACCTATTCAATCGTTTGCCAAATCTTACAATTTCTACCTCTATAAGATCTCTATTAGGTGACATTTTCTATCACCTTAGGTCAGGGCCTTAACACTTCTCATTTAAATGATTGCTACGGCTTCGTAAATGGTGTCCCTGTATCAAGCCTATCACTACTTATTATCAAAATGCAGCATATATCTTATCATAAGATTCTCCTACTCAATCAATTCCTGTGGTTTGCATCTAGGAAATAAATATAATCTTTTATGATTGGCTTTTAAAGCTCAAACTTGGTTCCAAACCATCTTTCTAGGCTCATTAGATATTTTCCCCTTTTGCAATATATGCAATTTAAGCTGGTCTTCTTTCTCTTTCTTTCACATGACATTCTATCATTTTTCTTTGAGCTTTTGCACTAGCTTCCACTATACCTGGAATTAACAACTTATTACCTGTGTCTTAGACAATTTTCCTCTCCTTTAAGAAAGAATTCAAGTACCATGTTCTGGATGAAGCTTCTTCTGAACCCACAAATGCTAGTTCTCTCATTCCCAAAGTACCTTATATTTAACAAATTCCTATACATTTTCATTTATTCACATTATATTTTTATATTGTTTATGCATTTTTATACATACCTGTTGTCTCTCCCATCAGAATATAAGCCCCTGGCAAGTAAGCATTACTTCTTTTTCTGTAATTGTATCCCTTGCTCCTACCACAGTGTATGGCATATAATAAATGATTATTGACGGACAGAGACCATATATTATATCTTGTATTTCTTAAAGAAAATATCTAGCACAAAGAAATGCATATTTTTGGATACTAGTAAAGAAATGATTATTTTAATGCCTTGCCCTCAAGATATAAATAATGGAGAGACTCTTACGACCTTAACCAGGAACTTTGGAACTCTGGAACTGAAATTGTGTTGTGTAACTCAGATATCAGAAAGGAAGACATACTAATTTAAAAGTAGTTGAATGGGTATCACTGGTGATGTATTCTATTTTTATGGGAAGGATGGAAGGAAGAAAGCAAGGAATCAAGGAAGAAAAAAAAGAAAGCATACCCTTCAATGTGCTATAGTTTTCACACCAGGGTATATTTGCTGCAGGGAGAGCTATAGCTTAATTTACGTGGACCCAGTACATTCTTCTCTATGATGGAGGAAGGAGAGGTGTCAGTTGTGGAAAATAAAACTGCCTGCTGAGCCATCAATTAATAAGCTTTAAAAGGAATGAATACATCCTTTTAAGATTTTTTGATCATTTCTTTGGATTATGCCAACTGGGACTTAGGCAGTTTATTCCTATGATTTTTATTAAAGGAGTAGAAGTCCTGTGTCCTCTCGGTTTCTCTTCTGACTAAACTATTTTAGATTTTCCTTTGTCTGAGATTATGATTACTACCCCTGCATTTTTTCCTTAATAAATTCTATCCCTATCTTTATTTTATATTTGTGTGTATCTCTTATTTCCCATTCCTGCTGACTCCTTGTATCAGCAATCGAAGTGGGACTTTCTTTCACTGTTTTCTTTTTAGCACTTATTTAATCAAGTGCCCTTGAAGAGTCTGGCCTTTGTTTCTTTAATTGAATCAGGAGTCTTTGATTATCTCCTTGCCTCAAGGGAAAGCCTGGTTTGCATGGGTTTGAGTCACTTGTCAGTAACACCAGAGGCTTTTAGACCATATGGATTTGAGTTGCATGTTTGCCCAGAGTCACATGCCATTCTTCCAGTGAGTGAGAGCCCCAGACATAATGTCAGCCTCTGAGTTTATATATCCTGTTCATGGTCAAGGGGCATCCCATTCATCTAGATACCCTTCTATACCCTCTCTTATCCTATTCCCTCACCCTTTTATTTCTTTATATAATAAGAAGACTTATTCCCTTCTAAATGTATATATTGTTTTCTCTTGAACTTAGATGTCATGTGAGTAGGGTTAATTTTAAAATCTCTCCCTTATCCTCTCCACTCTCCTTATCCCCTTAGCCTTTTATTTCTTTCTGAATTTAGAAAACTTTTATACACTTTTAGATATATACATGTATTGTTCTCTCTTTAACCCGTTAACAATGAGAATAGGACTCCAGAACTACCAGCCCTCCTCCTCCATCTAATTCCTCCATGTCAATTCTTCTTCTCACAACTCATTTCTATAAGATAATTACTCTTTTAACTGTTCCTAAACAGTTTTACTTTTAAAAATCATATCATACTCAGATCCAATTTTTCTTTTTAACTACCCAATTACTAATAACAATATTAGAAATACATTTTACATTTCCTCATATAAAAATTACATAGTCTGTCATTATGAAATACCTTGTAATTAGTCTTTTATATGCACCTTATATTTCTCTTTGCTCCCATGTGTCAAATTTTCTATTATGTTCAGGATTTTTTTGTAACAAAATTCTGAATGTTTGGCAATTCATTTAATGTCCATTTTTTTTACAGCAAGAAGTCTCTTAGTGAAGTTTGTTTTTAACCAATTTCAATACTTCATAATAAATATGTTCTTAGCTATCAAAGTAATTTCATTTTCTTCCTGCATTTATAAAATGTGAGTAGAATGCACACTTTGCTATTAAAATTCCAACCTAGATATATGTATATAAATATGTGTGTGTGTGTGTGTGTGTGTGTGTGTATACAAATGGAAGGTGAAATTTCACCACCTTCATGACAGTCATCAAATGCAATAGGACAGAATCCACAAGGTGCTCAGACTAAGGCAATAAGCTGTCTGATTGGACTAACAGCCCCATACAGTTTCACATGTCCATGAACACTGCCAGCTGTACCATCTTTGGCAGCAATGATAGTCATTTCAACTTTGCCATCATAAATAAGTGTGTTCAAAATGTTTTCAATATTTTCCATGGACAACTGTACCTTACTAATGCCTAGTTCACAAATATATTTCCATACTTCATGAAATGAAGCAAATGAACTGTTTCTTTGTATCACTGTTTGCTTTCTCTAGCCACTTCTTCTTTGCTTTGTAAGAATTAAAAAGAAAACTGTTGGCTTAGCACTTCTACAAATTCAGATTCAAAATTTTAGTCACTATACCAGGCTCCACCAGCTACTGATCTATCAGGCTGTAAATTGTACAGCATTTAAACTTCCTTCTTTAAGGCTGCAACAGATTTAACAGCTTTGATAAACTTTTTACTCTCCAAATTATTTAGTATTTTGTTGATTTCTGTTAATGGCAAGTTACTTTTATAGTGAATATCTCTGCTCCAGACACCTTTGTTTCCAGCATCTTCTATGATTTGGTACACTAGATTCTCTTGGTTATCTGATAGCTTCATTTTACCAATATTCTGAGATTCTTTTATTCTATACAGAAGGCCTGTACTACTCTTTAAGAGATCCAACTGGCCCATATATGAGAGTCTGTTGATGGCCATTGCCCTCTGTGGAGCTTCTACATGAGGCATCTAATTCTGAATAACTTGGTCTGTGATTCCATGAGGGAATTAATCACATAATTCTGTAATCCTGTTTTCTATTTTGACCGGGTCTGCATCTGTGGTTGTGCCTTCACTTTTGCCTGAATCACCGGATGTGGACCCGGTCAAAATAAAAAAAAAAACAGGATGAGGAGGCCGTGCTCAGTTCAGCCATGGCTGAAAAACCAGGAGCTAGCTCAAACCTTCAGAAATCACTAATGTACATTTTTCCATTTAGGATTATGCTTAACTTTACCAGGTACGGTATTTTCAGCTGCAAGGCCTATTCTTTCGCTCTTCAATACATAGTGTTCCAAGACCTAGGGTCTTTTCCTGTTGCCACTTCTTTCACAGATAACACACAAGAGGCACTGGAGTTTCTGGACCACAACTTCTAACAGGATGATTTCTGATCTGGTCAGACAGAAGGACAAGAAGACAGTTTTGGAGGCATTAATCTAACATTATTCTAGTCTAGTCTTTGCAAAGGGTTGCTGATAATGAGAGCACCAGCTCCTACTGCATTCCCTAATCACCCTTCTCAAAGAGGTGGGTGATAATGGTGGAGGGCAACTCCCCTGTGTCTCAATGGGACCAGACAAGATAAGCACAGCTCATGCACTCCCTTAAATTACCTCACACTTTGATGGGGGCTGGTCAAGGCACACACAGATTCCCAATGTTTTCCCCATGGCTTCTCAACTGACTGACCAGTGCCCAGTTACTTTATAGGGCAACAGACAAAAAAGGCATCTTGCAAACATTAATCTCACACATAACTTTAGCAATATCGTCATTCTTTGCAAGCAAGATAAATATCACATTACGTCACCCTTTATCTCACAGTGCAGCCTCAGTAGGACTATCACTATGATTCTAGGAATTACTATTAAGGATCCTTGGGGCTATTCCAGCAGTTATTATCTAACACCTGGAAACTAGATGTTGCCATGGCCATGAATCCCGAGAAACTGAATTCTAAAAAGGATAACAAAATCCTCCTTACATACACCACTACTAGGTCTTGTGTGATTCTAATTGTGGCTCTGCTATATGTGATTTGGTTTTGTTTATTTTGTTATTCTTATTGCTTGTAATATTTTCTCCTTGAGATGGAGGTTTCAGAATTTGACTGTGATATTCCTGAAGTTTCTCCTCATATGATGTCTCTCAGGTGGTAAATGGTGAATTTTATCTATTTCTATTTCCCCCACTTGGTGTAACACATCTGGACAATTTCTTCAATTATTTTTTGTATTTTTGAATCAAGATTATTTTGTTGATTGTAGCTTTCAGGTAGTCTGATTATTGTTATGTTTTCTTTTCTTATCTGCTCTATAGATCAGTTTTTTTTCTATGAGATATTTCACAGTCTCTTCTATTTTTTTCATTCTGTATATTTTGTTTTATTATTCCTTGAAGTTTTATAACTTTCCTGCCTTCCCCATGCCCAATTGCAATTTTTCAGAAGTTATTTTTCTTCCTTAAGTATCTGAATATCCAAGATGGCAGCATGAAAACAGAGACTTACTTGAGCACTCAGGCCAATTCCTGCAAACACCTGTAAAAACGACTGTAAACAAATTCTAGAGCTACAGAACACACAGAAAGACACAGTAAAACAAGTGTCCAGAAGATTTTTTGCACCATTCTGGGAGCAAACCACAACCCAGCATTGTCTGTGCCAGGACAGAACAGGCTAGAACATGCTGGGTTGAACAAGCCTCAAGGCATTGATTCACTGGTAGCTGTTGTGGTTTCCAGACGTCTGAACCCACAAATGGCAAAGAAGACTTAGTAGGTCAGTCGGAAAACTGGTGGACCTGGGTGAGAGACAGTGAGTTCCAGACTCAGATCAGGGATGGCAGAGGTGGCAGTAGCAGCACCAGTAGCAGTAGCAGCCACAGCAGCAGCAGCAGCAGCATTAGAAGCACCAGCAGCAGCAGCAGCAGAAGCAGCAGGAGCAAAAGTAGCAGCAGCAGTAGCAGCAGTAGCAGCAGCAGCACCAGCAACAGTGGCTGATTTTTCAGCTCCAGACTCACAAACAGCGGGGTAAATCAAGTGGCTAATCAGAATGGAAGTGCAGGCATCTGTTTACCAGCACTGAGGCAACATTCTCTTGCTTTGCTTTGCTTGGATCTGGGCCATAGACCTGTTTGGTGATCCTGGGGTGAGGAAGAGGACTGCTGTGGCAGAGCTTGTGGTGGATGTGGAGAGGGAGTCCTCCTGGTAGTTACACTGTGGGAAAGAGTGCTCGAGATCACTCACAGACCAGAGGCCAGTCCAGGAGAGGATGAAACACCTCTCATTGCATAATACCACCTCAGAAAAACTGAAAATTTACAAGTGCCTAGAAGTACCTCTGAAGACATCAATGCAAAACTCCTGAAGCTTGGAACAGAGCACTATATGCTCTGGAAACAGAGTTCTACTTTGGCAAAGAGCTAAAACATCAAGTAATTGGCCAGGAAATGAGCAGACAGCATTAAAAATATCAAAGTATAGAATCTTACTTTGATGACAAAGAAGATCAAAACATACAGCCAGAAGAACTCAACAAAGTCAAAGATTCTACATCAAAAGCCTCCAAGAAAAATATGAATTGGTCCCAGGGCATGGAAGAGCTGAAAAAGGATTTGGAAAAGCAAGTTAGAGAAGTAGAGGAAAAATTAGAAAGAGAAATGAGAGTGATGTAAGAAAATCATGAAAGTCATGTGAATAGCTTGCTAAAGGAGTTCTAAAAATACTGAAGAAAATCATACCTTAAAAATAGACTAACCCAAATGGCAAAAGAGGTCAAAAAGCCAATGAGGAGAAGAATATCTCAAAAAAACATAATTAGCCAAATAGAAAAGGAATTCCAAAAGATCACTGAAGAAAATAACACCTTAATAATTAGAATGGAGTAAGTAGAAGCTCATGACTTAGTGGGATATCAAGAAATTATAAAACAGAACTAAAAGAATGAAATAAAATGGAAGACATTGTGAAATATCTCATTGGATAAGCAAGGAAACACAATCAGGATAACACAAGATCTAGTAGCTTCTACCCTAAGGGATCAAAGAGCTTTTAATATGATATTCTGGATGTCCAAGGAGCTAGGATTCAAACTAAGAATCACCTACCCAGAAAAGCTGAGCAAAACTTCAGGGTAAAATGTAGACTTTCAACAAAATAGAAGACTTTCAAGCATTCTCGATGAAAAGAACAGAGCAGAATAAAAAATTGACTTTGAAATACAGGAATCAAGAGAAGAATGAAAAGGTTAACAGAGAAGAAAAATCACAAGGGACTTACTAAAGTTAAAGTGCTTACAGTCCTATATGGGAAGATGGTATTTGTAATTCATGAGACTCAGTATTACGGTAGTTGAAAGGAATATACATATAAATAGATAGAGGGCAAAAGGTAAGTTGAACATGAATGGATGATATTTAAAAAAATAAAATTAAGTTGTGAGAGAGTAATATAATGGGAGAAGGAGAAAGAGAGAGGTAGAATGGAGTAAATTATCTCACATAAAAGTGGCAAGAAAAAGCTGTATAACAGAAGAGAAGAGAGAGGAGGTAAAAGGGAATGAGTGAACCTCGCTCTCATTGGATTTGGCTTAAGGAGGGAATAACATACACAGTCAATTGGGTATCTTACCCTAGAGGAAAGTTGGAGATATGGGATAAGGGGGATGGTTGATAGAAGGGTGAGCAGCTTGGGGAGGAAATAGTCAAAAGCAAAGAGTTTTGAAAAGGGAAAGTGCTAAAGGAGAAAATTGAATAAAGGCAGAGAAGATAGGATGGAGGGAAATACAGTTAGTCTTTCACAACATGACTATTATGGAAGTGTTTTGCATAATGATACATCTATAACCTATATTGAATTGCTTGCCTACTCAGGCAGGGTGGAGAGGGAAGAGAGAGAACTTGCAACTAAAAATTCTAAAAATAAATGTGAAAATATTGTTTTTACATGATACTGGGAAATAAGATGCAGGGCATACGGTGTATAGATCTATCTTGCACTACAAGAATGTAAGGGGAAAGTGGCTAAGGGAGAAGGAGTGTGGTAATAAAAGGTAGGGCAGTATGAGGAAAGGGCAATGAGAATACATGCCATCTTGTGATGAGGGGAGGGTATAGATGGGGAGAAATTATTTAACTCAAAATCTTATAAAAATGAGTGTTGAAAATTAAAAGGAAATCAAAAAAACAATCCACAGATTAAAAAAAAAGATTCTGGATCTCCTTTTCCATTTAGTTGACTTATTTTTTTGTAATCTTGCTTTTTCTAGATCTGATTTTTTTAAAAATATTTTCCTCAGTATCTCTCATTTGATTTTTAAAATATTTTTTTAAGTTCTTCTATGAAGTCTCTTTGGGCAGGTGACCATTCGACAATGTTGGAAATGCTATTAGTTTTTTGCCTTCAGTATCATCCTCTGAGGAGGCACCCCAGTCTACTCTATTTCCATAGTAACTTTCTCTTTGTGTACATATTTTATTTAATATTTTAGTTTTCAACATTGGTTTCCACAAGATTTTGAATTAAAAATTTTCTCCCCATTTTTAACCTCCCCCCCATTCCAAAATGGCATATATTCTGATTGCCCTAGTTCCCAGTCAGCCCTCCCTTCTGTCACCCCACTCCCCTACCATCCCCTTTCCCCTTACTTTCTTGTAAGGCAGGATAGATTTCTGTGCCCCATTCCCTATATCTTGTTTCCCAGGTGAATATAAAAATATTTTTTAAGCATCTGCTTTTAAAACATTAAGTTACAAATTCTCTCCCCTCTTCCCTTCCCACCCATCCTCCCTAGGAAGGCAAGCAGTTCAACACAGATGACACATGTATCATTATGAAAAACAGTTCCACAATGCTCATGTTGTGAAAGGTTAACTATATTAACTCTCATACTATCCTGTCCCCGTTTATTCATTTTTTTCCCTTGACCCTTTCCCTTTTCAAAAGTGTTTGATTTTGATTACCTCCTCCCCCATCTTCCTTCCCTTCTATCATTACCCCGTTTTTATCCCCTTCCCCTTACTTTACTGTGGAGTAAGATACTGAATTGAGTGTGTATATTATTCCCTCATCAAGTTGAATCCTATGATGGTAAGATTTGCTGATTCCCCCTCACCTGCCCCCTCTTCCCTTCCAACAGAACTGCTTTTTCTTGCCTCTTTTATGTGAGATAATTTACCCCCTTCTATCTCTCCCTTTCTCCATCTCTCAATGAATTCCACTCTCACCCCTTAAATTTATTTCATTTTTTAGCTATCATCCCTTCATATTCAACTCATCCTGTGCCCTCTGTCTTTATTCCCTTCAATTCCCCTAATACTGAGAAAGGTCTCCTGAATTACACACATCATCTTTCCATGTAGAAATGTAAACATAACAGTGCAACTTTAGTACACCCCATATGAATTATCTTTCTTGTTTAGCTGTTCATGCTTCTCTTGATTCTTGTATCTGAAAGCTAAACTTTCTCTTCAGCTCTGGTGTTTTCATTGAGAAAGCTTGAAAGTCCTCTATTTTACTGAAAACCCATATTTTGCCATGGAGTATTATACTCAATTTCACTGGGTAGGTGATTCTTGGTTTTAATCCCAGCTCCTTTGGCCTCCAGAATATCATATTGAAAGCCCTTCAATCCCTTTATGTAGAAGCTGATAGATCTTGTGTTATTCTGTTTGTTTTTTCACGATATTCAAATTGTTTCTTTCTGCCTGCTTGCAGTATTTTCTCCTTGACATGGAAACTATGAAATTTGGTGACAATATTCCTAGGAGTTTTCCTTTTGGGATCTTTTTCAAGAGGTGAACAGTGGACTCTTTCAATTTCTTTTTTCCCCTCTGGTTCTAGAATATCAGGTTAGTTTCCTTGATAATTTCTTGAAAGATGATGTCTAGGCTCTTTCTTTGATCATAGCTTTTCAATAGTTTTTAAAATTATCTCTCCTCATTCTGTTCTCCAGGTAAGTGTTTTTTCCAATGAGATAATTCACATTGTATTCTATTTTTTCTTTCTTTTGCTTCAGTTTTATAATATCGTGGTTTCTCAGAAAGTCACCAGCTTCTACTTGCTCCAATTTAATTTTTAAGGTGATATTTTCTACAGTGATCTTTTGGACCACCTTTTCCATTAGGCTAATTCTGCCTTTCAAGGCATTCTTCTTCTCATTGGCTTTTTGGAACTCATTTGCTATTTTGGTTAGTCGATTCTTTAAGGTGTTACTTTCTTCAGTATTTTATTGGATCTCCTTTAGCAAGTCATTGACTTGTTTTTCATGGTTTTCTTGCATCATTCTCATTTCTCTCCCCAATTTTTCCTCTACTTCTCTTACTTGCTTTTCCAAATGCTTTTTGAGCTCTTCCATGGCTTGAGCCCAATTCATATATTTCTTGGAGGCTTTTGATGTAGGCTCTTTGACTTTGTTGAAATTTTTTTAAAATTTATTTCTTTAACATATTTAGTTTTCAGCATTGATTTTCACAAGAGTTTGAATTACAAATTGTCTCCCCATTTCTACCCTCCCCCCACTCCCATGCCCTTTTCACTTCTTTTCTTGTAGGGCAAGATAAATTTCTATGCCCCATTGATTGTGTATCTTATTTTCTAGTTGCATGCAAAAACTTTTTTTTTTTGTTTTTGAACATCTGTTTTTAAAACTTTGAGTTCCAAATTCTCTCAACTCTTCCTTTCCCACCCACTCTCCCTAAGAAGTCAAGCAATTCAACATAGGCCACATGTGTATCATTATGTATAACTCTTCCACAATACTCATGTTGTGAAAGACTCATGTGTAGTTTTGCTCCTTCCCAACCCATCCCCCTGTATTGAATTTTCTCCCTTGACCCTGTCCCCTTTCCAAAGTATTTGTTTTTGATTACCTCCACCCCCATCTGTCCTCCCCTCCATCATCCCTCCCCTTTTTAATATCTTCTTCCTTCTTCTTTCCTGTGGGGTAAGATATCCAATTGAGTATGTATAGTATTCCTTCTTCAGGCCAAATTTGATGAGAAAAAAAATTCACTCATTCTCCCCTCACCTGCCCTCTCCCCTCCTCCCATAGAACTGCTTCCTCTTGCCACCTTTATGTGAGATAATCCACCCCATTCTATCTCTCCCTATCTCCCTCTCTCAATATATTCCTCTCTCATCCCTTAATTTGATTTTATTTCTTTTAGATATCTTCCCTTCATCTTCAACTCACCCTGTGTCCTCTCTCTCTCTCTCTCTCTCTCTCTCTCTCTCTCTCTCTCTCTCTCTCTCTCTCTCTCTCTGTATATATATATATATATATATATATATATATATATATATATATATATATACATATATATATATAAGCATACATGCAGATTCACTTTTATATATATATATATATATATATATATGCATAAACATATGTATATATATGCATATTCCCTTCAGCTACTATGATATTGAGGTCTCATGAATCATACACATCATCTTTCTATGTAGGAATGTAAACAAAACAGTTCAACTTCAGTAAGTCCCTTATGATTTCTCTTTCTTGTGTACCATTTCATGCTTCTCTTGATTCTTGTGTTTGAAAGTCAAATTTTCTATTCAGCTCTGGTCTTTTCACTGAGAAAGCTTGAAAGTCCTCTATTTTATTGAAAGTCTGTATTTTGCCTTGGGGCATGATACTCAGTTTTCCTGGATAGGTGATTCTAGGTTTTAATCCTAGCCCCATTGACCTTCGGAATATTGTATGCCAAGCCCTTTGATCTCTTCATGTAGAAGCTGCCAGATCTGGGGTTATTCTGATTATGTTTCCACAATACTGAAATTGTTTCTTTCTGGCTGCTTCCAATATTTTCTCCTTCATCTGGGAGCTCTGGAATTTGGTGACAATATTCCTAGGAGATTTCTTTTTGGGATCTATTTGAGGAGGTGATCAATGGATTCTTGCTATGTAGTTTGATCTTCTTTTTCACCAAAAAAAGGAATATAGAGTTTGAGTCTGAGTCTGTGTTTGGAGTCTGAGTTCATTTTCACTGCCTGTCCATGTTCTCAGCCAACTATTTGACCCTTGAGTTTTTTGTCAGGATATGACTGCTTGTAGAGTAGAGAGTACTTTGTCCCAAGCTTTAGGGTCCAAGCACTGCTGTTTTCAGAGCTAATTCTAGTCCACCATCACCCCAGGCTGTGTCCCAGCAGTACTCCTCCTCCTCCAAGAACCACCAACCAGGACCGCAATTCAAATCCAAGCTAGGCACAGCAAGAGAATCTGCCTTTGTGCCCACAAAGCTTTCCTTGCATTCCCGCTCTGATCTGCTGCTAGATTTCTCCCATCGTGTGAGCCAGGGATTTGGGACGCCGCTGAAGCTGGCACTCTGGAAGCAGTCTCAAGAGCTTCCTGCTGCTGCTCCTGCACCACTGCACAGCCTCTTCCACCACCAGAGCTGGCAGCCACACTGCTCTGAACTCGACACTGCAGTTTCCCCCTAACCTGCTCTTTGCTGTTCGTGGGTTGAGAAGTCTGGTAACTGCCAAAGCTCACTGTTTCATGTCCTCAAAGCCTGTTCTTGCTGACTGATTCCAGGTCTGGTCTGTCCTAGCAAGGTCCACATTGGGCTGCCTTCAACTCTCAGCAGCATGCAAAAGACTCTTACTGGAGAGCCATCCAGGTTCTCCTGGGCTGGAGATCTCTCTCCCTCTGCTATTTCGTGTCTTCTTCAGCTCTAGTATATTTTCAGAGCCATTTTGTACAGTTGTTGTTTTTTTTGGGGGGGGGGTGGAGTTTATGCAAGTCCCTGCTTTCCTGCTTCCATCTTGGATCCAACACCCATTAACTTTCTTTGCCTCATCATTTTTTTTTACATTTATAATAGCTTACTGATGTAATCACTTCTACTCCTGGCGTATTAGTTTCTCTGGCCTAGATGCTACTTCCATTCTCCCCTCTGTCCTGGAACCAAAACCAAAGACTCTGCCATCCTGAAAGTGCCCACACCCAGCAACATCCCTGCCCCACTGCTTTTGCACTCATCATGCATGTGCTGGTTTCTTCTCTACATGGGCTATATCTCAGCAGTACAGCTGGGCCTGGTGTCTCTTATCAGCTCAGGTTCCTTCAATTTTCCCTTACACAGACATCAAAGTCACTGGGAGATAAAAATCCCTGTGTCTGGGGCCAAGGGTACCTCCCAAGCCAGCTAGCCCCAGAGTTCACAGGTTGCTGTTTTCAGTGAAACTACCTTGGAGGAGTTGACACTTCACAGGAACCAAACCTCAGTCCTGGGATTGTTCTTTGGACTTCCTCCAGTTGTTCCAGGAGGACCACTGTTCTGCCCCCACTCTTGTTTATTTTTACAACTGTATATTCAGTCTGAGGCACTATTTTGTTTCCAGGGAACATCTGAGGGGCTTAAAATTTTCTGACCTACTCCACCATCTTCCCAGAATTCTCTGCCTGTTTTTCGCCTTTTCTGTATTCGTGTGTTCCCTTTCCCTCTCCTGCCTCCCACCATACACCCAGTATTTTCAACTGAACAGTAACTCTTAGATGGACATTTCTAACCCAGGTGACCATCTGAGGATTTTAAGAAATCTGGAGTCATTGAGAAACTCCAGTTCTTCCTCTATTTGAACCCTTTTGGAGGAGATAACCATGTCTCACTAATCAGATCTGAGGTGAAGTTAAAATGCCTCTTCAAAAGTCCCACAGTTTTCTTAGAATTATCAAGTTCCCAGGAGAACAGAATAATAGTTATGGATCATGATATCATGTTTTAAGTATTTTTCAAATGCTCATTCATTAATCTTTAGCATTTCTTGTATAATGAGGGAAATAAATAGCTGAACTATACCTGATATCTCTGATTTTGTACAATTTGTAACTCTTTAATAAGTAATCCTATTAATTCATTTTAGTGAAACCCTAAACATAAACCAAATCTAAGCTCCATTAAGAGATTTTTACCCAGCAGCCTTGAATGGGCATAATGATCTAGAAAGTAAAAAAAAAATCAATTTGCTTCCATAACCCTTCTTGGTGCCAGTATTTCTAAAGGACTGAACCCACTTAAGTCTAAAACTGGAGCCCCTTTTGGGGAATAGAGAATCTACCTGGGCCCCAGGTCTTATATTTCAATACAGAAGGAAACCAGATTTCATGAGGGTAATTTCCACACTATAGCATGACTTCCTGAGTGATATAATTTATCATTGTGAGGCTTATTGAAAAGCACATTGTCTTCTAGCAGTACCTGCCAGGAAGCAGATTACTCTATCTTGTCATTCATTAGCCAGGTCCTGGTCTTGGTAGGACAGGCTAGAGAAAAGTTTAAAATCTGGAAGGGAAATTCTGGTACAGTCATATTAGACAAAGAGTTGTAAATGGGTCCTATACTATATTTAAAGAGACCATGCATTATAGAAGCAGTGTCCCTCTGTGCCTATTTTAATGTATATAAACGGGTCCTGGATTGAACTGATGTAACAATCCACAAAGATCTAGGCCTAAGGGGATATAGTGACTTCAGGAGCCAACACACTTGAGGATATTTTAAAAAGATTTTTGCATGTATAAGTGTGATTTCTATAAATTATTCCCAAGCCATTTTTTCTGTTCAAACACATTTCTGCTTATGTGATATGAAATTTATTGGGAAGTATGATTTGAATAACATACATTTACTTTATAGGCAACTTTTAACAAATAAATTTAATCTGGTAGAGTAAGCAATATCTAAAACCAGACAAAGTGCTTGAGTTAATTGTTCACAAAACTGTTGGCTCATATAAGCAAGCTGAATCTAAGGTTATATGAAACTTTTTTATATCTCACATTCTTTAGGCCAACATGTCATCCAGACACAACATGAAAAATCAAAGAATAAAGGAACCATTCAGAGACATTTGGTGATAGAATGAGTTACACACATTTGTAGCTAGAGAGCTAATGATAAACCATATGAAGGGATGGGGAATTATCTATCTGCTATGAATTTGGAAGTCCTTTTCCATTTGGCCTATTCTGCTTTTTAAGGCATTCTTCTCTTCATTGGCTTTTTGGATTTTTTTTGCCATTTGGCCTAGTCTGTTTTTTTAAAGTGTTATTTTCTCACTCTGTGTGCATGTGTGTGTGTGTGTGTGTGTGTGTGTGTGTGTGTGTGTAAATGAGTGTTTCGCCACCAAGCTGTTGGATCTTTTCTCATGATTTTGTTGTAATACTCCCATTTCTCTTCCCAATTTTTCTTCTATCTCTTACTAGATTTTCAAAATGCCCTATGAATGGCCTGAGACCAATTCATGTGTTTTTGGAGGCTTTGGATATAGGAGCTTTGACTTTGCTATCTTCTTCTGAGTATGTGTTTTGATCTTCTTTGTCCCCATAATAACTTTCTATAGTCAGAGGGGTTTTTTTCTTTCCTGTTCTTTGCTCACTTTCCCATCCTATTACTTGATTTTTAAAACTTTGTTACAGTAGGGCTTTGCTTTCAGGTGGAGGGTGTACTGTCCCAAGCTTCAGCAGTTTTGTGCAGCTATTTTAAGAGATACCTCTAGGTACCTGTAAGTTTCAAGTTCTTCCAAGGTGGTATATCTAAGAAGAGGTTTTTTACTCCTCTGTGCTCTAGTCTATGAGTAACCACAACCATTCTTTTCTGCCCTGGAGCTGTGAGGAGGGTTTCCCCCCATCCACCCCACCCAATGTAGCTATAAGCTCTGCTAATACTGGTGTTCCTCTGTTCTCTGGGACTTCTACCCAGGAATGGGACCTAGATGTGTGTGTGTGGACAAAGTAACAGCATCCTGTCTCAGTGCCAGCAACGAGAATCCTTTAATATACTTCTGATCAGTTGTTTGTCCCCCTTAACATTTGTGGGCTGAGAGTCCCAGAAGCAGCCACTGCCACTGCTGACTCAGTCACTCCCAAGACCTGCGGGGCCAGAGTGTGCTGGCCAGGCCTGTGTTACACTGTGTTCCACACCCACCCTGGCACAACAGACACTTCCTGCTGATCTTCTGAGTTGTCCCTTCTATCTGTGGGGCGAGAGGTCTGGATACTGCCACTGCTGCTACCAATTCTGTCACCCTGACTCCTGCTGTGGGCTCCCTGAGTACTGGTGTATGCTGGCACAGCCTGAGCTGGGATGTACTCCTCTCTTGGCCTGGTCCAAAAGACCTTTCTTGCCAAGCTTCTAAGTTGTCTTGGGCTGGAAAATTGTTCACTCCATCTTTTTATGGGTTCTGTAATTCCAGAATTTGTTAAGAGTCTTTTTTAAAGGTATTTGGAGGAGAGGTAAGTCAAGTCCTTCCCTTTTCTCTGCCATCTTGCCTCCACCTCTGCCATGTGTTTCAAAATGTTGATTTAAAGCATCTGAGATTGGTTGAGAATACACAACATTTTATAGTACTTCTTCATATTATCTATAAATTTAGATAAAATTAATTCATTTGCATAGAAACAGAGAGATAGAGAGATGTTCCTACATGGAAAGATGATATTTGTAACTCAGGAGACCTTTCTCAGTATTAGGGTAGTTGGAGGGAATATATACATATTATACACACACACACACACACACACATGTATGTATGTGTATATATGTATGTATGTATACATGTATGTGTATATATAATATGTATGTGTGTATATATACTATGTATGTGTGTTTATATATAGATGTGTGTATATGTATGTGTGTGAGTGTGTATGTGTATGTATATGTGTGTATGTGTGTATATGTATATATGTGTATGTATGTGCATGTATATATTTATGTATATATATATATGTGTGTGTATGTGTATATATGTGTGTGTATGTGTATGCATATGCATTTATGTATTTGTGCATATTTGCATATGTATGGGTATGCATATACATATGCACATATGTATACATTTATATAATATTATATATAATGTGTGTATATGTATGTGTATATCTATATATGCATATGTGTATATATGTGTGTGCATATATATGTGTATATATGTATGTATATACATACACACATACACACACACACACATATATATATATAAACACACACACACACATAGAGAGAGAGAGAGACAGACAGACAGACAGACAGACACAGACACAGAGAGAGAGACAGAGGGTACAGAGGGTACAGAGAATTGTATGTGTATGCATATGCATTTATGTATTTATGCATATTTGCATATGTATGGGTATGCATGTATGTATGCATATATGTATATGTATACGTTTATATGATATTTATATATAATACATGTATATGTATGTGTATGTCTATATATGCATATGTGTATATATGTATGCGCATGTATATATGTATGTATATACATACACACAAATATATATATATATATATATATATATATATATATATATATATAAACACACACATAGAGAGACAGACAGACAGACACAGAGAGAGAGACAGAGGGTACAGAGTGAGTTGAATATGAAGGGATGATATCTAAAAAATAAAATTAAGTAGATAGAGAGGAATATATTGGGAAAAGGATAAAGGGAGACATAGAATGGGGTAAATCATCTGGCATACAAGAAGCAAGAAAAAAACTTTTACGAAGGAGGAGAAGAGGAGAGAGGTGAGAGGGAATGAGTGATCCTTACTTTTATTGGATTTGGCTTGAGGAGGGAATAGCACACACTCAATTATGTATGAGAATCTATCTTACCCTACAGGAAAAGTTGGAGAGGGGAGGGGGAACAACAGAGCAGAGGGCAAATGGGAGGAGGGGGTAATCAGAAGCAAACACTTTTGAGGAGAGCCAGGGTGAAATAAGAGAACAGAATGAATGGGGGTGGGATAGAATAAAGGGAAATATACTTTTTCCTTCACAACACGATTGTTATGGAAATGTTTGCACGACTACACATGCATAACCTATATCAAACTGCTTGTCTTCTCAATGAGGCTGTGTGGGGGCAGAAGGAAAGGAGAGAATTTGGGACTCAAAGTATTAAAAATGATTGTTAAAAATTGTTTTTACATGCAACTGGGATATAAAATATACAGGCAACAGGGTATAGAAATCTAGCTTGCCCTACAAGAAAATAGAGGGCAAGGGGATAAGATAAGGAGGGGTGTGACAGAAGGGAGGGAAGATTGGTGGAAGGGGTACTCAGAATGCATACCATCTTGGGGTGGGTGGAGAAGAGAGATGGAGAGAAATTTTGGAACTTAAAATCTTGTGGAAGTGAATGTTGAAAACTAAAAATAAATTAATTAATAGAAAAAAAGAAATAGATGGAATTAAATTCAACCATTAACATTAATGTAGCTGAAGTATTCATTGTGGGGGTACTATATACTTAGCACCATATTAGGTACCTTGTGAAAATGAAAGTATAAGACTGCTTTAAAAAGGTTTATAATTCTGTTGGAATGAACACCATGAAAAAAATCTCAAGAAAATATGTCAAAATTAAAAATAAAATGTCAAATTCTAGAACTATTATTAATGTTCTAAAATAATATAAGCATATATAGCAATGCTGAGATATGTGTATATATGTGTATGTATGTATTTACACATATATTTATATCTATATGTATCTATCTATAAATTTATAAATATAAGCAAAATTATTGAAGCAAAAGAACCTAACAAGTTATTAAAGAGTATAATAGTCTTCTGAATTGTGAATAGAGGCATAAGTAGTAATTTCAATTTAAAGGGAAAATTCAGAACAGAACGTGGAAGAAGAATGTGTGTTTACAAAAGCATTTCAGGTATGATCATAGCTGTACCAGGAAATGGGTCATCGTGTACCCTATGCATTATAACTCTCATCATAATGCACATTAAGGAGAAACTTGAGTCCCAGAGGGAGGATTCATAATAAGACTACGGATGTGAAAGTTTAGGGCTGTTTGTCCATTACTGTGACATGAGTTAGCAGAGAACTGTCAGGTTTCCTAATTGTATTCACTGTTGGAATGAAACATGACCTACTACTTATTGATTCCCTGGTATCTAGATACTAGTCATGATCTTGAATATCAGAGCCCTGTGAATTGTTTGGATTATCTTTAATCAAATTGTAATTATTGCTTGACTTTTATGTGATCAACGCCATCCTTTTGGGTCTTAATATTTAGTCCCATTTGTATTTATTTATGTTTCAAGTTTGTTTATACTGAGCTGTGTTATCTGGACCATTCAATAAAACATTCATTCTACATGGTATAGGCATATGAGTTGACTAATTTGAGCACACTTTCAATAAATTGATTATATATTTGGCATCTCATACACACTCATACATCATGCTTATTCCATGTCATTTCTCCATCAAATAAAGTTATAGTAATAGGTTTTGATGCTTATTTGGCTTGATGAATTAGGGGGTAAAATATTTGGGAATAGGTGATGCATGCTAAAAACTTATTAAAATTTTAGAATGAGTGATTGTGGAAAAAGAGTAAAAGAAAAATATTTCAATCACTTTATCTCCCACATTTTATACAATGAAAGAACAATACGCAGGAAAGAGGCAAAAATAATTAAAACATCAATAATTTATGACATCTATTTATGCGAGAGGTATACATAAAAGTTCACCCTATACCAAACTTCAGATGCTGTCCATCACTTTTAAAATGCTTACCTCCTTAACCAAATGCTTAAGATTGAACAAATAAAAAATGTCATATAACTACTATCAAAAACCCATCGGGGGAGAGAGATTATGTTGAATCTATGTGTGTGTGCATTTGTATGTTGCTTTTAAGGAACTTCCTTATCTAATTTCCAAATTCAAAAATTTGAGATTCATTTGATGTATTATTCATCACTTATTGATGGACACTTAGGAAATGGATGAAATCTAATATATGTATATATAAATTTCTGTCATTGCTCCTTGAATCATATTAATATTTATCCTTACTGGTTCAGTTAGTGAGAAAGTGAGTACACAAAATGAAAATAATATTGATTTGTCAGAAGATGGAGATGCTTGAACTTAGTTATCTAGAAAAAATGTTTTAAAATGATTTCTTAATGATGATGAAAATGATGAATATTTACATAGTGCTTTAAGATTTACAGACTTATTTTACATATATTTTCTCATTTGATCCTCACAACAGTCCTAGGAGAATAGGTTTTCTAACTCCTTCCTCATGTGATTGTCTCTCTTTGTCTCTCACTGTTTCTATGCCTCTCTGTCTCTGTTTCTCTTTGTCTATGTCTTTTCTATGTCTGTCTGTTTCTGTCTGTTCTCTTTGTGCTTATATCTAGGAATGTCTCTTTTCTATGTCTATCTCTATCTCTGTTGCTCTCTGTATCTTCCTGTTTTTGTCTCAGAATCACTCAGTGAAGCTATTATAAATAATTTTTTAATTCAATTTTTATGTTCTTTTTATGTATTCTATTCCTCTAACTTTTGTGGTACTTAATAAATTATTTCTTGTATTTTCAAAATATTATTCATTTTATTTCAAAGGTGCATTGATTTCAAATCCTCTTTTTAATATTTGTGGAAAAATGGAAAGAACTAAGTGAATTAAATCAAACAAGTACCATAATATTCTTGATATTCTGTTACAAACATCATTCAAGATGGTTGAATTTCTGATGATTGTACAATGATGATAAAATGCAGAGATGGTTCAAAATCATTAGGTTTTAGGGATAGAAAGTGTCATATATATCATCAGGTCCAAACTGCACTTCTGCTAACTGAAGAAAGAGACCCCCTGATTTGGGGAAGTGACTTGCCTAAAGTCATAAAACTAATTCATGAAAGATCTAAGCCCAAAAGGTATAGTGACTCTCAATTCATTACTCTTTCCTCTATACCATATAGTCTCTCAACCAAGTTAATTTGTTAAACATAGGAAATCATAATTAAAATGTTAATGTCTTGGTGTTTCATGAAAAATATATAATATTAAGAACAATTACTTCACCAGTTCCATTATTTGCTTTTTAAGAAGCTATGCTGTCATAAAAATAATAAAACGAATATTTTCAATATATCTTCTCCATGTCCCCCTCTAAATTTTCAGAGTCTAGACTTTCCTGTCTCAATACTTTCCACATCTTTCAAAAAAGCTAATCTTTCTTCTCTTCTGGGAGATTCTTCTGAAATCTGGGGAAAAATAGTAATCCTCTGACCCTGAAAAGAAATCTTCTCCCTTCTAAAGGTACTCATAATTCAATCCATCTTTGTAGCTAAAGGGAAAAAAGTCATAGCATGTTTCTGCAAAACTACATTTCAAATGTTCTGTTATTTTCTTGCAGTTATAAATCAATATATTAGGTTACTTTTCATGGATAACCAATGAACTTAGTAAACCCAATTGCTTACTAGTAATATAAAATATTGTGGGTTTTTTTTTTCAATTTGGACAGACATCTTCAGACTTAAACCTCAATAAGAACTAACATTCTCATCAATAACTAGTGGCCCCAGTGCCTTATTTGTAATAACACATTCCACATTTGGTAATTAACTTGAGAATGGAATATGAACTTCCAACTAGAGTTTGCTCAGTCATTCCTGAGATTTTTGTGATTTGTTTGGTCCTGAAATGGTTTCATTTTAATTATATTTGTTTTCTGGTTCTTCATCCACTCACATAACTTTTTGTTTTACATCCAGGAAATCACTGGCTTTCACCTGAATCTTACACACAAATGGCACTGAGCTGCTGCCTGCTTACATCTACACTTTTTCTCCCAGTCATGATAATTATTGTGAATACCTTTGATATTCTTGAAGAGTCTGTGGTTTCACAAGTGATGGTAGGTGTAATAGTAATTAAGGTGGGACTTTTTGCTGTCGACCTTTAATGATTCTGGCCTTTGTTTGAATGGGGCAGACAAAGTGGAATGTTTTTGTGTTTCTCAGCACTGAGAAAATTGGGAGCCATTGATTTGTATCTGATGTGATATTGGGGGTGGCCAACTTCTCCATGCACAGCCAGGGTGAGGTTCTGGGCCCTTTGAGGGCCCTGAACAGGGTATATAAGCACAGAGGTTAGTGTTCTCGCTCAGAGCTCTGAGCCATAGCAGAAGTGGCACGTGACTCTGGGCCAGCCATTATAATGAACTCCCCGGCTGTACATCTAGATGTCGAAAACTATGAATTGTATTTGGTCTGTAAGTCAGGGTGCTGGTTTTTTTCCCCTGAACTAAGTAAATGATGTTTGTATGCTGGATTAAAGAAAGATTGTTAACCCCTTAATGTTGCTTTTCTTAGTAAAGCAGATCAAAAGGACCTGGGCTTGCAGCATTCTGTGAGCTGGTTGTTGTTGGTTTACACCCCAACAGGAGCTGCTAGCCAGATTGTTGAAACCATAGGTAAGACATTATGAAATGAAGTTAGAAAGAGCTTAGTTAGAGAACTGACTACAAGGACATGTCTGGTCAAAGCAGCTACAACTATGTAAAGGAGCCCCTATCTCCAAACATATCCTTCATGCTTCGTTTAAATTCTTTTAAACTACCTGATGTTCCAATAATTTATCTTTATTAAATGACTTCCTTATTGAAAATGATTAATTCTGGGATAGTTTGAGAGAAATTATTTGTTTATACATTTTAAATGATAGTGTGGTAATATTGTTTTCCTTCTAGCAGCTAGTCTGATGGAATGGAAATTTCATTTGATGCTATTGATAGAGAACTGATAAAAGAGGAAGGAAATTTTGAAGCAGGATTTACTATAGGGGAATAAAGTTGTCCTGATTAATCTGTTACTGGTAGGGTAATATAGGATAGCATCAATTCCTGGGTAGAGAAAGGAGGGAAAGAAGTCTAAAAATAAATTTGGACTATTACTAATATTACCCTCATCTGTTAAAAGAGAGCTCAGATTGGGGTGGGGCAGAGCCAAGATGGCCACATGAAAACAGCGTCTTACCGGAGCTCTCTCACAAGGTCTGTCAGATTCATAAAAACAAGTGAATTTGAGCAGATTTGAGAGAGTTCGAAACCGCGAGCAGTCTGAGTGGGGCAAATTTCCAAGCCGGGAGAGTCCAAAAGGCCGAAGGCACGAATCTGTGATTGGAGAGTGATTGGCATGCGGAGCTACTCCAGAACAAAGTGGAAGCGGCTGGCCGGCAAACCCACGTGGGAGACAGGCTGAGAGAAAACTGGGCACCCAAAACTGGTGGAGATCCCCAGGCCTCGCAATACAGGATGGCAGCCTGTGGAAATGACGAGAGGCAGCACAATGCCACTGCCTGTGAAACATCAAATCCTGAGGCTTACAGGCCAAAGGTATGAAATGTGGCTTCTTGAACTTCTGGGAGACATAATGTCCAGGTAAAAGGCTCTAATCATTCCCCCCCAACCCAGAGAATTCCTCAGGAAAAAAAAAAGAATGCTGGAACAGAGGAGAAAGACGTGGGGCTTCAGTGGTCAAATAGTAGAAGTTTATTAGTCCCAGAGGAGCAGAGCCGGCAGGCGTCAACACCAAGAGCCCAGATGTAATCTTGCTCCCCTAGGGGAAGTGACCACACCAGCTCAAACAATACATAGCTGAGACCATTGCTGAAGAGCAACAGTCCTGGAGGGCACCCATAGAGAAAGAGACATCAGGGATCCAGACCCCACCCCCACACCTCAGGAAACTGAAGGCTATAATTCACAAAGACAACAACTAGACTCACAATCTTCAGAATAAGAAAGCGAGGATAGAAAGCCCTGAGCCCCAAAGGCAGAAATTTGTTGTACAGCCAGGAAAAGGCTAACCAACATGAAGAAGAACACAAAAAAACCAAGGACCATTGATTCTTTTTATGGAGACAGGCAGGATCAAAATACCAATTTGGAAGAGGACAACAATGACACTATAGATACATCTGATATAGATACCTCAAAAGGTAATGTGAACTGGTCTCCAGCCCACAAAGCATTGCTGGAAGAGCTAAAGGAGGATTGGAAAACCAAATGAGGGAGGTAAAAGAAAATATGGAAAAAAATCCACTGATGAAATCAAGTCCATAAAGAATACGACGGGTGAAAAGGCTACAGAGATTCAGAATCTAAAGAAAGAAAATGACACCCTGATAGGTAAAATGAACCAACTGGAAAAGGAGACTCAAAAGCAAAATGAAAACATTAACTCATTAAATATTAGAGTGGAGCAAGAGGAAGCTAATGAATCTATGAGGGACCAAGAAGTAGTAAAATAAAATGTAAAGAATGAAAAAATAGAAAAAAAATGTGAAATATCAGATTGGGAAAACAACTGACCTGGAAAATAGATCCAGGAGAGACAATTTAAGAGTTATTGGTCTACCAGAAATCCACAATGAAAAAAAGAGACTTGATAGTATCTTAGAATAAATTATCAAAGACACCTGCCCATAGGTCCTAGAACCAGAGGGCAAAATAGTCATTGAAAGAATTCACAGATCACCCCCCGAAAGAGATCCCAAACTGAAAATACCAAGAAATACTATAGCCACATTTCAGATCCACAAAGTCAAGGGCAAAATACTACAAGCAGCCAAAAAGAAACAATTCAAATATCGTGGAACTGTAGTCAGGATCACACAGGATCTCTCAGCTTCCAGATTAAAAGAAAGGAGAAATTGGAATATGATATTCTGAAGGACAAAGGAGGTGGGACTACAACCAAGAATCAACTACCTAGCAAAACTAAGCATAATTTTTCAGGCAAGGAGAAGGACATTCAACGAAATCAGAGAATTCCGGACCTTCCTGATGAAAAGGCCAGAACTCAATGGAAAATCTGATCTCAAAAAACAAAACTCAAAAGAGACATAAAAAGGTAAACAGGTGAAAAAACCCCCACAAAACTTATTAATCAATAAGGGCAAATTATTTGCATCTTTATATAAGATTATACATTCTTATGTATGCTTTTTTATTTCTAATTTAAATTTATTTATTTAACATATTTAGTTTTAAGCATTGATTTTTACAAGAGTTTGAATTACAAATTTTCTCCCCATTCCTACCCTCCCTCCCACTCTAAGATGGCATATATTCTGGTTGCCCTGTTCCCCAGTCAGCCCTCCCCTCTTTATCCCACTTCCCTCCCATCACCTTTTCCCTTCCTTTCTTGTAGGGCAAGATAAATTTCTACACCCCATTGCCTGTGTATCTCATTCTCTAGTTGCATGCAAAAACATTTTTTTTTTGTTTGTGAACATCTGTTTTTAAAACTTTCAGTTACAAATTCTCTCCCCTCTTTCTTCTCACCCACCCTCTCTAAAAAGTCAAGCAATTCAACATAGGTCACATGTGTATCATTATGTGTAACCCTTCCACAATACTCATGTTGTGAAAGATTAACTATATTTTGCTCCTTCCCAATTAATCTCCTCTATTGATTTTTCTCCCTTGACCCTGTCCCCTTTCCAAAGTGTTTGTTTCAGATTACTTCCACCCCCATCTGCCCTCCCCTCCATCATCCCCCCCCCTTTTATCTTTCTCCCTCTTCTTTCCTGTGGGGTAAGATACCCAATTGGGTATGTATGTTATTCCTTCCTCAGGCCAAATCTGATGAGAGCAAAGTGCACTCATTCCCCCCTCACCTGCCCTCTCCCCTCCTCCCACAGAACTGCTTCCTCTTGCCACCTTTATGCGAGATAATCCACCCCATTCTATCAAATAGATATATACATACATACACATTCACTTATATATATATATATATATATATATATGTACATAAACATATATGTATATATATATGCATATTCCCTTCAGTTACCCTAATACTGAGGTCTCATGAATCATACATGTCATCTTTCCATGTAAGAAACAGTTCAACTTTAGTAAGTCCCTTGCAATTTCTGTTTCTTGATTACCTTTTCATACTTCTCTTGATTCTTGTGTTTCAAAGTCAAATTTTCTATTCAGTTCTGATCTTTTCACTGAGAAAGCTTGAAAGTCCTCTATTTTATTGAAAATCCATATTTTACCTTGGAGCATGATACTCAGTTTTGCTGGGTAGGTGATTCTAGGTTTTAATCCTAGCTCCATTGACCTCTGGAATATTGTATTCCAGGCCCTTCGATCTCTTAATGTAGAAGCTGCCATATCTTGGGTTATTCTGATTGGGTTTCCACAATACTCAAATTGTTTCTTTCTGGCTGCTTGCAGTATTTTCTCCTTGATCTGGGAGCTCTGGAATTTGGCGACAATATTCCTAGATTTCTATTTGGGATCTATTTGAGGAGGCGAACGGTGGATTCTTTCAATTTCTATTTTGCCCTGTGGCTCTAGAGTATCAGGGAAGTTCTCCTTGATAATTTCTTGAAAGATGATATCTAGGTTCTTTTTTTGATCATGGTTTTCAGGTAGTCCAATAATTTTTAAATTATCTCTCCTGGATCTATTTTCCAGGTCAGTGGTTTTTCCAATGAGATATTTCACATTGTCTTCCATTTTTTCATTCCTTTGGTTCTGTTTTGTAATATTTTGATTTCTCATAATGTCACTAGCTTCCACTTGCTCCAATCTAATTTTTAAAGTAGTATTTTCTTCAATGGTCTTTTGGACCTCCTTTTCCATTTGGATAATTCTGCCTTTCAAGGCATTCTTCTCCTCATTGGCTTTTTGGAGCTCTTTTGCCATTTGAGTTAGTCTATTTTTTAAGGTGTTGTTTTCTTCAGTGTATTTTTCAGAATTTTTTGGGTCTCCTTTAGCAAGTCATTGACTTGTTTTTCATGGTTTTTTCGCATCCTTCTCATTTCTCTTCCCAATTTTTCCTCTACTTCTCTAACTTGCTTTTCCAAATCCTTTTTGAGCTCCTCCATGGCCTGGGACCAGTTCATGTTTTTCTTGGAGGTTTCTGTTGTAAGCTCTTGCACTTTGTTAACTTCTTTAGGCTGTATGTTTTGGTCTTCTTTGTCACCAAAGAAAGAATCCAAAGTCTGAGACTGAATCTGGGTGTGCTTTCGCTGCCTGGCCATATTCCCAACCAACTAACTTGACCCTTGAGTTTTTCAGTGGGGTATGACTGCTTGTAGACGAAAGAGTTCTATGTTCCACGTTTGGGGGGGAGGTGCCAGCTCTGTCACACCAGCACTACTCCTTCCCCAAGAACCCCCATCCCGGACTGGGCTTAGATCTTCAGCGGGCCGTGCACTCCTGCTCTGATCTGCCACTTAATTCCTCCCACCAGGTGGGCCTGGGGCCAGAAGCAGCAGTAGCTGTAGCTGCACCACCTCTGCTGCCCCCGGGGCTGGAAGCCAAACCTCGAAATCCTTCCACTCCCTCAGCTTTTCCAACTAACCTTTTCCACTGTCTTTGGTGTTTGTGGGTTGAGAAGTTTGGTAACTGCCGCAGCTCACTGATTCAGGGTGGTAGGGCACATTCCGCCTGGCTCCTGGTCTGGTTGGTCTGTGCTGCTCACACTAGGCTCTGCTCTGCTTGGCTCCCTGTTCCCAGCTCCCAGCTCTCAGCTCCCAGCTCCATGTGGGATAGAACTCACCCAGAGACCATCCAGGCTGTCCTAGGCTGGAGCCCTGCTTTCCTCGGCTGTGTTGTGGGTTCTGGAGTCCTAGAATTGGTTCAGAGCTATTTTTATAGGTTTTTTGAGTGACTCGGCAGGGAGCTCACAGTGGTCCCTGCTTTCCAGCCGCCATCTTGGCTCCGCCCCCATATATGTTTTATATACATACATATATATGTCAGTCTTGAGAATAGTACAGTTATTATGACAGTTGGAAGGGATACACATAGATTGTGAATGTCTGTATAAAATAATTGATATAAGGATAAAAAACATAAGTAAGAGAGGTAAAGGGGGGTATGAGGGTGGAGGTAAGGAGGTAGTAGAAAAGGGTAAATTACACCAAATGAAGAGACACAAAAACATTTTATAGTAGAGGGAAAGAAGGAAGGGAGAAGAGCAGTATTTGAGCTTTACTGTCATCTGATCTGGTTCAAGATGGGAATAACATACCCTGATAAGTATAGAAATCTAACTTGTCCTAGAGGAACTAGGAGGGGAAGGGGGGGAAAAGGGAGGGGGCTGGTCAGAAGGGAAGGGAGAAGTAGCAAATGGGAAACAGTAAGATAAGAAATGGGAATAAAAAGGGAGGGGGAACTGAGGAAGGTGGCCATCCAAAGCAAAACTTTGTTGAGGAGGGGAAGAGGAAAGGGAGAAATAAAAGCTTAAACTGGGGGAAATAGGAGGGAGAAAAAGACACAGATAGAAATCATAATTGTTAACATGAATGGGATGAACTCTCCCATAAAACAGAAGCAGATAGCAGAATGGATTAAAAACCATAATCCTACAATATGCTGTTTACAAGAAACACATTTGAAACAGGGGGATACACACAGGGTAAAGGTAAAAGACTGGAGTAAAATATATTGCACCTCAGCTAAAGTAAAAAAAAAAGCACTTGTGGCAATCCTAATCTCAGACAAAGCAAAAGTAAAGATAGATTTAATTAAAAGAGATAAGGAAGGACATTACATCCTGCTAAAAAGCACCATAAACAATGAAGCAATGTCATTGTTTAACCTATATCACCAAGTGGTAAGGCATACAAATTCTTAGAGGAGAGGTTAAGGGAGTTACAGGAAGAAATAGACAGCAAAACTATAATATTGGGAGACCTCAACCTCCCCCCGTCTGAACTTGATAAACCTAACCTCAAAGTAAATAAGAAAGAAGTTAAGGAGGTAAACAGAATTCTAGAAAAGGCAGATATGATAGACCTCTGGAGAAAACTGAATGGGGATAAAAAGGAATATACTTTCTTCTCAGTGGTACATGGCACATATTCAAAAATTGACCATGTACTAGGGCATAAAAACCTCACAATCCAGTGCAGAAAGACACTTTTCAGATCATGATGCAATAAGAATTATTTGTAACAAAAAACCATGGACAAATAAGCTAAAATTTAATTGGAAACTAAATAATCTATTTCTAAAGAATGAGTGGGCTAAAGAACAAATCAGAGAAACAATTAATGACTTCATTCAAGAGAATGACAATAATGAAACAACATACCAAAACTTATGGGATGAAGCAAAAGCAGTTCTTAGGGGAAGTTTTATATCCCTAAATGCTTACATGAATAAAATAGGGAAAAAGGAGATCAATGATCTGGGTATACAGCTGAAAAAGCTAGAAAAAGAGCAAATTGAAAATCCCCAATTAAATACCAAATTAGAAATACTGAAAATCAAAGGAGAGATTAAAAAACCTGAAGCTAAGAAAACTATTCAATTAATAAATAAAACAAAGAGCTGGTTTTATGAAAAAAAACAATAATATTGATAAAACTTCGGTCAATTTGATTAAAAAAAAGAAAGAAAATCAAATTATCAGTATCAAAAATGAAAAGGGAGAGTTTACCAGCAATGAAGAGGAAATCAAAACAATAATTAGGAATTATTTTGCCCAATTGCATGCCCATAAATTTGACAACCTTAGAGATATCCATGAATATCTATAAAAACATAAATTGTCCAGGTTAACAGAAAAAGAAGTAAAATTTCTAAATAACCCCATCTCAGAATAGGAAATTGAGCATGCCATCAATGAAGTCCCTAGGAAAAAATCTCCAGGGCCATTTGGTTTTACATGTGAATTATATCAAGCATTTACAGAACAACTAATTCCTATACTTTGTAGACTATTTGGGAAAATAGGTGAAGAAGGAGTCCTACCAAATTCATTTTATGACACAAATATGGTACTAATACCCAAACCAGGTAGAGTCAAAACAGAGAAAGAAAATTATAGACCAATTTTCCTAATGAATATTGATGCAAAAATTTTAAATAAAATATTAGCAAAAAGATCGCAACAACTTATCACCAGAATAATACACTACGACCAGGTAGGATTTATTCCAGGAATGCAAGGCTGGTACAATATTAGGAAAATGATTAGCATAATTGACCATATCAACAACAAAACTAGCAGAAACCATATGATCATCTCAGTAGACTCAGAAAACGCCTTTTACAACATACAACACCCATTCATACTAAAAACACTAGAAAGCTTAGGAATAAATGGGGCCTTCCTTAAAATTATAAATAGCATCTACCTAAAACCATCAACAAGCATTATTTTTAATGGGGATAAGCTGGAGTCATTCCCAATAAGATCAGGAGGGAAACAAGGATGTCAATTATTACCCCTACTATTCAATTTATTATTAGAAACATTAGGTGCAGTAGTAAGAGAAGAAAAAGAAATAGAAGGAATTAGAATGGGAAAAGAAGAAGCTAAATTATCACTTTTTGCAAATGATATGATGATTTACTTTGAGAATTCTAGAGAATCATGTAAAAAACTACTTGAAATAATAAACAACTTTAGCAAAGTTGCAGGATATAAAATAAAACCACATAAATCCTCAGTATTCCTATACATGACTATCAAAGCCCAACAGCAAGAGATAGAAAGAGAAATTCCATTCAAAGTTACTGTAGACACTATAAAAGATTTTGGAGTCTATCTGCCAACACAAACCCAGGGCATATATGAACATAATTATGACACACTTTTCATGCGAATAAAGCCAGAGCTAAATAAATGGAAAAACATCAGTTGCTCATGGTTAGGCCAAGCTAATATAATAAAAAAATGTCAATTTTACCTAAATTATTCTATCTATTCAGTGCCATTCCAATTGAGCTACCAAAAAATTATTTTACAGAGCTGGACAAAATAATAACAAAATTCATCTGGAAGAACAAGAGGTCTAGAATATCTAAGGCATTGATTAAAAGAAATGCTAGAGAAGGTGGCCTAGCCATACCAGATGTTAAAGTGTAGTATAGAGCAGCAGTCATCAAAACTACTTGGTACTGGCTAAGAAACAGAGTTGTGGATCAGTGGAATAGTATAGGAACACAAGATGGAGAAGTCAACAACTATAGCAATCTACTCTTTGATAAACCCAAAGAGGCCAGCTTCTGGGCTAAGAATTCACTACTGTTGGGGAAAACTGTTGGGGAAATTGGAAAATGGTAGGGCAGAAACTGGGCATAGACCAATAGCTTATACCATATACAAAATAATGTCAAAATGGGTTCATGATTTAGGAGTAAAGGCTGATACTATAAGTAATTTGGGAGAGCAAGGAATACTTTACTTATTATATCTATGGAAAAGAAAAGAATTCATGACCCAGCAAGAGATAGAGAGCATTACAAAATGCAAAATGGATACTTTTGATTTTGTTA
Organism: Trichosurus vulpecula; assembly: GCF_011100635.1. Classification (NCBI taxonomy): domain Eukaryota; kingdom Metazoa; phylum Chordata; class Mammalia; order Diprotodontia; family Phalangeridae; genus Trichosurus; species Trichosurus vulpecula. The sequence continues at coordinate 413,668,622 of NC_050576.1, read as the reverse complement.
AATTGAAAGGTTTTTGTACAAAAATAGCCAATGCAACAAAAATTAGGAGGGAAGCAGAGAATTGGGAGAAAATCTTTACAACTAGTGTCTCTGATAAAGGCCTCATTTCTAAGATATACAGAGAACTGAATCAAATATATAGGAATACAAGCCATTCCCCAATTGAGAAATGGTCAAAGGATATGAACAGGCAGTTTTCAGAGGAAGAAATTAAAGATATCTATAGGCATACGAAAAAATGCTCTAAATCACTACTGAATAGAGAAATGCAAATTAAAACAACTCTTAGATACCACATCTTGCCTGTCAGATTGGGTAAAATAAAACAGGAAATTATAAATGTTGGAGAGGATGTGGGAAAATTGGAACATTGTTACATTGCTGGTGGAGTTGTGAGCTGATCCAGCCCTTTTGGAGAGCAATTTAGAACTATTCCCAAAGGGCTATAAAATGTTCATACCATTTGACCCAGCAATACTACTTCAAGGATTGTATCCCAAAGAGAACAAACAAGTGGGAAAAGGACCCATATGTACAAAAATATTTATAGTGGCTCTTTTTGTGGTAGCTAAGCATTGGAAATCAAAGGGATGCCTATCAATTGGGTAATGGCTGAACAAGCTGTGGTATATGAAGGTAATGGAATACTTTTCTGCTATAAGAAATGGGGATGATACGGACTTCACAACAACCTGGAAAAACCTACATGACATAATGCTGAGTGAGCAGAGCAGAGCCAGAACATTATACACAACCATAGATATATGGATTCTGTGAGAACCAACACTGACATACTTTGCTCTTCTCCGCAACACAAGGTACAAAGACAACTCCAAAGGACTCACAATGGAAAATGCTATCTACATCCAGAGACAAAACTGTGAAGTATGAATGCAGACTGAGGCACACTTCATGCTAGCCTTCGCCCCATTTTTATTTCTTTTTCTCTCTTTTGTTTTTGTTTTTGGGTTTTTTTTTTGGTACTGTTTCTTCTTTCGCATGATTCATTTCATTGATCACAGTTCTTCTCCATAACTTGACTGGTATCTAAATTAATTCAATGAGAAGTTGTATGTGGAAGCTATATGGGACTCCATGCCATCTTGGGGAAGGAGGGTAGGAGGGAGGGAAGAAAATCTGGAACTCAAAATTATGTTGAACTGAATGTTGTAAAGTAAAAATAAAAAATAATGAAAGGAAAACAAAAAAGATACCTCAGATTAATACTATTGGTATTATAACTTAGATCAATTATAAATTATATAAGATTTGAAGGCTTCAGAAGGGAACTGAACCTTCATGTGTAATATGATATCTATTGGAGTGAAATAATATCCAAGTATCAAATACTTGACTTGTGAATGTTTTCAAGGAAACTGAGTAATAATCGTGGACTACTCCATTAGAAGAAAAAAACAGAAAAGGAAGAAAAATTAAAGGAACTTCAAACTTCTTCATTAGATTTATTGTGATAGTTGTTGTTTCCTCCTCACTGGAATTATCTGAAAGCTAAATGTCTTCTTTCAGGTTTTTAGGTAGTTTCTACCATGAGATGATTTACAAAAGAAAAGAAAACATACACTATTGTTCCCCTAAATATACTTTCTTGTCTGGAGTACTTTCTAAATCCCCAGAATAATCAGTTTTTTTATTTCATCTACAAAATCACAGGGTTATGAAGAGTTTATCAGAATTGAATCTAATTACTTTCTCTAGACAAGGGATCTGTATTTTTTTATTATATACATATGCTAGTTAAGAACTCCTTAAAGATATTCCAAATAAACCCTCTGTGTTGTTTCTGACATCAGTTAACTATTTCAATATGTTTTAATCTTATTTTTGTCCATAATATATATCCAAATTTTCCAAAGAGATAAAATTTTAATTTGAGGCTTAGAGAAAAATAAAAATGGAGATGCCAAATTGAAATGATGAGACAAATTTAAAACTGCAAATATATATTAAATATTCCTACATCTCCTAGATTTTCTGCTTTTCAAATAGTATCCTCAGTTACACCATTGCCTTGAAGCAATCCAACTGTAATTTAATCTTTAGCTCTAAAAGGATGTCATGGTCTTTCCATAGCTTTGAAGCAAATTAAAATATGGAGCCTTAGCAACAGTTGAGATATTTTTAAATGGCCATTCTGTGTACTATTTAACATTTTATTCTTAAGAGATAGAAACAACCCTTTTAAAATAAAAAAGTTTGAAATCAAGAGTATTTGGATTACAGCAACAATGGTGATGGTTAACTCAGTGTTCAAAGATGTTTAATTAAACCACTGTAAGATGAATGGCAAAAGCAATGAATTTTCATTCAATTTTTACTGGCTCTAAAAACATAGTTGATTGGAAGCAACATGAAAACTCAAATCAACCAAACTGCAACTAAGCAGAAGTCCATTCTACAATATCCTTTACAAGTGTTTAAGCCACAGCTGGAAGCCATAGGGCAGTTACCACCTTCTGAGGCAGACCATCACATGTTTTTGCCACTCTAATTATGAGAAAATCTTTTATTTCTTCCACCAAGACAAAATATATCTCAGTAATTTCTGTTTGTTATTCCTTGAATGACCCACTGGGACTAAGAGATCAAATCTGATATGTATTGCATGTAGCAACCCTTACTATAAATTACCATGTCAAATAAGGTATAGACAAGTCCACTCACCATCTTAGTTTTACTCTTTGGGATGACTGCTAATCTCTTAATCACCTTTAATGAGTTTGTGATCTCACTGATTTAGTTACTCCCTCTAACAGTGCAGATCATGTTCTAATTCTTTTATAGGTCTTGTTCACACTCTGTTACAAGTTTTCTACCAAGTGTCTACCTAATGTGTAAGGTCTTCCTCTTAACATCACCTGGCAATAGTGCAGCAAGCAAACTGTCCATCTTTTCTAGAGAGTTTTACTTTCTCATGCTTCCACTTACTTTCTAGTCATGTTTCTCTGGGATTACAGTAAACTATGTCCTATTTACGGCCACTATTTGTTTAGCCATTTTACTCTACCTGACCAACAATTTTGATTCTTTAAAGAATATTCTAAGAATCATAGATACCAGTGTTTAAAAGATGGATTTTTGTTTCAGGGGAAAACTAGGAATCATGGAAAGTGTTGTGAAATTTCCCAAAGGCATTATATTCTGCTTTCACATTTCTTTTCAATTTAGATTCCAGCTCATTTGTCCTGATGGAACAGCTCAAAAGGCTATCCAACATTATACCGTGGTCTGATTAAAAATTGTTATTCATCTGCTTTATTTTTCCTACATGGGTTCATTAGGATTAGATCTGCTGAGTGATTATGAAACTCTTTAGGACGCTTGTCAATGTTCCAGGGCATTTATGAAAACCATATAAAGTCAGAAGTATATAAAAGAATCTTATCATCTATTAAAAAAAAATCTTTCTTCCACTTTGCTTCTTCTTTGACTGACAAGGTAATGACAAATACCATTGGTGGTCTCTAATTTTATGTCCTCTTTAATGGGAATTAATTAGAAAATCTCAAGACCATGTTATGACTACCTTTATTCATTTTAATGAATCCTTTCTGGTCTTTATATGATACTTGAAACCCTTATACTAACCTTCCTTCTCCCATTGGGTAATTAGCTCAGGTTCTGCCTGCCTTGAACCTACAGAAGGAAATATGAGGCTGTATTAATTATCTATTCAAGAAATTAAAAACTGAGTGGTTACCATATGGCTATCTACCTGAACCACAAGTACCATGATTTCCTCAATTTCTTATACATGTATGGAATAACTCTCCCAAAAGACTTTATTTAATCCACTGGCCACCAAATGGTATTTATTCTGCAGACACCTAGACCAGGCATTCAACCCCAAACTATCCCTCCCCCAACACTTTGTTTATGGCTTCAAATGCAATGATTAATTGAACTAATTAATATATGAGATGACATAGAGTGTTACTCAAAATATTATAATTTTAAATCTAGAGTCTGTATTTGGTTAATGAGTACTGATTTTCTAGGTTTTCCTCTCTCAATCAGAGCACTAACTCTTCCCACTTTTACCACAGAAGACTTGGATAAGCAAAACACTATGATCACATAGTTTATGGAACATAGTAAAAAAATAAAAAAATAAAAAGGAAGAACATGGAGAAATTTGTCAAGTACTACCATCCGAAAGCATGCACTCCATCATAAACCTCTTCTGACTTTACATCATATATCTGCAGGAAAGGAGGTATTGAAGAAACTCTAGGAGGGGGGAGGAATGTGTGATAATGATGTGATTGAAGATCTTTCCCACCCATTCAATAGACCACAGGTAGGACATTTAAGAGAGGCAGGCCCATACCTATGTGATGCGAATCAGTGATTAAAGATCTTTCCCACACATGTTTACCTATTGGGTGTGAAGCCCTCAGACCCTAAATTAACATATATACCCAGAAGGTAGCTATTGAGAACCCCAAGAATTCAGAAGCCAGAAGAGAAGCCAGATTTCAGAATTCAGCCCAAGGAGGAGGAGTAAGTCCACAGAGCTGCAGAAGAGAATGCTGAGGGGAGAGTGGAGACTAGAGAGCTGCAGACCAGAGGAGAGAGAGGGGAGATGACACAGGTAAGCAAACAGTTTGGATTTGTGAGTGATTGTTTATGAGAAGGCCCTAGTAGGGGGGAAGGTTACAGGATGACTTGTCTCTTTCCTGTAATACTGTTTTAATCTCCTTGTTGTTACATCGACATGGGCTTACTGGTTCTGCTGTATGGAATTAGAATGCCTGGTTCTGGTATTTGATTTTTGGTGCCTGAATAAATGTTATACTTCCTCTGCTTTCTATCTAGGCAGTTTTTATACTTTTCAATTCTGAACCATACAGGCATATTCATAGTCATCTTGCAGGTCATGAATCTTGCCTTACTGATATAGAATGTTAATTGCAAGACTGAAGCTCAGAATTATTGGGAGCAGATGAAGAAAACAAAGGGAAGAAACAAGGAATTTTTAAGCTATTTGCATAGGAAAAAGGATGATCCAAAAAGGGAAAGGAATTTTGCTTGCAGGGAAGGTAATAATGATAAATGATGAAAGATAGTGGACCTCTTCAATTCTTACTTTAGCTCTGTTTCTCTGATAGGGAGATTTTCATTTCCACTGGAAATCACATCACAGAAATGAATAACTTGATCTACAAGATAATCCATCAATAAACATTTATTATACTTCTACTAAGGACCAGTCACTGTACTGGGAAGCAGAGATAAAAATACAAATGAAATAATCCCCACTCTTAAGGAATTTACATTCTAATAGGGAAGACTAAAAGACAACAAGCTTATGTGCCTGTGTCCATGTAATGGCAAGCATGGAAGGACTTTTTGTTTTCTTTTGTTTTAGAATGCTTCTCAGCATTAAGGCAATCAAGTGCCTTTGAGTCTTGCCTTTGTAAATGTAATAGCAAGGAAAGTGGGACCTTTTGTTTTCTTTTGTTTGGGAGTGCTTTTCAGCACTAAGACAATCAATTATCCTTGAGTCTTTCCTTTGTTTGAATTGAGTCGTTGATTGGAAACAATATATATGATGTGGTGCTAGTGATTAAAGATATTTCCCACATGTTTTTGCTAAGCAGGCTCTAAGCCCCAGTGCCCTAAACATGGTATATATGCTATGAGTTTGGCATTTTGTTTTGGGGGCACACTCATTGGAAGAATGCCGCTTGATTTGACCAGATGAGACTCTGGGTAGCTGTTGGACCCCCTCAGCTTTGAAAAACCCAGATGCTGGTCTTTCTCTTTCTGGTAACTATGTATGTAATGTCTTGGACAGACAGCTAGAAACCTGTCTGCTGATCTGTGTTATTTTGCACCATTTATATAATTTCTGCTTGTAATTTCTGTTTCTGTTTTCTCTGAAGTTCAGGGTGATGACATTTTCCCCTGAGCTAAGTGAATCATATATAAATAAATAAATATATGAAACACACACACACACACACACACACACACATACATATACATATACGTGTGTAGGCATATATATGTATATGTATATATACATGCACATGCATGTATACATATATGTATATATTATTGTATATATGTGCATATGTGTATGTGTGTCTGTTTAATTAAATTGAGATTGTAAACTCTGTAAAGTTGCTTTCCTTTGAAAACCAGACCAAAGAACTTATGCTAACAGCCTTCCTGTGTGCCGGTGTTATTAGGCTTATACAACCACAGTAGCCAAAAGTAGCATTGTTGTTACAGTCCACATATGTATGCATGTGCAAAATATGTATATCTCATACAAAATTATATTATAATATATTTATCTATTGTATAATTATACAGTGATATACATAATATACTAAATGTATACAAAACATACATGGAGCAATACATGAAAATCATATTTATTCATACATATTCATATATGCATGAATAAATTAAAGTTTTATACAGAAATGCAGACATATGAGTTTTCATTTAGAGGTTTCATATATTCATACACACATATTAATAGGTAATTTAATATGAAAATAAATATTATAAATACAATATTTGTGTACATGTTTCAGAATTTCCTTTCCTTTGTCTTAAGAGTTACCTGTTCTTTGTTCTGGCCTGTCTCCTAATGTATTCCATTCTTTTATTTTGGGCCAATTAAGGAGTGGAGTGTCTGAGAGGTTAATGTCTGATTCCTTATTCCAAGCCAGAAAGTCTAAAGATCTTGCAGGAGGTGGGGGATGGGGGAGGGAAGGAAGAAAAGCCAGGCTTACACTATAATATGGAAGATCTTCTATAATGATTTATCATTTAGTTTTGTGTGTGTGTGTACATTATGCTCATTAAAATTTAATATATGTACATGTATATGTTTATGTGTATGTGTCTGTGTGTATATATAACTTGTCAAACATAAGACATGATAATTTGTATATTTTTATATACAAAGTAAAACAAAAGAGGGGAAAGGAGTTTGCATATGAAACCATAAATCTCATTATATACTTTTATTTTTTATCTCATTATGTGCTTTTATTTTTTTATTTATTTATCCAACTCAACATATTTAGCCCAAAGTACTTTTGCTTCTCTTTGTCACAGTCTGAATTTCTTTCTGATCTCTTCTGTGCTTTTAAAAATGCTTCATTGATGTTTTTTATTCTTTCTCTCATTTTTTTTTAGGTATAGGAAGAATGTGATTGCTATACCTAAGCTCTCTCCTCTTATCTTCTTCCCATTTCCCCCCCAAAAAAACAAAAAAAACCCCTCATATACACGCCCTTGTAGCAAGTTAGAAAATTTAAGCAAAATTAGTAAACATATTGGTTAGGTCTAAAATGTAGGTTTCATTCTGTACCTCTAGTCTATCACACATGTGTCAAGAGGTGGGAAGCATGTCCAACATTGGTCCCCTAAGAGTCATGGAGTCAGAGAAGGCATCATTGCATTGAATAGAATTCTGGTCATTCAAGGTTATTTTTTTTTCTTTAAAGTTTTGTTGATTGTATAAATTGACTTTCTGGTTCTAACTTCCTCTCTTTACATCAGTCCATAGATTTTTATTTTGTTTTTCTCATCCTTGACAAGTTGATGTATGTGAGGTAGAACTTCAATATACTCTTAGTTTGCATTTCTCTTTTAAGTAATTTGGAGCATTTTTCCTATGGTTATTGACAGTTTTGATGTCTTCCTTTGAGAGCTTCCTAGACCTATTGTTGACCATTCATTTATTACAGAATGGATCCTATTCTTATATTTACATCAATTTCCTATATATCCCTTATATTAGACTTTATCAGACATTTGAGTCAAAGGTTTATCATTTACTTTCTCATTCTTATTGTAACATATTTATTTGAGAAAAATTGTTAATGTTGTGTAATCAAAGTTGCCATTTTTCCTTTATGAATCCTCTCTGTCCTTTCTTTAGTACAGAACTCTTTCACTCTCCATAACTGAGAGGTTTCACCTATCTCTCAAGGTTGTTGTGAGGATCAAATGATCTAATATTTGCATAGCAGTACAGTATCTGGCACATAGTAGGTGCCATATGAATGTTCTTCACTTTTTCTTTCTTTAACCTTTAATGTGTTTATGATACAATCTTATATCTAAGTCATGGCATTTTGCCTAAAATGATAGCATCAAAAGTGCTGTTGTGCTGTGACCCAATTTCACTTTTGGAGGCAGAGAGTATTGTGTTAATTTTGGGGTACTACATTTTAGCAAGGTCAGCAATTTATTCTTACACAAAAGGCATACTTTGATACCTTTTGTGGCATGAATTCGTCAGATCCTCCAGTGCTCTTCTAGAGGAGCACAAGATAGGTCAGTTTCTTTACACTGGCATTTGGAATCAGAAAACCAAGATTTATGATCGAGCTATAAAACTTGTGTAACCTGGAAGAAATGCTTTCATCACTACTAGTTTCTTCATCTGCAAAATGTCTTTGAACTCTCCTTTGTTGAAGGAAAAATAAAAAAATAGAATTTAGTATTTGTAATTTCCTTATAGATCTCAAACTGCACATTATCTCCTTCATTGATTCACATCTTATATCCAACACAAATGACATATGCCATTTTTTTGCTGTCATCAATCTGCTACCTGCTTGTTTCTTGGCTATACTGGTTCAGTAATCTTCTTATAGATCATACTATACTTTTCTATTCATCTTTAGTTTCCTGTCTTTACTTCATTCTTTTGAAATGCTTTTTAAAAATAAATATTGGTTAAAGAATTTGCTGCTAAGGCATTTCAGTCCTTTAGTCCTATCTCTCCTTTTTCTTGCCTCTCTCAGATTTGGTGACCTGAAATCTAGGATTCATGTTAAATTATGCAGTGCTTTTCATTTTTTTTTCATGCCATGGAAAAGAAGAGATGAAATGGTTCCTTCCAACCCAGGTTCCTAAAATCTATACTTAATCCTAGAATTTCAACTTATTAGACATTGGAAAATATTTTTATTTAATTAACTTGACAAACAATAAAACATGAAGATTTTCCCATGTAAATAATGGGAAAATGATTGTATAGTAACCAGTCATTCCTTATTATGTGTAACGTATCCTTTCAAATTAATGCTATGAAATCTCAACTAGACCTCACTGTTAGAAGGCAATCCTTTCACTCTTCAGCAATTCACTCTCACATTTTCCACAGTATCATATTCATAACTTTTCTTCTCTTTTTTTATACCTTCCATCCCACTCCCTCCACTTTCTCATCATAGCTGTGTACTTTACAGAGTAAATGGAGAGCATTTGCTGTCAGAATTATTCTTGCCTTTATATCTCAAAACCTATTTATAATATGTCATATTATCTCTGCCTTTATTACATTCTTTGGTAAAGAGATGACTGCTTCTCCCCCCCTTTACCAAGGCCAAACCTTTGGCTCATATTTTTTTTTTTGCAGTTACCTTTTGTCTCTTCCAAAAGTTTGGTCCTACAATCATTTGCCTACCTTAAAGAATATTCAATCTCTTTCTTTCTATTGGGTCATATAATAGATGACCATTCCTGATACCTGCAAATATGTAAATGTTTCTCCATCCTTCAAGTATCTTTTCCAAAGATCTTTATTTCTTTTAAGACTACTATCATCCTTCCAGTCAGCCTGTTTCCCAGTCTCAGAAACCTCTTTCCACTTTTGTTCTCATCCTATTTTGACAATAATTTGAGAAGTCTCATTCATTCTGACTTCTCATAACATACTCTCTCATATTTACCCCCTTTTCTTTAATGCCATAGTCATGACTCTAGTCAAAACTAGAGTGCAGTCATCAACTCTTGACTGGATTATTGGGAGAGCCTTCATTTTTTCTGTCTGAAACAAATCTCTACCCTCCTCCATCAATCCCCTAAACAGCATCTAAAGTTTGATTCCCAATGAAAGGTTCTAAATATTTCCCATATCACATAATTCCTCCTTTAGAACGGTAAGCAAACTATTTCATTTATCATTTTAAAGCCTTTCACAATCTCAGCCTACCCTACATTTTAGACTTGTTATACTTTTCTTACCCTCAAACACTCTAATTTCCAGTCAAGCTATACACTTTCCCTTTTTTCATATTCAACAATCTATCTCCTATGCCTTACCTTTGCACAGGCTCTTTGCCATAACTAAAATAAACTTTCTCCTCACTTTACACCTTAGAATTCACTAACTTACTTCAAAACTAAGATCATATTCTATCTTCTTCATGAATCCTTTCCTGATAATGCCACACACATCCTCAGATACTTATACCCGTATAAATTTGCCTGTATAAACTTTATACTAAAAATATTGCATTAAATTTTCATATGTGTTACTGTTTGTCAAGTTAATCATAATATTTTCCAATGTGTAATAAGTTGAAATTTTAGGCTTAAGTATAGATTTTAGGAAGCTTTGGAGGAAGGAACCATGTCAGATAAAGTGCTAGGCAAATAGTTGATACAAAGAAAATCATTTTTCAATTATATCTTATCTATCAGAAATAGATTTGTTATCCTCTGCACTCTGAAATAAAAAGTAAGTTTTATTATTGTTTAATTTTATCTTTGTAGTACCAAAATTCAGCATAGTGCATGGTACATACTATAGATATGGAGAAAGATAGCAACTGGATGTGTGATTTCCTTAGTGCACAAAAGTTTCTGTGAGAAGAAACAAAAACAACAATTGCAACAATGTAGGGCAATATCTTTTTCTATAACTTATAAACTTACAGTAGCCCAGAGAACTGCCACCTTAAGTGAATCACAAATGTTACCCAGCCAGGATGTACCAAAGATGGAATGTAAATGCAGGTAGGCCTGGATCCAAGATTAGTCTTCTGTCTAATGCACATGCTGGGTATCTTATAAATGCTTGTTGATTTATAGACTCAGCCATAGTTTATAGAGACATCTTCTTTCATATAAGTTGTCTAATTTTGAATTATAAATTGAACACTTCTAAGATTAGATAAACATCAATATTACTAGCCAAGGGATATCTAGATCATAGACATTTTTTTATTTACAACATCATACCTTAATGCAAGGTCTGTGATATGCTTACTGAATTCATCAGTATTTTCTTCCTTTTAGCCAAATGTTCCCTAATATCATACCAACAGAATTTTATTTATGGTTTTCTTTCCTCTGATTCTCCATCAAAATGCTGCATGTTCTTATCCATTTTTCCACCCATGACTATATTTCCTAATGTGCAATATTTGATATTGTTATTATAATCTTTCATCAACATATTGTAGTCATGGGTCATTCCCACAAAATCACATTATTTTATGTATGGGACCAAATTTCCCTGCTTATGTTAAAATTTGTAGTTCATCTTTTTTATTATTTATGCTTTGCACATTTGTGGACATGATATTTGCACACACTATGGATTTTTGTTGTTTTTTTAACCCTCTTCTTGTCATTGTATCTTATGAGATAGTTGTCATTTCTAGTGGTACCATATTCCCTTTATCATAGCTAATATCCCCTGGGATATCTGGCTTTGTGGACATGTGTTGGCAATTTTCATCTTCCCCTTCCATTTTCAGTTTGAAAAAAATATTTGGTCTTAGTCAAGAGCATATTATTCCTACGTATTAATCTTTATTCTCAAAATCTGTATCTTAAGCCAAAACATTCATGAAAACTCTTCTTGCGCATCTAATCTCTTCAGTTTCTTCCAGAATTCTTTTTTAAGTAAAATTTGTCCCCAGATAAATCCCTAGAAGTGATTGAGTCTTGGCTATCAAGTTTTAAAAGTTTCAGAATGCTTTCTGTCAAATCCTAGGTATTATCCTAGGAGTAAAAATAAAAATAAGAAAAAAAAACATCCTTATGATTGTCATATTGACTAATGCACATTTCAGGTAATTTAAAGAGGAGGTTGACAACAAACATAATTAGTCTATTTTTCCTCTGGCCAGTGGCCTCTGGATGAGCTTTCTTCTGGTGTCACTTTTCTGTACCTATGACCATTTTTTGATAGTGATCTATTTCTTCCTTGGAGGGTCTAGCTAGTAACCAATATTGAAAACACATCAAACCAATTACTTTCTGTTTCTGAGTCATAATTTTCTTCTTTCTATCCCCGTTACTCGGGAGTCAATTTCCCTTTCTCCTTTTGAATTCTTTTTCCTATTTTTCATCTTAATTAAATATATCTTCCATACTTCAAATGAACATTTCTAAGCGTAGGAAAATGATGTTCCTCCATTATCTCATTCCTGTCTTGCAAAAAGAATATTCTGCTTTTTGTCAGCAGGGGTTGTTTCCTGTCACTGGAATAAACATAAACCTAGTAAAGATCCTACAGTTGAATGGAACATCCCCTTTACCCTCCATAGTTAGTTACTTTCAAAGTTTTCATTGTTTGTTTGCTGTTTATTGCCACAACACAATGATAGTTTGCCTCCATCTTTATTATTATTATTTTTATCATTATCATTAACATCATTATTTGTATGTCCTTCCTCTTCACTATATCTCTGTGTTCTTCCCTGAATTTAGGTGAAGTTGAGTTTCATTTAAGTGCTCAAAGGAAATTTATGATAATTTTATCAATCTCTTTCACCTACTACCCTGTAGAAGAATTGGTATTTATTATACTGGGGTTAAAGCACTACCGATATACAACAGTGTTATTTAGGTTTTTCATAACTTAATACCTAATAGCTCATGATTAATTCAGGGTGTTTCAAGTTAACTAGGGGGAAAAACAGCAAAAATTGACAGAGAAAGTGGCATTGTAGAGAGAGAGATAGTCTCAGAATCAGGAACAACTGGCTTCCAATCCTCTGTCTGACATATACAGTCCGAATGACCCTGGACAAACACTTACTCTGTCGATGCCCGCTGGCAATTATCTAAGACTAATAAATGGCAGAAAACTGTCTAATCTGTCTTAACAGGTGGAGATTCTTCACTAGGAATTCCCTAGAGTGACAAAATGACAGATGCCATTGAATGCAATATAATAAAATTGTTAGCTATATGCAAACATAAAATTTTCTTTTACCTTTCTGCATTTCTTTGAACACATTTAATCTTTAAAAAATATTTGTTTCCCCTTTGGAATATAAATCAAAAATTTTATTTAGTTATGAGCTTTTAAATGAGTATATTAATGCTATATTTTATCCTCCTTTATCATGCACTCTTCTTACCCATCATCTTTCTGTGTTACCCTCCATTGTGCTCCCTCCTTTCTGTTCTTTCTGTAACTATTCCTTAGCCACTCCATTAATAATTTCTGTCTCTTTGCCTCACATGTTCTTCAAATTCTCTTGAAATAGTTATTGAAGTAATGGTGAGGTTCCTGTCCACTCAGTGAGACTTAGAAACCTGCTCAAAGATCATAAATAAGGTCAAAGGATCAAAACTATAAAGTATGTAGATATATCTAGTCCAATCCACTTATTTTGTAGATCAGAGAAATTGTGTAGTCGTAGGTCTCCAGTAAGAGGTCTTGTAACTGGAATGTCAGTTCAGAAAGAGTGCAATCTGATTTCACTCTATAGACAGATATATATGCTTCTGAATAGCTTGTTCCATGTGCCAGGGAGTTGTGAAGTCTAAATGAGATAATTGTATGTAAAGCACTTTGCAAAACTTTATTGTTGCTGTTAGCCTAAAATTTTGTGTTGACTTCATTTCTTGTGTCTTTTGCTGAAACACACAACTCAAGTAATATTTGTAGAGCAACATAGGTGTGTACTAGTAAATGTTTAACAACTGGCTCACTGAGGGAGAAAATGTGTAAATTCACGATTTTAAATTTATTAATCGTTCTCAGCACTTTCTATTTCTAGATATCAACAAACAAAAATCTCTAATTTGAAGCGATAACAAATTTCTGCAGTTTCATTTCTCACAATGAAAATTTAACGATCTACTTTTGGCAACCATCTAGGTAGCTCTAGCACACTGCTTTTTATATAAGGCACTGGGCACTATAACACTGAATCCAGAAAGACTTTATCTTTTTTATATAAGGAAATCCTTTCCTCAATATGTTAGCTATTTGGGGAATATTCCCATGCTATTCTCCCATGGGAGAACTCTGGTTCTCCCATGACCTCCTTTATATAACTAGAGGTTGATACTTATTAATTATAACTTTGGTCAAGGGTAGCAGGGTGCTATAACAAATGTGTGGCCTGACATTCAAAGAATAAACTCAAACAAAGCCTATATCAGAAAAAAAAAGAGGATCTAAAGTAATTATAAGTAATTATAAGTAATTAAAACTATAACAATGAATAATGGGTATGGTTCCCAGATCTCCTGTTTTATTAATACTGTGAACATAGTCACTAAATTCCTTAGCTTCACTGGGGACCAATTTTCTCTTTGTAAAAATTCTGTTTTATAAAATTTGACTAGTGAAAAAAGAGAAGACAAGATGGCGACTGGAAAGCAGGGACGAGCTTGAGCTCACTGCTGAGTCCCTCCAAAAACCTATAAAAAATGGCTCTGAACAAATTCTAGAATTGCAGAACCCACAAAAGAGCAGAGGGAAGCAGAACTCCAGCCCAGGACACCCTGGATGGTCTCTGGGTGAGGTCTATACCACAGGGAGCTGGGAGCTGGGAGCTGGGAACAGAGTGGAGCAGAGCCCAGCCTGAACGGCATGGAACAATCAGACCAGGAGCCAGGCGGAGGGGGCCCTGGCGCCCTGAATCAGTGAGTCGCGGCACTTACCAGACTTCTCAACTCACAAACACCAAAGACTGCAGAGAAGGTTAGTGGGAAAAGCTGCGGGAGTGGAAGGAGTTCACAGTTCAGCTTCCAGCCCCAGGGACAGTGGAGGTGAGGCAGCTACAGCTGCTGCTGCTTCTGTCCCCAGGCCCACCTGGTGGGAGGAATTAAGTGGCAGATCAGAGCAGGAGTGCACAGCCTGCTGAAGATCTAAGCCCAGTCCAGGTTGGGGGTTCTTGGGGAAGGAGGAGTGCTGGTGTGACAGAGCTGGCACCTCCCCCCCCAAACGTGGAGCATAGACGTTGTTAATCTACAAGCAGTCATACACCACTGAAAAACTCAAGGGTCAAGTTAGTTGGTTGGGAAAATGGCCAGGCAGTGAAAACACACCCAGATTCAGTCTCAGACTTTGGATTCTTTCTTTGGTGAAAAAGAAGACCAAAACATACAGCCTAAAGAAGACAACAAAGTCATGGAGCCTACAACAAAAGCCTCCAAGAAAAACATGAACTGGTCCCAGGCCATGGAAGAGCTCAAAAAGGATTTGGAAAGGCAAGTTAGAGAAGTAGAGGAAAAATTGGGAAGAGAAATGAGAAGGATGCGAGAAAACCATGAAAAACAAGTCAATGACTTGCTAAAGGAGGCCCAAAAAATACTGAAAAATACACTGAAGAAAAAAACACCTTAAAAATAGATTGACTCAAATGGCAAAAGAGCTCCAAAAAGCCAATGAGGAAAAGCATGCCTTGAAAGGCAGAATTATCCAAATGGTAAAGGAGGTCCAAAAGACCACTGAAGAAAATACTACTTTAAAAATTAGACTGGAGCAAGTGGAAGCTAGTGACATTATGAGAAATCAAGATATTATAAAATAGAACCAAATGAATGAAAAAATGGAAGACAATGTGAAATATCTCATTGGAAAAACCACTGACCTGGAAAATAGATCCAGGAGAGAGAATTTAAAAATTATTGGACTACCTGAAAACCATGAGCAAAAAAAGAGCCTAGATATCATCTTTCAAGAAATTATCAAGGAGTAATGCCCTGATATTCTAGAGCCACAGGGCAAAATAGAAATTGAAAGAATCCATCGATTGCCTCCTCAAATAGATCCCAAAAAGAAATCTCCCAGGAATATTGTCACCAAATTCCAGAGCTCCCAGATCAAGGAGAAAATACTGCAAGCCAGAAAGAAACATTTTGAGTATTGTGGAAACCCAATCAGAATAACCCCAGATCTAGCAGCTTCTACATTAAGAGATCGAAGGGCTTGGAATATGATATTCTGGAGGTCAATGGAGGTAGGATTAAAACCTAGAGTCACCTACCCAGCAAAACTGAGTATCATGCTCCAAGGCAAAATAAGGATTTTCAATAAAATAGAGGACTTTCAAGCTTTCTCAGTGAAAAGACCAGAACTGAATAGAAAATTTGACTTTCAAACACAAGAATCAAGAGAAGCATGAAAAGGTAATCAAGAAACAGAAATTGCAAGGGACTTACTAAGGTTGAACTGTTTTTTTTTTCATTCTTACATAGAAAGATGATATGTATGATTCATGAGACCTCAGTATTAGGGTAGCTGAAGGGAATATGCATATATATATATATGTGAATGTGTATGTATGTATATATTTATGTGTGTATACATATAAAAGAGAGAGAGAACAGACACAGGGTGAGTTGAAGATGAAGGGAAGATATCTAAAAGAAATAAAATCAAATTAAGGGATGAGAGAGCAACATACTGCGAGAGGGAGATAGGGAGAGATAGAATGGGGTGGATTATCTTGCATAATCCATAATGCAGGTGAGGGGGGAATGAGTGCACCTTGCTCTCATCAGATTTGGCCTGAGGAGGGAATACCATACATACTCAATTGGGTATCTTACCGCACAAGAAAGAAGAGGGAGGAAGATAAAAAAGTAAAAGGGGGGGATGATGGAGGGGAGGGCAGATAGGGGTGGAGGTAATCAAAACAAACACTTTGGAAATGGGACAGGGTCAAGGGAGAAAATTTAATAAAGGGGGATGGGTTGGGAAGGAGCAAAATATAGTTAGTCTTTCACAACATGAGTATTGTGGAAGAGTTATACATAATGACACACATGTGGCCTATGTTGAATTGCTTGACTTCTTAGGGAGGGTGAGTGAGAAGCGAAGAGGGGAGAGAATTTGCAACTCAAAGTTTTAAAAACAGATGTTCAAAAACAAAAAAAAAGGTTTTGCATGCAACTAGAAAATAAGATGCACAGGCAATGGGGTGTAGAAATTCATGTTGCCCTACAAGAAAGGAAGGGAAAAAGGGATGAGAGGGGAGGGGGGTGATAGAGAGGAGGGCTTACTGTTGAACAGGGCAACCAGAATATATGCCATCTTGGAGTGTGGGGGAGGGTAGAAATGGGGAGAAAATTTGTAATTCAAACTATTGTGAAAATCAATGCTGAAAACTAAATATGTTAAATAAATTTAAAAAAATAAAATTTGACTAGGTGAGTTCAAAGGCCCATTGGGCCTGTAAATACTCTAGTCACATGACTTGAAACCCTTTTTTTCTAGGGAAATGTCAAAAAGCTATTTCTTTCTTCATGCAGAACATCTGTTACAGTGACAAAAGCTTTCTCTAAAATGCAAAAAAAAAACAAAACAATTTTTTTTTCAGATTTCAGTCACTCTTCTCCATTTTTCTATGTTCTTTTAAGAATTCCTCTTGCCTCTAAGAGAATGTTCCAAAAAATGTGCATGCAAAATACAGATGCCAGTCTGAAGTACTGTATAACTTGTGACCACACTACATCAGTAGTATTACAGGCAACACACATTCACTGAATGTGACAATCCTATGTACTTATGAAAAGCAAGTCATTCTATATACTGACCCAAGTTTTTAAAATCTCACCATTCCACGTTTATTTTAATTTCAGACTTGCCCAACACACAGCTGCAAGCCTGCCTAAAACTAGCTATACTTACTTTCCCCCAGTACTCACTGAATCAAAGCTAGCTCTGGGGTTAAAGTGGCATAGCTGCTGGCTGACTCTTATGGCCTCCTGCCATATATAGCATTTGTTCCAGTTGCTGCCAGATCTGTAATTGTTCCTTGCACTGGCATACAGTCGAAAGCCCCAGTTCAGGGGGTGAACTGGTCTAGTATGAACTCTCTCTTGACTTTCTGCAGACCTACATACAACACTATGGCATAAAAAAAGACTTGCTGTGGCTTCCCATTATATTTTTTAATTACTACTTAGTCCTTGATCTTTGTTAGCATAATAGGGAGAACTTGGCTGTATTGCTTCCACCTGTTCTGTCATTAAGTCTCCTTTAACTATCTCCTGAACTTTTCTGTTTCTGTCAGGGTAACACATTCCTTCCTGGAATTCAATAACAAAACCTCAATATTATCGATATCTGGTCACTCTCCCTCACTCCACATATCCAAACAGTGGTCACATCTTGTTGTTGTTACTCGTTTTCTATCCATATAACATTTCTCATGCTTTCCCCTTATTACAACTGACATAATTCAAGCCCTCGTCAACTCTTGTCCCACTCTTTCAATAGCCGCCTAATTACCTTAAATCTCTCAACTCTCTAATCTAGCCTCCATCTTGCTGCCAAAGTAGTCCCCTTAAATTCAGATCAAACCATGTCACACTCCTACTCAATTGTTTCGAAGGAAAAATATAAACTGCTTTGTTTAACTTTCATAAGTAATTGCAACATGTCCCCAACTTACTTCTGCTTCCTCATTATATAATAGTTCCTTTCTGCACTCTCTAGTCCAAATAACATGAGTTTCCTGCATGCCTCACATGAGATACTCCATCTCCCATCTCCTTGCTTTTGCCATCCCTCCCCCAAACTACATCCATGAATAGGAATTTACTGACGATGTTTTTTAACACTGTTCTCCTAAATTAACCAGATACTATTTGATGCTAAAACAGAATGCTTCACAGCTGTGTATTCCCTCACTAAAGCCTCCTTTGTCCACATTACCTAGTTGTGAGACAGTTGTAATAGCTTTCTCATCCAGAAATTAATCTGAGCATGGAAACATTATATTTTCAAATTGCATTTGGACAACCTTGCATTACAGTTCCAAAATGAGCCTAAATCAAAGTGAGTTTTGGAAGAAAACATAAGAAAGACTCACTACAATTTAGACATCTTTTAACAATATAACTCTCCAGTCCTATATTTTCATTGCTTTCACCTTTTCCTTTTTCTTCTTTTATTCCCAATGTCAATTACTAAGCCATCATTTTGGAATACTTGGCATGCCTTGTCCCATAATTCTTTAAAAATGCTGTCTGAATTTTCCCTTCAATCTTTCAAAATACACACGCAAATATTTACAATTTCAGTGGCTCATCCCAAGTGCATCTATTTGTTCTGCATTATTGAGTTGCCTGGGGCAGAAAGTGATAAACCATCTTTGATCAAAAGTATTATAATAAGAAATTGATATTTGCACAGTGGCTTTTAACTGCTGCTGCTCTGTGTGTGTGTGTGTGTGTGTGTGTGTGTGTGTGTGTGTGTGAATGTCTAATGGCATTGCTGCAGTATTTGTTTTTCTGATTGGCTGAGGAAAGTAATTAAGAAGCTCCATTATCCTTTCAAAATGTTCTATTATTTTGTGTCCTAAAATGCAATTAAAGTATACTCCAAAATACATTGTGTAATATAATACCTTCTGTTATATTAGAAATCTTGAAAAGAAATTCCCAACATTATTCATTTTATTAAAACAAGAATACCCTACAAGGTACAATGTTGTTTTGTTGTTTTTCCCCATTTCCCCCCAAATATTTATTTGTATATATCTGGCCTTCAGTTGGCAACCCTTTCTCCTGGATTAATGACTGTAGAATTAAATATTTTATTAACACTAACTGTATAGTAATGGTTGGATTAATTATATTATTAATGATGGTATTATTCTCTTGAACAGTTTAGATAATATCTCTTCCATACCTTCTACCTCTGGGTGGTTCTTCTTGTCCATGTTTTTCCACATCTACCATAAGATATTTTCTCAATTGTTGAAGGGATTTATTTATTTGTTTCCTTCTTTTTCCCATTTGTTTAAGTTTTTTTTGAATATCAAGGCAGTACTTATATGACCCATCTGCTAGATTTACTTTTGATATATGACCAACCTACTTTCCTGAAATTTCCAATCCATATTAAGATAGTTAACAATTTTCTAAGGCAGACCTACACAACTTGGCATTAGGTAGGGGCCAAAATTAAAACAGGCTAAACTTCTTCAGGCTGCAGATGGTTTTTAGTGGCTCACTTTTCAAGTAAAGGTATAACTAATGATTAAACTATATTGCAAACAAAACATTTAAAAAGGAAATTTCAATTAATATCAACTAATTACACTTATTAAGATTTTTATTTATCATGAAATCAAATTAATGTTCAAAAACTTACTGTGCTAAGTGGTACAAATTACAGTACATTTTTCAGGTTTTCTTACTTTTTACATTTAGTAAAGGGGGTGCATTTTAACTTCTTGTCAGCAGTTTATCGTACTCTGGCATCATGTTGGTATTAAATTTCTTTAGATATCTGAAAACTAACCTAGCCATCTAATTTTCTGAGTTTGCTTTTTTGAAAAATTGTTGTGTTTTTACCACTGAGATTTTTCAATAATTTGGATGTATTAATATTGGTATCCAATTTCCTTAAGTCAACATGTTTTCATTAGAAATGGCAATGAAGATTATATTCATTCAAAATGGCTACCACTTCTCAGCAAACAAGGCACAATATGTTTTTTCCTCTCATGCAAGTAAACAAGTGACTATTTGTCCACTCTGGATTAAACACTCTTTATGTTCTGATTGGATCTTTCATTTCTTTTCATCACCCTTTAATGTTAGAACCAAAAAATCCCACAGCAACTGCTTACATACAAAGAAATAGTGAATTGCATGCCTGGCCATGGAGAGAGTACCAGACACTCTTGTAACCTGGAGGGAAGCTGCACAGCAAGGGACAGGAAGAAGACATCTTGTGTTGCCGCTTATCACATAGCGCGTGTCAGCTGAATTTGTGCATGCCTGCACTGACTTTGTCCTTATTCAATTCCAGTAATAACCAAAAACACAGAGAAAAGATGTGACTCTCACTCCTATCAGAAAAGAGATGGACTGATGACGGTTGATTGCCACAGGTCATGTGACAAACAGGAGAGAGTACATAGTGGTAACCTACCGGCCATGAAGGGCACAGTAGTGGAAGATGAGTTAAGGGAGGAAGGGGCAAAACATTCTGTACTTCTTTACTTTCTTTATATCCTCTTCATGTTCCCCTGGCCTTCCAAAATCCTTTGGCAGGCTGCAAGTAGTCCATGGGCTCTTTGATTTGAATGCCTGTTCAAGGGAAATAGATGTTTCCAACTTTAAGACAAACTGATGACAACCAAGAGAATTTTCACTTAAAAAATCTAACTAGGAATGACTAAATTATATGTTATATTGCTTTGTAGTATTAAAATAATCTCCTTTTAAATTAATTATGGAGTACATAAATCACTGCTAGCTTTTAGAATAGTGTTTTGCTTAATTGGGGGAACAAAATTTTATAATACTCTCATCATTGTAGCAGCAGCATCTGTAAGATTCCTCATGGAATTGTGACTAGTACAGCTACACAGAAAACTCATGAATGATTAAGAATTTCATGTAATTAACATTTGTCATTAAGCAATATTGGTTTCTAAGAATTGTCATGGAACTCCCATACTCTGGATAACTTTATGTATTATACACACCTACTTCTCTTCCTTCACATTGCTATAATTGTGTTTGTTTTTGGCTTCTAGGTAGTAAAATGGATAGACTGTTTGGCCTAGAGTCAGGAAGAGCTGAGCTCAAATCTCACCCCTTACATTTACCAGCTGTGTAACGCTGGGAAAATCACTTCACCTGGCTTCCTCAATTTCCTCATTTGTAAAATGGGGAATATAACAACACTTCCTTCTATTTTAGACATATTCCCTAAGAATAAAAATGAATAACAGAAAATGGTTAACTAACAATTAGGGTAAGATGGGTAAGATGATCATTATAATATTAAATCTTTACAGTTTTTTCTTTATTTTCTTTTTATCTCATATTCATTTCTACATATCTCTTTCCCCCTGAAAAATGAACAAAGATTCCAAAGGAAATAAAAAAGTAGCAGTTCAGAAAAGCAAGGTAACATATAGAATATGTCTAAGAGTACATGCAATATTTTCCAACCATAACCTCTCACGTCTGCAAAGAAGAAAAAAAATATGTATTTTCTCAAATCTTCTCTGGGCCCATCCTTGATCATTATACTTCCCCTGTTAGTATACTTAATGTATTTCCTGCTTACATGTTGTATTATTTCTTTTATTTTCTATTTATTTCATTGTACATCAGTTCATATAAATCTTTCTGTACTTCTCTTAAATCATCACTATTCATATTTTTATGTCACTGTGATATCTTTACATTCTTATGTTACAATTGGCTAATTTTTTTTTGTTTTTGTTTTTGTTTTTTAATTTATTTAATATATTTAGTTTTCAGCTTTGATTTTCAGAAGAGTATGAATTACAAATTTTGTCCCCTTTTCTACCCTCCCCCACACTCCAAGACGGCGTACATTCTGGTTGCCCTGTTCCCCATCAGTCCTCCCTTCTGTCACCCCACTCGCCTTCCATGCCTTTTTCCCTTCCTTTCTTGTAGGGCAAGATAAATTTCTATGCCCCATTGCCTGTGTATCTTATTTTCTAGTTGCATGCCAAAAACTTTTTTTTTTGTTTTTTGAACACCTGTTTTTAAAACTTTGAGTTCCAAATTCTCACCCCTCTTCCCTTCCTACCCACCCTCCCTAAGAAGTCAAGCAATTCAACACAGGCCACATGTGTAGCATTATGTATAACCCTTCCACAATATTCATGTTGTGAAAGACTAACTATATTTTGCTCCTTCCTAACCTATCCCCATTTATTGAATTTTCTCCCTTGACCCTGTCCCATTTCAAAAGTGCTTGTTTTTGATTACCTCCACCCCCATCTGCCCTCCCTTCTATCGGCCCCCCTTTTTATCTTCTTCCTCTTTCTTTCCTGTGGAGTAAGATACCCAATTGAGTACGTGTGGTATTCCCTCCTCAGGTCAAATCTGATGAGAGCAAGATTCACTCATTCCCCTTCACCTGCCTTGTCTTCTCTTCCTACAGAACTCCTTTTTCTTACCACTTTTATGCGAGATAATTTACCCCGTTCTATCTCTCCCTATCTCCCTCTCTCAATATATTCCTCTCTCATCCCTTAATTTGATTTAACTTCTTTTAGATATCTTCCCTTCATCTTCAACTCACCTTGTGCCCTCTCTCTCTCTCTCTCTCTCTCTCTCTCTCTCTCTCTCTCTCTCTCTCTCTCTCTCTATCTCCATATATATGTATACACACACACACACACACACACACACACACACACATATATATATATACACACACATACGTATTCTGATTGTGTTTCCACAATACTCAAATTGTTTCTTTCTGGCTGCTTGCAGTATTTTCTGCTTGATCTGGGAGCTCTGGAATTTGGTGACAACATTCCTGGGAGATTTCTTTTTCAGTTTTATTTGAGGAGGTGATCGATGGATTCTTTCAATTTCTATTTTGCACTGTGGCTCTAGAATATCAGGGCAGTTCTCCTTGATAATTTCTTGAAAGATGATATCTAGGCCCTTTTTTTGCTCATGGCTTTTAGGTAGTCCAATAAATTTTAAATTACCTCTCCTGGATCTATTTTCCAGGTCAGTGGTTTTTCCAATGAGATATTTCACATTGTCTTCCACTTTTTCATTCCTTTGGTTCTGTTTTATAATATCTTGATTTCTCATAAAGTCACTAGCTTCCACTTGCTCCAGTCTAATTTTTAAGGTAGTATTTTCTTCAGTGGTCTTTTGGACCTCCTTTTCCATTTGACTAATTCTGCCTATCAAGACATGCTTCTCCTCACTGGCTTTTTGGAGCTCTTTTGCCATTTGAGTTTGTCTATTTTTAAAGGTATTGTTTTCTTCAGTGTATTTTTCAGCATTTTGGGGGTCTCCTTTAGCAAGTCATTGACTTGTTTTTCATCATTTTCTCACATCCTTCTCATTTCTCTTCCCAATTTTCCCTCTACTTCTCTAACTTGCCTTTCCAAATCCTTTTTGAGCTCTTCCATGGCCTGGGACCAGTTCATGTTTTTCTTGGAGGCTTTTGTTGTAGGCTTTTTGACTTTAACTTCTTCTGTCCGTATTTTTTGGTCTTATTTGTCACCAAATAAAGAATCCAAAGTCTGAGACTGAATCTGGGTGTGCTTTCACTGCCTGGCCATATTCCCAGCCAACTTACTTGACCCTTGAGTCTTTCAGTGGGGTATGACTGTTTGTAGAGTTTAGAGAACTATGTTCCAAGCTTTGGGGGACCCACCAGCTCTGCCACACCAGCACTCCTCCTTCGCCAAGAACCCTCAACCCGGACTAGACTTAGATCTTCAGCAGGCTGTGCACTCCTGCTCTGATCCACCACTTAATTCCTCCCACCAGGTGGGCCTGGGGCCAGAAGCAACTGCAGCTGTACTTCTGTAGCTGCCCCACCTCTGCTGCCCCCAGGGAGGTAGCCAAACAGTGAACTCCTTCCACTCCCACAGCTTTTCCCACTAACCTTCTCTGTTGTCTTTGGTGTTTGTGGGTTGAGAATTCTGGTAACTGCTGCAGCTCACTCATGCTGGGCTCTGCTCCACTCTGCTCCGCTCTACTCCCAGCTCTGTGTGGGATAGACCTCACCCAGAGACCATCCAGGCTCTCCTGGGCTAGAGCCCTGCTTCTGTCTGCTGTTTTGTGTGTTCTGCAGTTCTAGAGTTGGTTCACAGCCATTTTTTTTAAGTTTTTGGAGGGATTAGGCAGGGAGCTCACGCTAGTGCCTGCTTTCCAGTCGCCATCTTAGCTTCACCCCCTTGGCTAATCTTATTTAAATTTGTGATTGCCTACTGTTTCCTTTTCTTTGCTACTATCAAAAGTGCCATAACTATTTTACTGTATATGGGTCTTTTTTTCTCTATCTTTGAAATTCTTGAGTCAACAGCAAGTTTTCTTAGACCATAGATCCTTGTCCCATTTTTCTCAGCTTCCAACATTACATCTTCACTGTTTGGCAAGATTTGGTTTTACTGAATCTAGGACACTGAGGTCTTTGAGATAGGTTACCACTAATCTTAGTAGTACTGCTACATCTTGCATTCAGCTATGACAGGAAAAGAAATACTTTATTTTGTGTGAGTGAAAGCACACATTTTTAAATCAAAAATATATCTTGGGTAGAACAATTTTGTCATTTCTAGTACATCATCCCTGAAGTAAAATTTACTCCTGGGGGAAAAAGGCTCCACTCTCTGTCTCTCCCCATTTCTGTTTTTATTAATCTTTTTGGCAGAGCTTCCTACCAGTACCAGGTTAACCATTTAATTACTTGTTAAACATACCATCATTGATTGATCTAATGCTGAATGGCAAGTCAGCTACCCAGTAACAAAGGAGATAGAAAAGTTGAAAGATTTTGTTAATATGGTATAGTAGATAAGGTGTTGCACTAGAAGTAGGGAAAACCTAGATTCTTATACCACTACTGGTGCCTTCTTTCAATCTTATCACAAAATAATTATTTAACCTCTGCTTTTGAGATTTTTCTTCTAAAAAATGGACATAACTGTATTTCTAATGCCCACTCCAAAGAGTTGTTGTAAGACCCAAGTGAACAAATGTATGTAAGGCATTTTACAAGCTTTAACGTCTTCTACACATGATTGTATATTTAACATAAATTAACCATAGGAAGAGAATCCTGGGTAACATCTTCAAGATTCAAATGCTCCTCTAGTTTTCCTGAAAGATATCCACAATAGATACCAGTGAAACTTTGGGATACTTCCTAATTACCCAACTGAAAAAAACTGAGACAATAAGAATGGAATTATTATGTGGAACAAAAATACATCACTAAGGCCTGGACCTGGAAAACATAAGCTCAACTCTCATGATACACATAAGTTTCACACAACAATTGAGATTATGCAACAGCAAGAATAATTATTTTTAGACTGCAAAAGGTTTATTATACTCCTTATTTAATCCCTGAAATCTGGGACTAGGCCTGATGGGCTATAAATAACTAATCATGTGTCCTTGCCATAAAAGATATTGTGGCTTATCCATATCAGATATTAAATTGCATTACAAAGAAGCATTCATCAAAACTACTTGGTACCAGCTAAGAAATAGAGTGGTAGATCAGTGGAATAAGCTAAGTACACAAGATGTGGTAGTCAATGACTATAGCAATCTACTCTTTGATAAACCAAAAGAGTCTAGCTTCGGGGTTAATAATTCACTATTTCACAAAAACTACTGGGAAAACCAGAAAATAGTATTGCAGAAACTGGGCACAGATCAATTTCTTAGTTTATTTTTTTTCATAGACCTGAACAGAAGTCCTATCTTGACACTTGTCAAGGCATCATTCAGCTTTTCCCTGAACATTTTAAAATGGAGTAGCATACCTACTATATCCCAAACTAGCCCATTTCACTTGGCAATAGCTAATATTTCTAGGACAGCTAATTGTCTTGAAGTTTTTACTTATAACTGTCTCTCCTGAGCTATTATCTCATTCTCTACCTTCTGAGACCAGGAAGAACAATTGTAATCCCTCTTCTTTCAACCATTCAAATACTTGAAGAACATTATCATGTCTCACCCAAGTCTCTGCTCTTTGGTCTAGATCCCTTAGTTGTCAATTAATTCTAAAATGATTTGAAAGTCCCTTCAATATACTGGATGCTGTGTTCTATAACAACAGGATTTCTAACTGCAAAACAAGTGCATCTAGAACTTTATGTCCAATATACACCTTAAATTTATTATGACCAAAATGGAATTTATTATCTTTTCCTCCAAATCTTTTTCCTCTTCTATATTTCTTATTAGTATATAGGACAAAAACATCTTCCCAGGCTCTCAACCTGGGGCTATCCATGACTTTTCACACTCTCTCACCCTCATAGACATTCTATTGCCAAGGGCTGCCAATTTCACTTTTACTTTATCTCTCAAATACCTCCCCTTCTATTTTCTAACATTGCCACCACTCTGTTGTAAGCCTGCATCACCTCACATCTGCAACATATAGCTGTTAGGTTAATCTGCCTCAAGTCTTTTCTTATTCCAATACATCCTCTATTTAGCAACTAAAGTGATATTGTAAACCCCTTAACATTGTTTTCCCCATCCCTTCTACTTTCCTGTAGGGCAGAATAGATTTGTATACCCTGTTGCCTGTATATCTCATTTCCTAGTTACATGTAAAAACATTTAACATTCGTTTTTAAAAATTTTAGTTCCACATTCTCTCTTTACCTCTCTCGCCATCCATCCCCATTGAGAAGGCATGGAATTCAATATAGGTTATAGGTGTGTAGTCATGAAAAACACTTCTATAATGCTCATATTGTGAAAAACTAACTATATTTGGTCCATCCTAGGCTGCCCACAATTTATTTTAATCTCTCCTTTGAACCTGTCCCACCCTCAAAAGTGTTCACTTCAGATTATCCCCTCCCTCATTCTCCCCTCCTTTTTCTCACCCTGACCCCCTTCTCTTATCCCCTTCCCCCCTACTTTACTGTAGGGAAAGAAAGATTTTCATACCCAATTGATTGTGTCTGTTATTCCCTCCTAAACCAAATCCAATGAGAGTAAGATTCACTCATTCCTTCTCACCTCCCCCCTCTTCCCTTCCTTTGTAAAATCATTTTGTGTCTTTTATGTAAGATAATTTACCCCATTTTACCACTCTTTCTCCGTCTCTCAATACATTCCTTTCCCAACACTTTCTTTTACTTTTAGACATCATCCCTTCATATTCAACTCACCCTGTGCCTTCTGTCTATATATCTATGTCTATGTCTATGTCTATGTCTATGTCTATATCTATGTCTTTATCTATATCTATACCTGGATCTGTATCTGTATCTATATCATCTATATCTATATCTATATCCATATCCATATCTATATCTGTGTCTGTGGCTGCGTCTGTCTGTGTCTGTATGTTTATGTAAATCTATCTATATATATATACATATGGATATAGATATAGATATGTATCAATTTGCTCCAACTACCATAATACTGGGAAAGGTCTCATGAGTTACAAATATCATCTTTCCAGGTAGGAAAGTAGACAGTTCAACTTTAATAAGCCCCTTATGATTTCTATGTTGTATTTACATTTTTGTGTTTCTCTTGACTCTTGTATTAGAAAGTCAAATTTTGTACATCTACAATTACATCTCCATCTATATCTATGTCTATAAACATATTTATGAAATATCCTGAAGGGATATCCATCAATTGTGCAATGGTTGAACAAGTTGTTGTATATGATTGTGATATATCATGCTACCAGAAATAATGACCTGGATGTTCTCAGAAAAAACCAGGAAAGACTTGCATGAAGTAATGCAAAGTGAAATTATGTGAAGCAAGAGAACACAGTACACAGTAATAAGAATCAAACACTTTGATCTACTGTGAATGACTTTGCTATTCTCAGGAATACGGTGGTAGGAAATAATTACAAAGGACATATGATGAAAAATGCTATCCATCTACAGAGAAGGAACTGATGGAATTTGAATGTAGATCAAAGTGCATTTTTTCTTTAATTAATTTTATTTTCCTCTTATTTTGGTTTTCTTTTTGATCTATATTTTCTTTCACAACATGACTAAAGTGCAAATGTTTGGCTTGACTACACATGTGTTACCTATGTCACATTGCTTCCCTTCTAAATGCAGGGTGGAGAAGTAGGAAGAAAGATGATTTGGAAATTAAAATTTAAGAGAAATGTTAAAATTATTTTCATGTAATTGAGGAAAATGAAATAACAAAACATAATTCAAAATGATATGAAAATTGTAGGCACACAGATGTTTTATTTTTTATATCTTTATTACACATATATGCTCATTTTACATATGTGTTTGTGCACATGTAAATATTTACATGAACATACATGTATATGCATATATATGTACAAATGTAAGTTATGTATGTATACTTTCACATATACAAGTACATATACAATAGCCTCATTGAAATTTTTCGAGGTGGGGTGGAGCCAAGATGTCAGAGTAAAAGCAGGGACCTGCTGGAACTGTACCCCAAACCCCTCCAAATACCTGGAAAATTAATCTAAACAAATTCTAGAGCTGCAGAACCCACAAAAATGACAGAATGAAACAAATTTCCAGTCCAAGACAACCTAGAAGGTCAATAGGAAAGGTTTATAATATAGGGCAGGGAGAGGAATACAACCTAGCTTGGGCCCTGCAGGCACAGACTGAGCTGCAGCAGGCCTCAAGGGACTTAATCACTGGCAGCTGTAGCAGTTTCCAGACTTCTCAACCCACAAATGCCAAAGATAACATAGAAGATCAGTGGGGAAATCCTGTGGGACTTGGGTGAGAGAGGATCATTTTCTGGCCCCATCCCCAGGGAAGCAGAGGTGGTGGAGGTGGCAGTGGCAGCAGCAGCAGCTACTTCCAGAGGTCCTGGCCCACAGAGTAGCTGATCAGAGGGGGATTGCAGGAATCCCTTTGCTGGCACTGAATCTGGATTCTCCTTCTTTGCTTTGCTTGGATCTAGTTCACAATGCCAGGTGGCCATCCAGAGAAGAAGAGTAGTGCTGGCACAGCAGAGTTTGCAGCAGCTGTGGAGAGGGAATCCTCCTCACAGTTCCAGAAAAGAGGGCTTTATGTCACTCATAGATGAGAGCACAGGCTAGGAGAGGAGTCAACCTTTGATCAAACAACCTTGAAACAGCCAAAAATTTACAGGTCCCTAGAAATATCTTTGAAAACAGCTGCTAAGCTCAGAAACTTAGAACAGTAGCCAACTCTCATCCCACTGGAAGCAAAGTCCTACCTTGACAGAGATCTAAAAAGTTGAATCATCGGTTGGAAAAATGAGCAAATAGCAGAAAAAAACCATACTATAGAATCTTACTTTGGTGAGAAAGAAGATCAAAACATACAACCAAAAAAAAAAAACATGTACAACCTCCTACTTCGAAAGACTCCATTGACAATATGAATTGGATGCAGGCCATGGAAAAGCTCAAAAAGGATTTTGAAAATCAGGCAAGAGAGGTAGAGGAAAAATTGGGAAAAGAAATGAGAGTGATGCAAGAAAATCAAGAAAAATGAGTCAGTGACTTGCTAAAGGAGATCCCCCCAAAATGCTGAAGAAAATAACACCTTAAAAATAGACAAATCCCAATGCAAAAGAAGATCCAAAAAGACAACGAGGAGAAATGAGAATGCCTTCACAAGCAAAATTGGCCCAATGGAAAAGGAGGTCCAAAAGCTCACTGAAGAATATAATTCCTTAAAAATTGGAATGGAGAAAATGGAAGCTAATGACTTTATGGAAAATCAAGAAATTATAAAACAGGACCAAAAGAATGAAAAAAAGAAAACATTGTGAAATATCTCATTGGAAAAACCATTAACCTGGAAAATAGAAACAGGAGAAAGAATTTTAAAAATTAATGGATTATTTGAAAGCCATGAAAAGATCCTAGACATCATATTTCAAGAAATTATCAAGGAGAACTGCCCTGATATTCGATTGCCAGAGAGGAAAATAGAAACCCAAAGAATTCACCAAGCACCTCCCGAAAGAGACCCGAAAAGGAAAACTAAGAATATTATAGACAAATTGCAGAGTTGCCAGGTCAAGGAGAATATATTGCAAGTAGCCAGAAAGAAATAATTCGAGTTTTGTGGAAATGCACTTGTGGAAATCAGGATGGCACAAGATCTAGCAGCTTCTACCATAAAGCATCCAATGGCTGGAGATATGATATTCCAAAGCTCACGGGATCTAGGATTCAAACAAAGAATCACTCACCCAACAAAACCAAGTGTATAATCATTTGGGGTAAAAAAAAAAGGACATTCAATGAAATAGCAAAATTTCAAGATTTCTTGGTGAAAAGAGAAGGTATGAATAGAAAATGTGACATTCAAATGTCACAGAAGCATGAAAAGTTAAAATGGGAAAAAAAGATATCATATGGGGCTTATTAAAGTTGAACTATTTACATTTCTACCTGGAAGGATGACATTTGTAACTCATGAGACCTTTCTCAGTATTAGGCTAGTTGCAGGATACACACACACAGACACACACACACACACACACACACACACACACACGTCTGTATGTATATGTATAGGTATAAGTATACTTATAGGTATATATAACATATATATGTATATATATAAAACACATATATGTATGTATATTTATGCATGTGTATATATGCATATACATGCATACATGTGTATATACACATATATACGTGTGTGATGTATGTGTAGGTGTGGTTGTGTCTATGTATGCAGACACACGTGTGTTTATATACATGTGTACAGTTGTGTATACATATATGCATATATATGTGCTTATATGTATGTTTGTATGAATATGTGTGTATATATATACAGATGTGTTTACATATATATAATATATAAAATGAAAAAAATATAAGAGGATGTAACATGTCTCATAAGAAAAACAAGAGATCTAGAGAACAAATCAAGAAGAGAAAACATCAGAATAATTGTACTACCTGAAAGTTCTGATCAAAAAAAGAATCTTGATATAATAATAGAAGAAATAATTAAATAAAATTGTCCTGAAACATTAGAACAAGAAGGGAAAATAGAATTAGAAAAAAATACACTCGTCACTACTTGAAAGAGATCCTACAAAGAAAACACACAGGAATATTACAATTAAATTCTGAAATCACCAAATCAAGAACAAAATATTACAACAAGAAAAATTCAATTTACATATGATAGTACCACAATTAGAATTACACAAGACCTAGCACTGGTGACACTAAAAGACCACAGCTCTTAGAACACTATATTTTGATGAGGAAAAGAACTGGGCCTTGTTGAAATTATCTTACCCAGCAAAGCTAAGCATAATTTTTACTGGAAAAAAAATGGGCATTTGATCAACTGTCAGACTTTCAGGACTCTGTCAAGAAAAAGAAAGCCCTGAACTCAATAGAAGATTTGATATACAAGAACAAGAAAAATATAAGGCACATACCAATGTTTAATTACAAGGACCCAATAAGGATAAAATGTTTACCTTTTATACATATGGAAAATGGAAAATGTATGTCTGATTGTTACTAGTAATTAAGTAACTTATAAGAAAGATTGATTTAGAACTGCATATGATAAGACTTCTAAAAGTAAAACCATTCAACAGGTAAAAGAGTAATTATTATATACAAATGAGGTACAAGAGGAAGATCCTATACAGAGGAATTAGATCAGGGAAGGGGGCTGTTACTTCTGGAAACCTACTTTCATTAGGCATGGGTTTAAGAAGGGAAAATATATATATAGCATTAATTTTAAATCCTCATGATTTATCTTCGTTGGAAGTGGTGGACACCTTTTTATGAGCATATATTTCCTTCGTTTAAGCCTTGCTTGATATTCAAAATATTATTGAACCACACTACCTCTGTGGTTGCATTTACCGAAGCCTCTTTTATGATCTTAATATATGCCTATGAGACACTGTTTGAGGGGGTACTTAAATCTATATTTGGCTTTATTGAACTAAATTATTTTTTAAAGCAACAAACAATAAACACTGCATGATCATCTATTCACAACATTTTTCAGTCAAATCTGATAATGAAGATATAACATCTTATAAAAGAAAATGTTTTATATGTCCTTTCTCCTTTCTCATGTTATAATAAAGTATATGTGATGAACCATCTTAGAAGATTATGGCCCAAATTTCCACAAATACTGATGCCTCCAAGTCTCTGATTGTCAGGACATTGTCTTGGAATCAGACACTAGGTCCAGACAAGTCAAGTAATGCATGTGAGGTACGTTCTGTGCATACATCTATGCCGACCACCATGTGATTAGACAAGAAACTAATGCCAAGAGTCAGCCTCCCGGGATCCTATTAAGAGGTCTTTATGGTCCTAAATATCTCACCTGATCTCTCTTTTGACTCTATTCCACCTCCCTAATGCGTATAGAGAACAGAGTTAGACACCACCTGCCAGTGCAGATAATGCTCTTCATTATCATAGGACTCTGGGAGGTAAGCATTGCCCTCTTCAGTCAACTATTATTTTCCCGATTTCATCTTCTCCTTCACTCAGCGCACTAATTTTTAATTTCTCTGGTCTTAACCATTTATGAAGGTCAAGATTTCTTTTCCTACCCATCCCTTCTCATTCCTATCCAGATCCGTCCTACCTGCCTCCAGTCCATATGGTTTGTTGTTTCTACTGTATCCTCTGGAAAACCTGCTAACAAACTCCTCTTCATCTTTGTCCTCTATAGTTTACACTTTTACATCTTCCTTTAAGGCGCGAAACTTGTCTCCATTGGCATGACACTGTATCACAAGCTACCCTATGCAGTATTTTAACAGAAATGTGCAATACTATGAGATTCTTTAGTGTTTCTTAGCTCCATTTTGTGACCTGGGCTCATTCTTATATCTGACATTATTATACAGTTTTAAATTGTTAACTTACTGAAATTCTCCATTTCATGCCCACATAAACACACACATGTTGTCCTTCCCTTATTGTGTATCATAACAAGAGACCGTTTCCTTGGCATAATAACAGAAAACTATCTCTTACCCTGTTTCTTAACATAAAGAAATGGCCACCTCAGATAGCCAATATTAGAATATTGAATGGAGTTTCAGTTATTCTCAACTGTGAAAGTGACCTACCATCGTGCAGATGAGAAGGGAATGTTCTTGAAGATCCCTATTAAAAAAATAAAACTAAAACTCAAAACCCTAGTCAGGAGGGAAACCATTGCCAATCTTCTGACAACATTTTTGTCTTCCACATTCAATTGATACCCAAAGATCAAGTTTTCCATTTCATAGGTATTATGTAGTATCTTAAGTGAGATCCCCCCTCCTTAGAAAATCCCCTCTTTCCCCTTCTCTATTCCTGCCTATATTGTTTTTGTTGTTTGGACCACTGGCTTCCCAATCTTCCTTCATATCCACCATTGACATGTGGTAGGGGTAAGTGTTAATGCCTTTTTAATAACATCTCCTGTGATGACTCTTAGAAATATATACTCGTTATAATTTAATCAAATAAGCTAGATAATAAGCCAAGCTTGTGCCACTAGTACCTTTCCTTAGCTCACAAACTGGTTACCAAAGTTAAGACTAAGTTTTCTGGCAGCTGTACCTCTATGGAAGGAGTAGGGCAGATAGCCCAATGGCCACACTTCTTTTCGAGAGAAAAGTCTGGGTGACTAAAGTTGATGCTTCAGTGAAACACAATTTCTTTACTCTTAGATCCATGTCTGACCAAGGCTGCAAATAAAGTTGTCAGCATCCCCACTTTAATGAGTAAAGTTTCTTTTCTTTGATAAAGAACTCAAGGCCTGATGGATTAAAATGAAATTGCTCAGAGATAGGGAATTCTCCTCCTCTCATATAACTTACATATATAAGCTACTGAAGTGGGCTACGACCAGGATTCTTGGGTCCAACGCCTGTGCCCACCCCACTAAATGAAATGGAGTTGCTCTCCTATTGTTGTCTCAAAGAGGTTTGGAATTCTATTGATTCAAGTAGTGAGATTTTTTTCTTACTTTTCTGCCTGTCAACTGGGATAGACAGAGCAACACCTTTGCCTCCAGAATGTCACTGATACTTCTAGATTCCTCTCTCTGTTACCACAACCTAAGCTTCATTTTTCCTTTCTGTACTATAAAGTTTAAATCCTTCTTACCATAAGCAAATGGCCTCCAGGTTATTCTCCTTTCTCAAGGAGTTCCTCACCTGTATCACCTACAATGTGTGAGGCACTATGCTTGATGTTGGGCATACAAAGGCGAAAATGAAAAAAAAAAACCCTTGCCCTGAGGGAGATTATATTCTTTTGGAAGCAACAATATGTAGAAAAATAAGTATACAAAATATATGCAAAATAAATACAAGGTAAATCGAAAGGCATTGCTTGAGCAGCATTTTGAAAAGACAAGCTGCAAATGACTTGAGAATTTATTCCAAGTCCAGAGAACAGCTAATATAAAGGTGGAAATGGGAGATGTAATGATGTGTGCATGATGTACAATTCATTTGGATCACAAAGAGCAGGACTGGGGATAAGGCATTGTTTGGCCAGAAAGGTAGATGAGGGCCAAGATATAAATGTTTATAAAAGTTTGTTTATTTTAAAGAGTAGCTTATATTTCAACCTAGAAGTTATTGGGAACTATTGAATTTATTTATTGAATACAGTACTGTGTCTGTCTGTCTGTCTGTCTGTCTGTCTGTCTGTCTCTCTCTCTCTCTCTCTATCTATCCATCTAACTTGTCTATCCACACATACATACACAGACACATACACACACACACACATATGTATATACATGAATGTATGTATGGATGTATGTATATGCATATGTGTATATATACACCTACATATACATATATGCATGTGTGTACATGTGGATGTGTGTGCATATGTGTGAGTGTACACACTAATATGTATATAGATATATATTAGTTAATTCTACCTTCGCAATATTTCTACGTCTCTTCTATCCACTCATTGGTTTAACAGAGATGCTCATTAGTCCTTGGCTAAGGTTTTTGATTTTTCCCTTTTGATTTCATAAATTGATATCAAGACTGCATACAGGCACTAACAAGTTATTCAAAATCAAGTACAGTAGAATTATTCATATATATGTATATATGTGCATATATATACATATACACACCCATATATGTATATTTTATGTATATACATATACATATATATGTGTGTCTGTGTGTGTGTGAGAGAGAGGGAGAGGGGTGTGTGTATGAGAGAGAGAGAGACAGAGAGAAAGAGAGAGAGAAGGGTAAAAGATACTTCTAAGGAAAAGCATAAGTGGCCTGAGTATGCAAATATATATGAGATCTGTTATGGACGTGTTACCTTTGAGATGCTCATGAAACATTCAGTTTGGATCTAATCTAATAAGTAGTTGAAGATGTACACTGTATATATCTATATCTGTTTACATCTAGCTCTATCTCTAGGTAGTTAGAAAGTTTGGTAAATAGTTAAGTAGATTGATGGATAGATAGATGATAGATAGATAGATAGGTAGGTAGGTAGATACATAGACAGATGATAAATAAATCTAAAGCTTTTTTATACAGATATAGTTATACTGATATAAATCTATAGTTTTTTGAATGGAAATGAAAGTTCAATCCACGGGTTAAATCCATAAACTCAGCAAGTGAGGGAGTATACAGAGATAATGTATTGAGGATTTGTAGAGAGATAATAGAAATGTACTCAGGAAAGAGTTTGTAGATAAGCATACTGGGCCATTTCCAGTCATCTTGATCTATATCTGGCCAATGGACCCAGATGGCTCTGGAGAAGAAAGTGAGGCTGGTGACTTTGCAAAAAGCTCTCTCACCTAAATCCAATGCATTTGCAAGTCACGGCATCTTCTGCCTGATGTTATTGTCCTCTTCAAGAATGAAGGACAAACTACACAACAAATAGCATAAGTATTATTATCCCCATTGTATAAAGTAGGAAACTGAGTCTCCAATTAAGTGACTTGCCCAAAGTCATATAGGTAATAAAGGGTAAACCTATTTAAGGATCTCATGCTACCTAAAGAAATCATCATTGATAGTAACGTATGTAATTATGTCTGGGGGTTTGTTTTAATGGAAAGGCTCATCTGATGGTCTACTGCATAAGGGACAATTACAAATCTTACTTCCTTTCTTCTGGTCTGTTTCAACAACTTGGCTAGCAGCTGTTGTAGGGGCAAAAGACCAATACAAGCCCAACAACTAAGATGCTGCCAGCATAGGTTCTTTTGATCTGCTTTACTAAGGAAAGTGGTGTTAAGGGGTTAACAATCTTATTTCAAACCAACATACAAATATCATTTACTTAGTTTATGGAGAAAAGCCAGGACCCTTAACTTCAGAGCAAATACAAACAAATTACAAACATACATTATAAACAGCTCGAATACAATTCATGGTTACTAAGGAACCATCAACATCTGAATTCAAGAGACAGCCAGCTCATAACAACAGCTGGTCCAGAGTCATGTGCCACTCCTCCTGTGGCTCAGAGCCCCAAGCAAATATTTCTTTTCTCTCTCTTTATCAACTCTTTAGCCATCATCAAATATGGTCCGAGTGACCAGAACTTAGGCTCCTACTATTGGCTCTAGTCTCAGCAACTCCCCTTAGGACACTGAGGGCTTCATGCCCACATAGGCTTAGCACCTAGTAATTAGGGGTTTGGGCCTGGGACTTTGCACCTAGTAAGGCTCAAAGAGACTTAATTGATTTATCATTCTAAAACAGTAAAAAGAAGTCCCAAATTAATTAATATTACATGGCCCCACCCTTGGATTTGGGTTATTCTACTGTCACCCCCTTTTCCAAATTGTTTGACTTGTTCTCTAGTCAGAACCCTCAATTCCACTCTTAGGGAGGAACTTGAAATGATGGAAAGTACCATATGACAAAAACAACTCAGATCTCGCTAGAGAGCCAAACTATGTTAAGCTCTCATTTTTTTTACCAAAGGGAAAATGACTAGGGGTGTCTCTGTCTCTGTGTGTGTGTGCGTGTGTATGTGTGTGTGTGTGTATGTGTATACATATATAATCTGACTTTGGGAAGTCCATAAAATGCAATAATTGAAGATTCTCTCTCACACAGCTAAAGAGCCAATACCCTAGGGAAAAATCTTGACAATTCAGATAATATATTTTCATTGTGCCTTTCTCTCTTTTACACACACAGACATACACACATGTGTATGTGTATGTATATGTACAAGTATGTGCATGTATGCACATATATATGTGTATGTGTATATGTATATGTGTGTATGTGTGTATAGATGTAGATAGATATGGATATGAATATATAGATATATACACATACAAACATATATGCAATTATATATTTCTTTCTTTTTATATTTATTATTTTATATTTTCCCCAGTTACATATAAAAAAGTTTAACATTCATTTTTACAACTTTGAATTCCAAATTCTCTCCCTTCTTTCCCCCTTCCACAACATTGAAAAAGCAAGTAATTCAGTAAAGGTCATGCATGTGTAGGCATGCAAACCGTATCCATAATGGTCAGGTCATTAAAGAAAACATGGACTGAAAAAAAAACTCAAGAGAAAGAAAGTAAAAGATAAGTATACTTCAATCTGCATTCAGACACCATCAGTTCTTTGTCTTTGGATGGATAGAATTTTTGTTCATAAGTCTTTCAGAGTTGTCAGAATCATTTTATTGATGAGAATAGTTAAGTCATTCACAGTTGATCATCTTACAGTATTACTGTTTTTTGTGCACATCAAATTTCACTTCGTATCAGCCCATGCAATTCTTTCCACATTTTCTTAAACAAATCCTTCTAATCATTAATTATATTATAATACATTTCCATCATAATCACATGCCACATCTTGTTAAGTCATTCTCCAATTGATTGGCATCCCCTCAATTTCCAATTTTTGCCCCCAGAAAAGAGCCGCTATGAATGTTTTTATACATATAGGTTCTTTTCCATTTTTATCTCTTTTTGGATACAGTGGTATTGCTATGTCAATGGGTAAGCATGGTTTTAAAGCCCTTTAGGCATAGTGCCAAATTTGTCTACAGAATGGCTGAATCAGTTCGCAACTCCACCAACAATGCATTAATGTCCCATTTTCCCCACATCTCCTCCAACATGTGTTATTTATCTTTTTTCTATCCCATTATGCAATCTAATATGTATGAGGTAGTACCTCAAAACTGCTTTAATTTGAATTTCTCCAATAAAGACAACTTAGAATTTTTATATGGGTATAGATAGCTTTGATTATTTCATCTGAAAACTGATCAGATTTTTGATCATTTATTAATTAGAGAATGGCTCTTAATTTTATAAATTTGACTTGGTTCTTTATATGTTTGAGAAATGAGTACCTTGTCAGGAAAATAAAAACTTAATTGAACTTTTTTCACATTACTATTGCTAACTGTATGTCTCTCCATCCTATCCTCCCATTTATTTTATTGGCCTCTCCTTTCATCCTGGCCCTCCCAAAAAGGGTATTGCTTCTGATTATCCCTCCCCAATCTGCCCTCCCTTCTATCACCCCTTCTTATCTTATTCCCTTTCCTTCCTACTTTCCTGTAGGGTAAGGTAAATTTCTATATCCAACTGAGCGTATATGTTATTCTCTGATGAGAGCAAAGTACACTTCCCACCTTTCCCCTCCACTAGAAAAGTTTTTCTTGCTTCTTTTATGTGAGATAATATACCTCATTCTAACTCTCCCAGTACATTCCTTTCTCACGCCATAATT
The DNA here is from genome assembly GCF_011100635.1 of Trichosurus vulpecula. Lineage (NCBI taxonomy): Eukaryota > Metazoa > Chordata > Mammalia > Diprotodontia > Phalangeridae > Trichosurus > Trichosurus vulpecula. The sequence continues at coordinate 413,629,367 of NC_050576.1, read as the reverse complement.
TTATTTTTTTAGATACCACCCCTTCATATTCAACTCACACCTGTGTTTCTGTCTATATATACTCCTTCTAACTGCCTTAATAATAAGAAAGGTGTTATGAGTTACAAATATCCCCATATGAGAATATAAACAGTTCAACCTTATTAAATACCTTCTCATTTCCTTTTCCTGTTTATCTTTTTATGCTTCTTTTGAGTCATATTGGAAAGTCAAATTTTCTATTCAACTCTGGTCATCTCACCAAGAATGTGAAAGTCCTCTATCTCACTGAATATCCATTTCCTCCTTCCCCATTGAATGTCCATTTTTTCCATTGAATTATTTTACTCTGTTTTACTGGGTAGGTGACTCTTGGTTGGAATCTTAGCTCCTTTGCTCTCCAGAATATCATATACCAAGTCCTTCAATTCTTTAAGATAAAAGCTGCTAAATTTTATGTCATTCTTACTGGCTCCACAATCCTTGGATTGCTTCTTGTGCTATTTTCTCCTTGACCCGAGAACTCTGAAATTTGCCTATAATATTCCTGAGAGTTTTTATTTGGTGATCTCTTTCAGGAAGTGATCCAGGGATGGTTTCAATTTCTCTTTTACCCTCTGGTACTAGAATATCAGGGAAATATTCCTTGATAGTTTTTTGAAATATGATGTGTAGGCTCTTTTTTATCATGGCTTTCAAGTAGTCTAATTATTTTAAAATTATCTCTTTTGAATCTATTTTCCAAATCACTTGTTTTTTCAAAGAAACATTTCAATTGTCTTAATTTTTTTCATTTTTTTGTTTTATTTCATTGTTTCTTGATTTCTCACAAAGTCATTAGCTTTCATGTACTCCATTCTAATTTTTAAGGAATTATTTTCTTCATTAATGTTTGGACCTTTTTTAACATTTGGCTTAGTCTGTTTTTTAAGGTGTTATTTTACTCAACATTTTTTTAGTCTCTCTTTTATCAAGCTGTTGCCTCATTTTTCATGATTTTCTGGCATCACTGTCATTTTCTTCCCATTTTTTTCTCTACCTATCTTACTTGATTTTCTAAATCCTTTTTGATCCCTTCCATGGTCTGAGACCAACTCTTATTTTTCTCTGGAGTCTTTGGATTTAGATGCTTTGGTTTTGTTGTATTACTTTGAGTGTGTGTTTTGAGCTACCTTGTCACCATAGTAACTTTCAATAATTTTCCTATCCTATTATTTGACTTAATCTCTTCATTAAAGTAGGGCTCTGCTTCTAGGGTGGGGGGGCACATTGTTCAAACCTTCAGTGTTTTTGTGTATCTCTTTTTATTTATGCCTGTAGGGACCTGTAATTTTCAGTTCTTCCAGGGTGGTATGATCTAAGAAGAGGTGTTTAATACTTCCCCGGCCTGTGCTCTGGTCTATGGTTCTTATGCTGGAGATTTGTTTCACTCTATTTTTGTGGATTCTGCTGCTCTAGAATTTCTTTAGAGTCGTTTTAAATGGTATTTGTAGATTTGGGGGGGGGCAGTTCAGATTAACCCCTGCCTTTTCTCTGTCATCTTGGCTCCACCTCTAACTATCTATCTATCTATCTATCTATCTATCTATCTATCTATCTATGTCCATCAATCAATCAATTTATCTATCTATCTATCCATATGTATATGCCCACATATACATATGGATAGAGATAGATAGATAAATATATAGCTCTAGATAAAGATGTAGTTCCAGATATAGATATGTCTTGTTCACCCACAGTTTGTTCATATCACATTCTTAATAATGAAGCACCTAGATCAGTAGTACCTATAACCTATCACTTTATATAATGCAAGATTAATACTATTTATACAGAAATATAAACAAACATTAAAGGAAGGAAGATTTTAGATTTAACATTTGCCTTCTTGGAGGGGTAGAGAAGATAAAAACCCATAACAGATAGCAATCGATTATGTGTTCTCAGAGGGAAAAATTTCTCAAAATCAGTCCACTCCAAGGACTATCAGCCTGTTTCATTGATCTGTGGAGCAGGGGGAATAGCAACAGTGGAATCTTGTAATAAACATAAAAACCAACTACTAAATGCCTCTTTTACTCACTCACCCTGTGACTCTCCTAAATACTACTTGCCCCACATTGAGCATGTCTCTAAACTTCCAAGACTCTGTTCACTTCCCTCAGTTCATAGTATTTCTATTATTCGGGGTGCACATAGTCTATTTATGAATCACAGTCCTCTATTATCATGACAAGACAAAATAATTCACTCGTGGCTAGCTAAACTTTATTCTCAATTTTCAATTCTTCTTGGTGGAGAGGAGCAGAGGTGATATTCATTAAAAATATTTTAAAGCTATTATAGTCATATGGTAAAGAATACCAGTATGACACTGAAGCATATTTTAACCATTATTTTATACCTAAATGATTATGTGTTCGATTAGGTAATTTATAATCTTATTAATAATGCTTAGAAGTGACATTATATAATGGACAGAAAGCTTGCCTTGCACCCAAAAATATCAACATTTACATCCCACCTTTGAAGCATGTTGACTATGTGACCCAGAGCAAGTGACTAACCCAAGTGCCCTAAAAATTTGTAACTCCTTAAGAATAAATACTGCTTTTCTGGGAGCCAAAATGGTGAAATAATTATTAACTCACTTTCACTATCTCATGCCAACCTTGAAAAACCCAGAAAATACTGCCCCAGGAAAAATCCTAGAACAGTGGCACCAGCAGAAATATGGGATGTAGCAGTTTTTCTAGCTCGGGAAACTAGGGGGATTAAGAGGAAAGTTCTTTCTTTGTGTGGCTGAAGGGAAGGAATATAGGATGAGAAGTATCCAGGCAAACCAGCAGCAAGTCCCACTTCAGCAGACCAGTGGGACATACTGAGATCTAGGTTTATGGAGGCAGAAACACCAACACCAATAACTCCCATTTGCCTTAGCACAGCTAGGGGATCAGCAGACACCAGTTGAGCTTACTTAAGGTCTGGTACAGTCCTTTGGGAAGAGGAGACCTCCAGTGGCCATAACAGTGGCCAGACTATGCCTCCTACACACCTCACATCTGGAGCTCCAGTGTAACCACAGGGAAACACAGAAAGTCCTCTCCTGGCCTTGGCACACACCAGCCAGCTCCAGCTCAGCACCAGATAAGCTATAGCATTATATGGCTTCAAATTGCCAGAATCAGAAGCCACAGTACAAAAGCCAGTAACTAGATACCCAGCTCCTATCACAAGAAGCATGGGGCAGAGCTCCCTGTGCCCCAGAAGCGAAGATATGCCTAAAAAGGCACAAAAAAGGGAATCACAATAACGAAAAAGCAACTGAGCAAAGAAAAGACCATAGGTTCTTGTTATGGGGAAAGGGAAGATCAAAATGCAAATTCAGAACAAGAAAGCATTGACACTCTACCCAAATATGAAACTTCAAAATGGAATATGAACTGGTCTGAAGCCCAAAAATAATTCTTGGAAGAACTTAAGGAGGATTTTTATTAATGTATTTATTTTTAGTTTTTGACACTGTAACCAGAATGGCCTTTGTTTTCTTTGAATGACTCAGCTTACCTCATTGAGTCTCTGGATGCTGTGGCTTGCTCTTCCGGGGCAGGAAGCAGAAAACTTCCTGTGTGATGAGTCATGGGGCTGGCTGAGGGGAAGTGTTAACGTCTACGCTAGGGGGAGGGAACAAGTCAAGAACCAATCGGCCCTGGTCATTCAGGCGGTGCTTGATGATGTCAAAAACTCTATAAGAGGGGACAGGACAGCTTGAAGCTCTCTCTTTCCTTTTCTGGTTGGTGTGGGAAGCAGTGGCAAGTAAGCGTGACTCTGGGCCAGCCCTTGCCCTAGGGGCCGAGCCCAGATGTTGGTAACTATGAATTGTATTGGGTCTGTCTGTTGATATTTGTAATTTGTTTGTATTTTGGTTTTGAGGTTCGGGGTGCTGGTTTGTTTTTCCCCAGAACTAAATGAATGTTTTGAACCTCAGGGTGCTGGTTTTTTCCCCTGAAGTAAGTCAATGAATCTGTATTTGGTCTGTCTCTTGATGCTTGTCTGTATGCTCCCCTGAACTAACTGAATGCTAACTGAATGCTGGCGTTTTCCCCTGAACTAAATGAATGTTGTCTGTATGGTAACTGAATGCTGGATTAAAGTAAGCTGGTCAACCCCTTCACTGTGCTTTCCTTGTTTAAGCAGATAAAAAGAACCTGTGATTTTCCAGCGTCCTGGCAGCATCCTGGGTGCATCTTACGCCCCCACAGAAGCTGCTAGCTGGGTTGTTAAAACAGACACTCATTTCTACAAGATTTTTATTTCAAATTTTCTCCCTACTTCTCCCCTACACCCACACCAAGAAGGCATGCAACTATCTCCTCCCTAATGCGTTCCCCTGTAGTATCAATTCAGTTTAGTGTCTTTGATTGAGTCTTATTGTTGTAACAATATTCTATCAGGGGCTGAAGGGGTATAAGACCCAACAACAACCAACACACAGAAAGCTTCCCACACAGGTTCTTTTCATCTGTTTTACTAAGGGAAGCAATGTTAAGGGCTTAACACTCTCAATTTAACCAAGCATACAAATATCGTTCACTTAGTTCAGGGGGAAAAGCCAGAACCCTTAACTTCAGAGCAAATACAAACAAATTACAAACATCAACAGACAGACCTCGTCTGATTCAAATCTCAATGCATAGTTACCAGGGTTTAACAAAGTCCAAACATCCAGGTTTCCAAGCTGGAGGGCTCTTAACTACAGCTGCCTAGAGTCTCCACATCAACACACCTTTAAGAGTAAGAGCCCTTTGCCAATAGCTCTGTTCTCTCTTTATATAAACTCTTTTGCCATCATCAAATGTCATCTGAGCTACCATAACTCAGGCTCCTACTATTGGCTCTGGTCTTAACAACTCACCATAGGACCTTGAGGGCTTCATGCCCACATAGGCTTAGCGCCTAATAGATAGGGATTTGGGCCTGGGATTTAGCACCTAATAAGACTCAAACAAAGACACCCAACTTAATTGATATTACACCCCCTTACTTTATGTATGGCAAGATGGATTTCTATATGCCATTGCTTGTGTATGTTATTTCCCAATTGCATGTAAAAACAAATTTTTAACATTTGTTTTTTAAAACTTTGAGTTCCTAATTCTCCTTCTTCTTCCCTCCCCACTCACCTTCATTGAGAAAGTCAGCAATTCTGTGTTGGTGATACATGTGTCATTATGCAAAACACTTCCATAATATTCATGTTATGAAACAATAACTATATTTCCCTCCATCCCATTCCACCCCCCATTTATTCTGTTTTCTCCTTTGGCCTTGTCCCTTTTCAAAAGTGTTTGCTTCTGATTACCCCTAAATATCTGCCTTTCCTTCTATCATGCCCCTCCTTATCCCCTCCCCTCCCACTTTCCTGTAGGGTAAGATAACCAATTGAGTGTGTACATTATTCCCTCTTTAACCTAAATCCAAAGCAAGGAAGGTTTACTCATTTCCTTTCACCTCCCCCCTCTTCCCTTCCATTATAACAACCTTTTGTTACCAATTTTATGTGAGATAACTTACCCCATTCTATCTTGAATCCTATCTCTATTTCTGTGCTTTGCTGAATATAATCCTCTCTCACCCCACAATTTTATTTTAGATATCATCTGTTTTTAGTCAACTCTCCATGTGCACTGTATATACATATATATATATATATATATGTATATACACAGAGAGAGAGAGAGAGAGAGAGAGAGAGAGAGAGAGAGAGAGAGGAGAGAGAGGAGTCCCTGATCACATCCAAACAGAAAATTCCTCCCAAATCTCTAGAATAGTAAGCTGGGAATGGTGGGACTTTATATAGAGTTGCACTGTTTACATTCCTATATGGAAAGGTGATATTTGTAATTCATGAGATTTTTCTCAGTATTAATGTTGTTAAATTGAATATACATATGTATGTGTGTGTATATATATATATATATATATATATATATATATATATATATACACACACACAGAGAGAGAGAGAGAGAGAGAGAGAGATACGCCCACCTCTTCCATCAGGGGCTGGGGCTGACAACACTCTTCTCACCCAGGTCCAACAGAGATTTTCCATTCACCTGCTAAGTTGTCTTTGGTGTTTGTGGGTTGAGAAGTCTGGAAACCACCACAACGGCTGGTGATTTAATGTCCTAAGAACTGCTCTGTTGGGTCTGCTCTGGCCCAGTCTGTGCCAGCACAACCCATGCTGGGCTGTGCTCCACTCCAAACACTCTGTGATAGCAATTCCTTTCGACCTTCAAGGCTATCTAGGAGTGGAGACTTCTTTCCCTCTGTAATTTTGTGGGTTCTGTAGTTCTAGAATTTGTATAGAGTTATTGTTTTACATTAATGTGGATATGTTTGGGGGAGAGCTCAATCAAGTCCCTGCTTTTACTCCACCAGTTCTAGGGCTATATCCCAAAAAGATCTTAAAAAGGAGAATAAGGACCCCATATGTACAGAAATATTTATATAAGCCCTCTTTGTGGTGGCCAAGAACTGGAAATTGAGGGGATACCCATCAATTGGGGAATGGATGAACAAGTTGTGGTAAGATTTTAAACACCATGTTAGATGTGGAGCCAAGATGGTGCAGTAAAAGCAGGGACTTGCTTGAGCTCTCCCCAAAATGCCTCTAAATTACTGCAAAAAAAGTGATTCTGAAAAAGAATGAATTAAAAACCCTTGATTAAACAGCAAATTAGTACTGAAAACCAAGGAGAGATTAACAAACTTGAAATTAAAAAAAAACTATTTAACTAATAAATAAATCTGAGTTGATTATTTTTACATTTGCAAATGTAGTAGTGATACCTAAATGGAGGAGAGTCAAAAGAGAGAATGAAAATTATAGACCAGTTTCCCTCAGGAATATAGGTGTGGAAATTTTAAATAAAATGTTATCAAAAAGATTACAGCAACTTCTCACAAGAATAATACACTTTAATCAGGTAGTATTTATACCAGTAATGCAGGGTTGCTTCAATATTAGGAAAACTAGCAGCAAATTTTCCATATAAACATAAAAACTAAAAAAAAAAATCATCTGATTATCTCAATCGATGCTGAAAAAGCTTTTGACAAAATACAACACCCATTACTATTAAACACACAAAAAGCATAGGAATAAATAGAGGCTTCCTTAAAATGACAAGTAGCATCTACCTAAAATCATAAGCAAACATTATGCCAAACGATGATAAACTAAATCCATTTCCAGTAATATCAGGGGTGAAACAAGGATGTCCATTATCACTACTGTTATTCCATATGGTAATAAAAAACACTTTTGCAAATAGAGAAGGATAAAATATTGGAGGAATTGGAATAAACAAAGAAGAAACTAAGTAATCACTCATTGCGAATGCTATGATGATTTACTTAGAAAATCCAAGGGAAATAGTAAATAACTTTAGCAAAGTTGCAGGATATAAAATAAACCGCACATAAATCATATGTATATGTGTGTGTATGTGTGCATATATATGTATATATGTATGTGTGTGTGTATATATATGTATATATGTGCGTGTGTGTATATATCCCACATAAATCATAAGCACATATAACATATGTTTATATATATATATATATATAGATATATATAGATACACATATATATATATATATAAATTCAGAAAATCCAGCTTCTAAGATAAGAATTCACTATTTGAAAAAAAAAACTGCTGGGAAAACTGGATAATAGTATGGAATAAACTATGTATAGACCAATGTCTGACACCACATACCAAAATAAAGTCCAAATGTGTGTATGATTTTTATATAAAGGGTGATAATATAAACAAATTAGGCATGCAAGGAATAGTTTATATGTCAGATGTATGGAGAATGTAGGAATTTATGACAAAACATTGATAGAGAACTTTATGAAATGAAAATTGAAAAGTGTTGATTATAGTAAATTGAAAAGTTTTTGCACAAACAAAGCTAATGCAACCAAGATCAGGAGGGAAGTAATAATCTGGAAAAGAATTTTTACAACTACTATCTCTGATAAAGCCTTCATTTCTAAAATGTATAGAGAACTGAGTCAAATTTACAGGAATATAAATCATTCCCCAATTGATAAATGGCGAATGGATATGAACAAGCAGTTTTCAAAGGAAGAAATTAAAGCTATCTATTATCATATTAAAAAATGTTCTAAATCACTTTTGATTAGAGAGATGCAAATAAAAACAACTCTGAGGTACCACATTACACCTATCAGATTTGGCTAACATGACAAAACAGGAAAATAATAAAAGTTGGAAAAGATGTGGGAAAGTTGGAACGCTAATTGATTGTTGGTGGAGCTGTGAGCTGATCCAACCATTCTGGGAAGCAATTTGGAACTATGCCCAATGGGCTATAAAATGTGCATACCCTTTGACCTGCAATACCAGTTCTAGGGCTGTATCCCAAAAAGATCTTAAAAAAGAGAATAAGGGCCCCATATGTACAGAAATATTTATATAAGCCCTCTTTGTGGTGGCCAAGAACTGGAAATTGAGGGGATACCCATCAATTGGGGAATGGCTGAACAAGTTGTGGTATATGAATGTAATGTGTTATAAGAAATGATAAACAGGCAGACTTCAGAAAAACCTGGAAGGACTTGTATGAAGTGATTCTGAGTGAAACAAGCAGAACCAGGATAACATTGTACACAGTAACAGCCACAGTGTGTGATGACTGACTTTGATAGAATTAGCTCTTCTCAGCCATGCATGGACCTAAAATAATTCCAAAATACTCATGATGGAAAATGTCTTCCACATCCAGAAAATGAAATACAGAGCCTGAATACAGATCAAAGCAGACTATTTTCTTCATTTTTAATGTTTTTCTTTTCTTTCTTTCAGTTCCTCCGATTTGTTTTAATTCTTCTATACAGCATAACTAATGTGAAAATATGTTTAATAGGACTGTATATGTATAGCCTATATCAAATTTCATGCTGTTTTATGGAGGGGGAGGGAAAGAAGGGTGATAAAATTTAAAATTTATGGAATTGGATGTTTAAAAGTAAAGATAAACAAATTAACTTTAAAAAAAATTAATACTGCAGAGAAAGTGCTGACTAGCATTTTTAAACATAATTTTCTTACTTAGGAATTCCCTATTCCACTGAAACTGCCGATCCAGTCCATTTCCCCTGTAATTCATGGTAATTAATATTATAAAACAAATTCAAAATATTAAATACATATTATAATAAAATCCTTTCTATTTTCTGGGTATAATGAAGTCTGATATACTCTTTTAGAATATATAAGCCAGTACTTTAGAGATCTATAATTTCCTTTCTGTGGATACTCCTTCCATGTAAACAAATTGCAACACTGCTACACCTTAGTGTGATAAAAACAGCAACAACAAAAATAAAATACCAGGCAGTCAATTTTCTGATAATAACCTTCTATCACTTAGCTGGACTAGTCCTTGGACAATTTAATTCAATTCAGCACACATTTATTATGCGTAAATTCTATGTAAAACACTATTCTAGGTACTGGAAACAAAAAAAAGACAAAACCAATACATCCCCTGGTTGCAGGGAGCTCACAGTCTGCTGCAAACAGGGAAACACGAGATAGCACCTGAGATGTGCATGGAAAGAACAGAAATACCTTCTGTTACTATGCTGCATTGGACCCTCCTGAGCCTTAGCTATTTTGTATAGTCTTCATGAATCAGAAAGTTACTTCTACATCACAAAATGGGTCATTTAAGCATGACTTGATCAGTGGCTTAATGTTACCCATGATTACCTCATGTCAAATCTACTGACATTTTGTACAAATTTTCAACCTTCTTTAACTCTTTCTGTCATCTGACATTAATGAGCATTCTTCTCCTTCAAGATATTTTCTCCTCTCTAGGATTCTTTTCCCCTGTTTCTCCTCCTACCTCTCTAACAACTTCTCAATCATAATGTTCCTCAAGGCTCTTTGTTTCCATTCTTTTTCTATTTTCTCTCTATTCTCTTAATTTGTGATCTCACCAACTTTAATGGATATAATTATTACTTTTATCTTGTTCATACTCAGTTCTAGATAATCAGTTTTACTCTCTTTCCTGAACTCCAGTCCCTTATCAGCAAATGCATATTAGATATTTCTTTATTGATATCTATAAGCATCTCAAATTCAACAAGTCCAAAACTGATTCATATTCAAGGCTTTATTAGCCTTCCAGTTACTCAGGTGCATAACTTTGTTGTCATCCTCAATTCCTTACTGTCATTTATCCCATATATACAGTCAGTTGCAATTTTAGAAAAATATTTACATCATTTCTCATATATGTCATCTTCTGTCCATTAGTACAGGCACCACCTTAGGTCATCATCTCTTCTTGTCTGGATTATTACACTTGTCTCCTCATTGGTCTCCTCATCCCTAATCAATCTTACATGAAGTTGCCAAAGTTATTTTCCTAAGATAGCTCTGACCATGTCACTACTTTACCCAATAAACACCAGAAGCCCTCAACACCTAGGATAAAAGAAAAATTACTCTGTGCATTTAAAGCTGATCATAATCTTTTCTGTATCTATCTTTCTAATCTTCTGACATGTTAATATCTATTACATGCTATGTTATCTTGCCCGAATGGTCTTTGCCTTGATTGTGTCTCATGCCTGGAATGTCCTCTTCCTTACTTGTATTGTTTAGAATTGCTAGCTTTCTTGAAGACTGCCTGCAAATGCTGCCTACTGAAGTAGGCCTTTTCTTTTCTCCCTAGTTACCAATACTTTGACATATATGGATACTTTCCATTTTTTTTGTATGTGTCTTTTATGTATATGTTATACATAATACATATATGTGTGTATATATATGTATATATGTGTGTTTACATATACATACATATATATGATCTGTGTATATATGTATGTATGAGTGTACATATGTTTGTGTATATATAAATATTATATATAAACATACATGCATATATATATATATATATATATATATATATATATATATATATATATATATATATATATAAAATACACACACAATCTCTGCCATTAGATAGTAGGCCCCTTGTGGGCATAGGATGATTTTGCTTTTCTTTATATCCACAAGTTTATCACAGTATTTGGTATAAAACAAGTACTTGACACATGCTTCTTCTTTGCTTGATTGTTTGGTTCATTAATATTTCCTATTTTGTCATTTTTATTTATTTTTTCCAAAAGTTCAGGTCAGAAATTGTGAACATCAGTTAAAAACATTCCATTTTACTAATTTATAATGATTTTGCATATAATTATTTTGTTTGAATATGATAGACTTAGATAACTATCTCTCAGTATTATGGTAGAGAAGATGTCTGTATTGAAAGTCCGTTTGGACTAGATGACCTTTCATTCCAAGAAACACACATTCAATAGAGTTTAGATGATTTAGTTAACAGTACAAACCTCCATGCCATGCAATGGCTACTCCTTATATATTAACATACTAAAAACAAAACAGAAAAGAAACTAAAGAGTATACTCTTTATTAAGCTAATTTCATAAACACATTTAGTTTCAATTTACATTTCATGGAACCCAGGTGCTAAAGGCAATTTCAAGAGACCCTTCACATAAATTATACACTAAATCATCAGCAGGTAACAGATACTTTATATTCCATGGCTAATTTCTTTAAGTGATCTACTAGGAAGTCTCTCAGTCATAACCATATACATTTCTTTTCACATATTTGAAAACATATTTGTACTGATCATTCTAAAATTTCCTTTTATCTTCTGTGAATTTAGTGGTCTAGAAATTGTTCCTTCATATTAATAACACAGAAAAAATCTAGTAATTGCTTACATTTTGACCAGAAACTTTGAGTCTTCCTCTCCCAGATTCATTTTGTTTTATTTGACTAGGTAAAAGAGTCCATTTCTTTTGGCTTCATTTTTACGTACCATGCCTCAGACAAACTAAGAGCTGGTAAAGACCTTAGGTTAAAAACATCATTGCTTCCCATTGCAACCAGGGCCACACCCAGTCATCATGATCTATATCTTGCCACTGGACCCAGATGGTTCTGAAGGAGAGAGGCTGGTGACTGTATACTCCTACCTCACTTAAATCCAGTTCACTTGCAAGTCATGATATCTCCTTCCTAATGCCATGGTCCTTTTCAAGAAGGAAGAGTAAAGAACAACAACAGGGAAAATCTTTCATAGTCAATCTACACAGTGACAAAGGTATTACTTTTTCCATTGCTGCTTGAATTCATTTGAGAAAGATTTTCATGAAAATGTTTAGATAAATGAGGATGACAAATTCTGTAACCCATATTCTACAAATGTAAGAACGAGGTCTCATGAAAATTATTTGTTCGCTCTCTCTCTCTGTCTCTGTCTCTCTCTGTCTGTCTCCTTCTCTCTCTCTCTCGTTGCTGTCTCTGTCTCTCCTCTCTTCTTTACTCCCCTTCTCTCTTTCTCTCTCTCTCTCTCTCCCTCTCTCTCTCTGTCTCACTCTCCTCTCTCTCTCCACTCTCTCTCTCTGTCTCTCTCTCTCCCTCTCTATATGAATATACACACATGTAGTTATACATGTAGAATATGTATGCATTTTTTTCTTGAAGAGAAGGATTTGGGTTAGGAGTTAAGATGAATGAATGAATATTTTAGCTTCCCTTTACTGTACTATTTTATGTAGCATTTCTTTAAATTCTTTAGGAAATACTCTTAAAATGTTTTGTTTTTGCCATAATTAATTCATCTTCTTCACAGACCAAACTTGTAATGAATATTGACTGGGAAAAAAAGTTTCTTTTCATTCTAATACTACTAGACAACGATCTTTGGAATATGCTTCAAATTATCTTCTTTTAAAAATTTTCAATAGACCATATTTTTTGAAGTAAGTGGTAGTCTATTTAGAAGAGGTAGCTTTGCAAAAGAGAGCTACTTCCATTGTATGATTTTGTTAATGCTTTCTCAAATAACATTTCCCAGTTTACAAATTGACAATACTGCGACAGGATTAAAAATATATTTTTGTACCACTCTACACTTAATTGATCCCTATCCATTCAGGTAAGGTACTCTCTTCTTCCCATGCTATTTTGTAGATGTAAGCTTCCCAAAATGTGCCACCAAAAAGGAAGAAGGAAGGAATGTAGGGAAGAAAAAAAGAAAGAAAGAATGTGGAAAATCTCCTTAGAGATTCAGCAGAGTCACTCTATACCCCCAGAAGATGCCAGAGAACATAAATTACTTCAAAACACTGAGGAATTAGATATGAACAACCTATCTACTTTATACAAAGGAGGTATACAAACCTTCTCCTACTATTCTATGTTTATAATAATCCATCTTCTAAGTTATTAAAAATATTGGAACGATTTTAATATGCCCCAACTTATTCAAATATGGTTTGTACAACTCTGACATTGGAATGGATGTAAGGGTACTTAAGCAATGGCCAAAGTTCTGGGATAATTTAAAATATTATGCCTCCATACTTATTTCCATTTTTGGAGGCAGGTTAGGTGCAATGCATACATGTATATGTATATGTGTGTGTGTGTATATATACATATATATATGTGTGTGTATATATATATATATACATATATATGTGTATATATATATATATATATTTATATATACCATGCTAAGATCTTTTTCCCACACTTTTTATAAGTCGATAATCAACCCACACTGTGAAACCCCTGCATGCTCAATCAGATCTACATGTGAATACCTTTAAATGAGACATAACTAAACTTATGTGAGAACTCTGATCCTTCAGGTTACGCTGAAAGGAGTATCCAGCCGCCCTTTGGGCCCCTCAGTCTATCAGTGTGTGTCCAAGTTGAAAGCTGTCACAGAAGAGAAGCTACACTTAGTAGTTTCCTCTGGGATTTAATTGGAATCCTTTAATCTCTCACAGGAAAGATTTTCAAATGAAAAGATGTTTCCACCCAGAACATCTTTTGTTGGTTTACCAAAGTTCTACCCATTAGAATTGGGTGAAGTAACTTCTTTTTCTTTCTTTTTTTCTTTTAGGTACTTATTACCTATAGTGAATTATCTTTTATTATTTTTGAATATGGTACTTTGTTTTTCCTTTCTGGTGTAAAATCAATTTAGTCAATTTAAAATGGATTGAGGAGTGTGAATTTCAACTTGTGGAATGAGAAAAATGAGCTGCCCAAGTAGATAACATATGTGGCCAAAGAAAGATGCCTGAGTCCAGGCCCTAGATTGGCTTCCTGTCCCCAGGCAATAAGGGCAACCAAGAAGGACTATAGGAAATCTTATGCTCAAATCTCTTGAAGCAGCAGGAGCATGGAAGGAGAAGAGGGACAGGGAGAAGGAAAAATAGAAGGAGGAAAAGGAGGTGGCAGAAGAGGAGAAGGATGAGGAGGAAGAGGAGAAAATGGACTAGAAGGATTGGAAGGTAAAAGAGGAGAAGAAAAAATAATGGAGGAGGTCTCAATTCCAGGCCAGAATGATAATCATTTTGAAGTCTGCCCTAACTTCATTATGAACTGAGTTTGCAAAGGCCCTTTGAAGACCATGGGGGACATGACTCCTGGCAACAGGGAGACTTTGGGTGTCACAATAATTCTGCTTCAAAGTAACTGTTCTTTCTATTGTTCCTTTCTATTCCTCATTGCCATGAACAGATGGAGAGACATTTCTTGCACAATACATCAATTGGTAGTTCTCCCCCATATGTTATAGGGGAAACCATGAAATTCTATTATATACATTTTATGTGAATATTAAATTTAACATAAGAATATCACACGTGACATGTGTTCTTTTCTGAAATTCCTTTTGTTTCCTTACTTATATTTTCAAATGTTTTCATGATGTCCATATCCTTTTTCCACAGCCTAATCATGAACAACTGTTATCTCTTCTATTGTTTGAAGCATCATTGTCCATGTTAAGACTGTTTGGCAATCATATTTATATAATTCCCATGTTTTTGAAAGATTGTTTCTCAGATATATTATACATTCTGTAGTAATTCTGAATGAAATTTTTAGTATCATTTTTGTTAGTAACGAATGGATAGAGTAATTTGCAGGTTTATTCCATATACTAATATTTAATGATTTTAATGTTTTCAGTCAATTCTAATTAAATCACTAAGATTATTTATATAAACAACCCCATCCTCTTGAAAGAATAATTCAGTTTGTCTATGATTATTCTCTCAATTTATTATCTTGTCACATTGTATTTCTATCATTTGTAGAACTATATCAAATAAAAGTGATGATGCTAGAAATCATTGTTTTGCCTTTGTCCTTACTGGAAAGAACTTTAGAATTATTTGGTTACGCATAATGCTAGTTCTTGGTTACACACATAGCTACTACTTGTTGTTGTTGTTTAGTTTTCTTTGTTCTCAAACAGGACCATGACATCAGGGAGGTGATGCTATGACATTCAAGTACATTGGATTTAAGTGAGGCAGGACTAACTTGTTAAGGTAAGATACTTTTATTGCTATGATTTTTACACACAAAATAGTGATCATATTTTTTTTAGTTTCATATTTTCTAAGTGTATTGATGGAATCTTATCCTTAGTTTTTACTATATGTATGATGTATTTTGATTAGATTTCGTAATGTTGAAGAAAGCCAATATTCCTTGTTTAAATTGGACTTTTATCTAATTGATGATTGTTTCATCTGGCCACATTTTAAGTCTTTGTGGAATTTTCATTTTAATATCTGGATGACCATTATTTTTACGTAGCAATCTTACCCAGAAATTTGGATAAATTTTATATTCTTCCATCTTTTTAGTCAGATTTGCAAGAAAATATTCCCAATTTTGGAGGTTTTAGATGTAGTCTCTTTCACTTTGTTGTATTCTTCTGGTTGTATATTTTGCTTTTTTTTCTTTTTACCAAAGTAAGATGCTGTAGTCTGAGTTTTTTATGCTGTCTGCTCATTTTTTATACCCAATCAT
Organism: Trichosurus vulpecula; assembly: GCF_011100635.1. NCBI lineage: Eukaryota > Metazoa > Chordata > Mammalia > Diprotodontia > Phalangeridae > Trichosurus > Trichosurus vulpecula. The sequence continues at coordinate 413,613,384 of NC_050576.1, read as the reverse complement.
TTGACTTTTGAGCTATTTGTCATGTTATGACTCTGCTTCCAGAGTGTTGAGTGCTCTGTCCCAAGCTTCAGGGATTTTGTGCAGCTGTTTTTAGAGCTACTTCTTGGCACCTGAAAATTTTCAGTTTTATGAGGTGGTGTGATTCAAAGACCAGTGTTTATTTGTTCTCCTAGCCTGTGCTTTAGGTTCTGAGTGACCTCAAAAACACTTCTCTGCACTGCAACTATGAGGAGAATTCCCTCTTCACAGCCACCATACTATCTGCCACAGCAGTGCTCCTCCTCACCCCAAGACCACAACCCAGGACTGGGACTGAGATCCAAGCAAGGCAAAGCAAGAGAATCCAGCCTCAGTGCCAGCAACGAGATCCCTGAACTGCCACCCTGATCATCCACTTGATCCCCCCACAGTCTGTGGGCATGGAGCTTTAGAATCAGTCACTTCTGCTGCCACCGCAGTGATTTCTGCCACCCTGGAACTGGAGCCAAAGTGTGCTCTTCATCCACCCAGGTCTGATGGAGTTTTCCCACTTACCTGTTGCAATGTCTTTGGCATTTGTGGGTTCAGAATTCTGGAAGCCTATAAAGAGTGGGGAGCAAGGGCAGAGCCAAGATGGCGCTGTGAAATGAAGGAACTACTGCAGCTCTCACACAAATTCTGTCAGATACATCTAAAAATGTGAACTTGAGCAGATTTGAGAGAGTTAGAAGCTACTAGTAGACTAAGAGGGGCAGGAGCACCGGGCACACAGAAGGGTACCAGACCAAACCACTTGGGAACAGCAGAGGAATCCATCCAACTCACCAGTCTGGGAGAGCAATGAGTGAGCAATACACTGGAGGAGGAACAGGCCCAGGCTGAAGTACTGGCCCCAGGCCTCTCAGGCCAGGATGGGAGTCTGTCCAGTCATTCTCCAATTGAGAAACAATTGGGTTTCAGGCCCACCTGGTGGGAGGAATTAAGTGGTGGATCAGAGCAGGGGTGCACAGCCTGCCGAAGATCTGAGCCCAGTTCGGGTTGGGTGTTGGGGAAGGAGCAGTGCTGGTGTGGCAGAGCTGGCACCTCCCCCCCAAACGTGGAACTGTAATCTACAAGCAGTCGTACCCCACTGAAAAACTCAAGGGTCAAGTTAGTTGGCTGGGAATATGGCCAGGCAGCGAAAACGCACCAAGATTCAGTCTAAGACTTTGGATTCTTTCTTTGGTGACAAAGAAGACCAAAACATAGAGACAGAAGAAATTAATAAAGTCAAAGAGCCTACAACAGAAACCTCCAAGAAAAACAGAAACTGGTCCCAGGCCAAGGAAGAGCTAAAAAAGGAGTTGGAAAAGCAAGTTAGAGAAGTAGAGGAAAAATTGGGAAGAGAAATGAGAAGGATGCGAGAAAACCATGAAAAACAAGTCAATGACTTGCTAAAGGAGACCCAAAAAAATACTGAAAAATACACTGAAGAAAACAACACCTTAAAAAACAGACTAACTCAAATGGCAAAAGAGCTCCAAAAAGCCAATGAGGAGAAGAATGCCTTGAAAGGCAGAATTAGCCAAATGGAAAAGGAGGTACAAAAGACCACTGAAGAAAATACTACTTTAAAAATTAGATTGGAGCAAGTGGAAGCTAGTGACTTTATGAGAAATCAGGATATTATAAAACAGAACCAAAGGAATGAAAAAAATGGAAGACAATGTCAAATATCTCCTTGGAAAAAACCACTGACCTGGAAAATAGATCCACGAGAGATAATTTAAAAATTATTGGACTACCTGAAAGCCATGATCAAAAAAAGAGCCTAGATACCATCTTTCAAGAAATTATCAAGGAGAACTGCCCTGATATTCTAGAGCCACAGGGCAAAATAGAAATTGAAAGAATCCATCGATCGCCTCCTCAAATAGATCCCAAAAAGAAATCTCCTAGGAATATTGTCGCCAAATTCCAGAGCTCCCAGATCAAGGAGAAAATACTGCAAGCAGCCAGAAAGAAACAATTTGAGTATTGTGGAAACATAATCAGAATAACCGAAGATCTGGCAGCTTCTACATTAAGAGATCGAAGGGCTTGGAATGCGATATTCCGGAGGTCAATGGAGCTAGGATTAAAACCTAGAATCACCTACCAAGCAAAACTGAGTATCATGTTCCAAGGCAAAATATGGATTTTCAATAAAATAGAGGACTTTCAAGCTTTCTCAGTGAAAAGACCAGAACTGAATAGAAAATTTGACTTTCAAAAACAAGAATCAAGAGAAGCATGAAAAGGTAATCACGAAACGGAAATTGCAAGGGACTTACTAAAGTTGAACTGTTTTGTTTACATTCCTACATGGAAAGATGATGTGTATAATTCATGAGACCTCAGTATTAGGGTAGTTGAAGGGAATATGCATATATATATATGTTTATGTATATATAAATATATATAGGTGAATGTGTATGTATGTATGTATCTATGTGTGTGTGTATACATGTGTATGTAGGTATATATATGTGTGTGCTTTTGTATATGTATATACATATATATATGTATATGTGTATGTATATATATATATATATATATATGTAAAAGAGAGAGAACAGACACAGGGTGAGTTGAAGATGAAGGGAAGATATGTAAAAGAAATAAAATGAAATTAAGGGATGAGAGAGCAACATACTGAGAGAGGGAGATAGGGAGAGAAAGAATGGGGTGGATTATCTCACCTAAAGGTGGCAAGAGGAAGCAGTTCTGTGGGAGGAGGGGAGAGGGCAGGTGAGGGGGGAATGAGTGAACCTTGCTCTCATCAGATTCGGCCTGAGGAGGGAATACCATACATACTCAGTTGGGTATCTTACCCCACAGGAAAGAAGAGGGAGGAAGATAAAAAAAAATGAAAGGGGGGGATGATGGAGGGGAGGGCAGATGGGGGTGGAGGTAATCAAAACAAACACTTTGGAAAGGGGACAGGTTCAAGGGAGAAAATTCAATAAAGCGGGGTGGGTTGAGAAGGAGCAAAATGTAGTTAGCCTTTCACAACATGAGTATTGTGGAAGGGTTATACATAATGATACATTCGTGGCCTAGGTTGAAGTGCTCGACTTCTTAGGGAGGGTGGGTGGGAAGGGAAGAGGGGAGAGAATTTGAAACTCAAAGTTTTAAAAACAGATGTTCAAAAACAAAAAAAAAGTTTTTGCATGCAACTAAAAACTAAGATACACAGGCAATGGGTTGTAGAAATTTATCTTGCCCTACAAGAAAGGAAGGGAAAAGGGGATGAGAGGGGAGGGCTGACTGGGGAACAGGGCAACCAGAATATATGCCATCTTGGAGTGGGGGGGGAGGGTAGAAATGGGGAGAAAATTTGTAATTCAAACTGTTGTGAAAATCAATGCTGAAAACCAAATATGTTAAATAAATAAATTTAAAAAAAAGTATTGGGGAAGATAAGGTCTTCATAATAACCTGGAAAAACCTATGTGATATAATGCTGAGTGAGCAGAGCAGAACCAGGAGAACGTTATACAGAAACACAGTTATATTGATTCTGTGATGACTAACCTTGATAGACTTGGTTTTTCTCAGTAATACGAGGTTTAAAGACAACTCCAAAGGACTCATGATGGAGAAAGCTATCTACATCCAGAGAAAGAACTATGGAGACTGAATGCAGATTGAGGCAAACTATTTGCTCTTCTTCTTTCTCTTTTTCTTCCTCCTCTTTTGTTACTGTTTATCTTTATTTCGTTTTGTTTATTCTTTCGCATGATTCATTCCACTAGTCATATTTTTTCTTTACAACTTGACTATTGTGTAAATAAGTTTAAGTCAAATTCATATGTAGAAGATATATCAGATTCCATGCCATCTTGGGGAGAAAGGGGTGTGGTGGGGAAAGATCCAGATCTCAAAATCATGTGGAACTGAGTGTGGAAAACTAAAAAAAAAATCTTTATTAAAAAAAAAGAATTCTGGAAACCACCAAAACTCACAGTGATTCAGTACCCTGAGGCCTGTTCTGCAGAATCTGCTACAGCCTGGTCTGTGCTGGTGTGGCTTACACTGGGCTTTGCCCTGATCCCAGCATGGTGTGAAACACCCTTCCTGTATGTCTTTCAGGCTACCTTGGGCTGCAGACTTGTTTCATTCTGTCATTTTGTGAGTTTATAGCTCTAGAATTTGTTCAGAGTCAACCATACATGTATTTGTAGGGATTTGGGGCAGAACTTACACAAGTCCCTGCTTTTATCCCACCATCTTGGCTCTCCCACCATTTAAAGTTTCAACACTCCAATTCTGATCCTGAATATTTGTACAATTTGTTTTTCCAATTTGCCTTACTTTAAAGTAGTAGTCCCTCTTAAAAGTATTAAGAGGGATCCTGTAACAACACTGATACCATGTTGACTTAATCAATTAATTTGAAATAGACCATTTCAGGGATTTCGGTTCAACTGGACAAATATATCATGTACCTGTATATAGAAGTCTGTAGCAGATTTGTGTGTGTGTGTCTCTGTGTGTGTGTGTTTGTGATGTGTATTTCAGTTTCACTGGGTACTAAAATATGAGAAAGGTTGATCTAATAACAAAAGAAAGTAATTGGTTATTTGGATATATTATAAGAACTGGATCTATTATTTCATTGTTATCGGAAACTCTCAGGGTTAAGAAACTATACGAAAGGGAAAGCCAAATTGGTGGAGTGAAAACAGGCATTCAATCCAGCTCTCTTCCCCAATCCATTTCAAATATCTTCAAAAACAGACTCTGAAAAAAATCTAGAGTGGCAGAACCCACAAAGAGACAAAGGGAGGCCAGATGGAAAGTGGTGAGCTGCCTTCGAGCTGAATTTGGGAATGTGAGACCAAAGGTGGAGAAGCACTTACACTGGCATTCTGACAGTAGCCAGGAGTGGCCAGCAGGAGCTGGACAACCAGGAACCCAGGAGCTTGGACTTCAGCCCTAGGGCAAGATTTCTAGCTTTGCTGCAAGGGGCTGAGTGTGCTTTTTTTCTTCCTTCTCCTGGGATGGTTTGGGACCTGGGGGAGGGTGGAGTTGGCTATGGTGGGTGAGGCGAAGTGTGGTTGACCCCCCCCAAAACCCCACCCTCTTGACTTTGTTCCCCCGCTGCTCCTCAGTACTTGGAAACTGGGTGCTGGAGCTGTGTGGAGAGAAGGACATATCCCCAGGAGAACTTAATTTGGACTTTTTTATTTGTGTTGGGACTTTGCTAATTAAAGCATGCCAGTGCCAGGAGGAAGCCTTAAATGGCTGTGTGGGAGAAGGACACACCCTCAAGAAGAACTTTACTTAGACACTCTGTATTGACTAAAAGTGATTGTAACTTTCTGTGACACAGGGATATATAGTTTTTGTATCATGAACAAGTATTTTGGGGAATGATACTGAATGACATGTTGTGTTATGTTATGAATGTTATGCTTAAGGTCTCTGATGGGATCACAATGTATAATGCCTCTATTTGTTTGTTCCAGGATGCAGGGCTATTTAGATTGTGTGACGCCAAGGATCCTGGAAGGGATGGAGATGTTATGGTAATTGGGGTGTGTTTTAACAACCCAGCTAGCAGCTTCTGTCGGGGCATAAGATTGCCTCACAGCTAGCAACCAGGAGGCTGACAGCACCCAGGAGGCTGCCAGTATGCCGGGAAAGCACAGGTTCTTTTTATCTGCTTAAACAAGGAAAGCACGGTGAAGGGGTTGACCAGCTTACTTTAACCCAGCATTCAGTTAGCATACAGACAACATTCATTTAGTTCAGGGGAAGAACGCCAGCATTCTGTTAGCATTCAGTTAGTTCAGGGGAGCAAAGAAACAAGCATCAAGAGACAGACCAAATACAGATTCACTTACTTCACGGGAAAAAAGCCAGCACATTCATTTAGTTCGGGGGAAAAGAACCAGCATCCGAAACTCAAAACCAAAATACAAACAAACTACAAATATCAACAGACAGACCCAACACAATTCATAGTTACCAACATCTGGGCTCAGCCCGAGAGCAAGGGCTGGCCCAGAGTCATGCTCCCCACTGCTCCCGAGCCAACCGGAAAAGGAAAGAGAGCTCTTCAAGCTGTCCTCTCCACTCTTATAGAGTTTTTAACATCATCAAGCGCCCAACTGAATAACCAGGGCCTACTGGTTCTTGAGTTGGCCCCTTCCCCTAGGTTAACACCCAATAGGGCTTGGCTCTGAAGTCAACACCTCCCCTCAGGCAGCCGCATGACTCATCACGCAGGAAGTTCTCTGCTTCCAGGCATGGATTCTGGGCTTCCTGCCCAGGAAGAGAAGCCCCAGGGCCCAGCGAGGCTCAATGAGGTAAGCTTAGTCTTTCAAAAAAAAAAACAAAGGCCATTCTGGTTACAGGGTTGGCTTTTTTGTTTTGTCTTTTAGAATGCTAAGGTAATCAATTACCTTTGATGAATTTTGACTTTCAAATGTAATGGTAAGCAAAGTGGACTTTTTGTTGATTGAATCAAGAGTCTTTGACCCACTTAAAAAACAAGAAAGCCCCAGACCCTAGGCCCCACACATTTTCGATAAGTGGGCTTCTGAGCCCTCAGGGCCCTGCACAGAGTATAAGAGCTCTCAGGTTAGCTTTCATTTTGGGGCTCACACTCACTAGAAGAGTGTTGTGTGTGATTTGACAAGAGGAAACTCTGGGTAGCTGCTGGAGTCCCCTCCCCCACTTTGAATACCCAGATGTCGATGCCTCTCCTCCTGATAATGATGTAATTCCTTGGTCAGGCAGCCAGAGGCCTCTCTGTTGATAACTGTGTGTTTTATCTCTGTGTAAATTGTCTCTATTTTTAATTTCTGTTTGTATTTGCTCAGAAATCCAGGGTGCTGGGTTTTCCCCCTGAACAAAGTGAATGATATATGAATGCTTAATTAAAGTGAGATTGTTAACCACTTAAAGTTGCGTTCCTTAGAATAGTAGATCAAAGAACCTGTGCTGGCAGCCCTCCTGCATGCTGGTGTTGTTGGTCTTACACAGCCACAGTAGGTGCTAGCAAGTTGTGTTACAACCTCAGAGTATAATACACTTCTTCAGCATCAGAGAGCTTCACACCTCTTGAGGGTTTCACAAGTTTCTTTAAGGCCCTGAGGGTTTCACACCTCTCATGGCCTAACTAGCAAAAGGGTGTGGACCTTCCTATTAATAAAGGCAAGACTCAGTCAAAAGCACTTGATTACTTTGGTGCTGCGAAGCACTCCAAAAAAAAACAGTAAAAAGTCCCACTTTGCTTACCATTAAGTATGCTTGGTGGAGCTGTGAGGTAATCCATTCATTCTAGAGAGCAATTTGGAACTATGCACATAGGGCTATAAAAATGTACATGCCCTTTGACCCTGCAATACCACTTCCAGGGTTGTATCCCAAAGCAGTCATGAAAATGGGAAAAGGAAGCACATATACCAAAAATATTTATAACAGCTCTTTTTGTGGTGGCCAAGAACTGGAAATTGAGGGGAAACCCAACAATTGAGGAATGGCTGAACACATTGTGGTATATGAATGTAATGGAATAAAATTGTGCAATAAGAAATGATGAGCATATGAACTTCAGAAAAACCTGGAAATGCTTATATGAACTGATGCTGAGTGAAGTGAGCAAAACCAGGACAACATTGTTTACAGTAGCAGCCACATTTGGAGAGGATTGATTTTTATAGCCAGCCCTTCTCAGCAATTCAAGGTGATGTCAAACTTTTCCAAAGCACTTGTGATGGAAAATTCCATCCATATCGAGAGAAAGAACTACGGAGTTGGAATACAGAACAAAGCAGACTCTTTTCTCTTTTGTTTTTTATTTTTCTTTTCTTCTCTTTCACATAATTTCTCCAATTTGTTACAGTTCTTCTATGTGAAAATGTTTTTAATAGGAATGTATGTGTAGAGCCCATATCAGATTGCATACTGCCTTGGGGAGGGAAGGAGGAGTGAAGGCGAGAGAATTTAAAAGTTATGTAAGTAAATGTTGAAAACTGAAAATAAATAAATTGTTAAATTGGAGGGAAAATATATTATGTATCAGCTGAAGTAAAAAGGAAAGTTGGAGTAGTAATCCTGATCTCAGACAAAGCAAAAGAAATAAATCTTATTAAAAGAGATAAGGAAGGAAAGTATATCCTGCTAAAAGGTACCATAAACAATGAAGTAACGTCATTACTAAATATATATGCTCCAAGTAGTATAGCAATCAGATTCTTAGAGAAGATATAGGAGTTATAGTTAGAAATAAACAGAAAAACTATGCTAGTGAGTCACTTCAACCCCCCACTCTCTGAAATGGATAAATCTAACCACAAAATAAATGAGAAAAAATTAAGGAGATGAATATAATTTTAGAAAAGTTAAATATGGTAGACCTCTGGAGAAAAATGAATGGGGATAGAAAAGAATGTACTTTTTTATCAATGACAGATGGCATCTACACAAAATTCAACCATGCTCTATGTCATAAAAACCTCACAATTCAATGCAGAAAGGCAGAAATAAGAAATGCATCCTTTTCAGATCATGATGCAAGAAAAATTATATGCAATAGAGTGCCATGGAAAGATAGACTAAAACTTAATTAGAAAGTAAATAACCCAATCCTAAAGAATGAATGGGTCAAACAACAAATTACTAAAAAAAATTAAAAAACAAAAAAAAAACAAAAACAAAAACAAAAACTTCCTCCAAGGGAGTCTCCAAGAGACTTCTCCAAAGTCTCCAATAATGAGATAACATACCAAAACTTATGGGTTGCCCAAAGCAATATTAAGGGAAAATTTTATATCTCTAAATGCTTACATGAATTAAATAGAGAAAGAGGAGACCCATGTTTGTCATGCAAGTAAAAAAATCTAGAAAAAGAAAAATTAAAAATTCCTAAATAAATTCCAAATTAGAAATTCTGAAAAACAAAGGAAGAATTAATAAATTTGAAATTAATAAATTATTGGATTAATAAATAAATCTAAGAGGTCATTTTATGGAAAAAAATAAAATTGATAAATATTTTGTTAAGCCTCAGGAGCCTGAATCACTGAGCTGTGGCAGTTACCAGACTTCTCAACCCACAAAGGCCATTGACAATATACCAGGTCAGTGGGAAAACTCTTTTGGACCTGAGTGAGAGAAGGGCATGGTCCTGCCCCATTCCTGGGCAGTAGAAGTGGCTGCAGTGGCAGCAGCAGCAGCAGCAGCAGTGGCTGCTGCCAGAGCTCCAGACCTACAGACAGTGGAAGGAATAAAGCAGTTGTTACAGAATGGGAGAGTAGGGATCTCTTTGCTGAAGGTGAAGCAAGATTCTCTGGCTTTACTCTGCTTAGATCTCAGTCACAATCCTGGTTAGTGGTGCTCAGGGGAGAAGGTGTTCTGGTGTGGCAGAGCTTGTGGTGGTTGTGGAGAGGGATCCCTCCTGGTAGTTGCACAAGAGAAAGGAGTGCGTGCACTCACAGACCAGAGCACAGGGCAGGAGAAGAGTATCATACCACCTAAGAATAGAGGTAATTCTGAAAACAGCAGCGCAAAACTCCTAAAAATTGGGATAGATCCCCTTCCACTCTGGAAGCAATCATACCCTGACAAAGACCTCAACAGTCAAGTAATTGGCTGTAGAAATGAGCAGACAAATTAAAAGGACCCAGATTATAGAATCTTTCTTTGGTGACAAAGAAGATCAAAATATATAGCGAGAAGTCAACAAAGTCAAAGATCCTACATCAAAAGCCTCTAAGAAAAATATAACTTGGTCTTAGCCCATAGAAGAGCTCAAAACAGATTTGGAAAATCAAATAAGAGGAGTGGAAGAAATATTGGGAAGGGAAATAATTACGAAGCAAGAAAATCATAAAAAAAATGAGTCAATAGCTTGCTAAAAGAGACCCCCCCAAAAAAATACTGAAGAAAATACCATCTTAAAAATAGACTAACCAAAATGGCAAAATAGCTCCAAAAAGGCAATGAGGAGAAGAATGCCTTAAAAGAAAGAATCAGCCAAATGAAAAAGGAGGTCCAAAAGATCACTGAAGAAAACAATGCTTTAAAAATTAGAATGGAGAAAGTAGAAGCTAGAGATTTTATCAGAAATCAAAAATTATAAAACAGAACCAATAAAATGAAAAAAATGGAAGACAATGTGAAATATGTCATTAGGGAAACCACTGACCTGGGGAATAGACCCAGGAGAGAGAATTTAAAAATTATTGGACTAGGCCTCCTCCCTTATGGAGGTGTGCCCAAGTCTTGCAAGGTTTGTATAATAAATTTACTTTGTTTCTCTAAAGATGTCTCTCCTATTATTTAATTATTTTAAAAATTCTGTCCCATACAGATTTGGAGGTCCCACCGAGATTTGCACTCTCCATGTGGGCAGGCACCTGGCTCAGGGCTTAGCCAGTATGTGCACTGGAGATTTCTCCGACTAGCTGAGCACCTGAGGGCAGGCCTGGTCTCACTGGGAAGTCACAATCTCGGTGGAGAGGAACTCGGAGAAGCAAAGTAAAAGAGGGAAATTTGAGTGCACTATGAGCTGAGTGGAAATCGGCCGGCCGTGAAATTCAGTCGCGAACAGTCATACGCCGTGTGACCGAGGGTAAGTCCTCAGTATGTCCTCTGTCTTTGCGACCCAAGAGTGTCGACTGACAGATCTAAGGACTCTGAGAAGACACTCGGGGACTGAGCTAAGATCGCGAGGTCTTAGGAAAAACCAAACCACCTGGCCATGGAGTGCCAGGGGATTGGAATTTGTGGGGTTTCTAACCCAGAGACTAGGGTGACCTGTCTCGTGTAAATTGGGGTCAAAAGAAGTTGGTTGCAAATCTCAGCGCTTGGACAGCCCTAATGTGCTGTACCAAAGTAGAAAGGAATGGCCATAGAAAGAGCTCTTAATTTGACTCAGGTGGGGAAAATGGGTTCCCCTGGTAATGTTGGAAGTGGGTCTGAATTCGAATTCGAAATTGTTCATGTGAAATGTCTGTCTGACTGATGTTTTGTCTGTGTTTTTCTGTTCTATGTTCAGGTAAAAATGTTTAACTCTAGGAGACTGAAATGGGCTCCTTTGGTATTAAAATTGTTAGCTAAGGAATCAGAGCTGAAGCTGTCAGCCGGGAGGGCTGGGGGCTCTGAATTAAGGGTTAGTTAGATTCTAAAGGAAAAATCTGTGTATTTTGTATTGAGTTAGCCTATCTAACATCAGGCAAGTGTTTAAACTGTATAGGAGAGTAAAGGGGTCTGTATGAAAAATTGGATGACCACTTTAAAGAGGCTCAGTGGTCTGCTTAGGATGTGATTAAAAACTGTTGATCATTTCAACCTTCAAGTTTTAAGGTGAAAAAGAAAGCAGCTCAGAAAAGGAAAGCTGGAAGGCCTGCTGAATTTCCACCTGTAAACTAATTGGTTGCAGTTCAAACTACTGTGAGGTTTCCAAGTTCTGGGTGACTTTTGTAGGAGAATGGACTTTGGTTCCTATAAGAAGACAAGAGGAAGGTGCTGGGATGTTGTGCTGAGAGCAAATGCCAAGGACCAGAAGACTTGATGCTCCCTGCTGGACAGCTATACTGGAAAAGACTTTTTGAATCTTAAAGGGACAATTGCATCATTGTTTTCCTTTGGGTCTCTGTATCTGTATTTACAAAGGGGACTGCCCCCTTTGATTTATCAATGCATCGGAGATTTTGAGGAATGGAAACCTTAGAAAAGGGTAATGGGGATGCAACTTATATCAGCAATGATGTGTGAAGTCTTCAGATTAGTATAAAGAAGAGGGGGGACTGTGTGGGTTGGATAATTGTGAAGACTTCACAGGGTATGTCTAATGGAGAGGTTTGGGGATTTGGCCTTGTAATTTTGGGAAGGCATGCCCTTCCCCCTCTCTCAGACATTAGAAGATAATGAACTTCCTGTGAGCTATTTGTTCTCTGGGAAGGGTCTCTCCATCCCCCATCCCATTTCTCCTCCTAGACTTTCAGACGCTACCCTGGCAGTTGAGTTCTGATAGGGAAAAACCTGGACGAACCGGATCAATCTTGGTCCTCTGTGTAGTTTTCACGCCTAGATTGTAAGCCCACCGACCCCAGCAAATTCAAGAATTCCCAAGTCAAGGAGAAAATATTGCAAGCAGCCAGAAAGAAACAGTGTGAGTATTGTGGAAAAAAAAAACCAGAATAACACAAAATCTAGCAGCTTCTACATTAAGGGATCAAAGGGCCTGAAATATGATATTCCAGAGGTCAAAGGATCTAGGATTAAAACCAAGAATCATCTACCCAGCAAAACTGATTATAATACTTCAGAGCAAAATATGGATTTTCACTGAAATAGAGGACTTTCAAGGATTCTCAATAAAAAGACCAAAGCTGAATAGAAAATGTGACTTTCAGCCATAAGAATTAAGAGAAGCATGAAAAGGTAAACAGGAAAGAGAAATCATAAGGGACTAACTAAAGTTGAACTGTTCACATTCCTACATGGAAAGATGATGTTTGTAACTTGTGAGAATTTTCTCACTATTAGGGTAGTTGAAGGGAATACACATATATGTAGACAGAGGGCACAGGGTGAGCTGAACATGAAGAGATATCTAAAAAAAATAAAATTAAGTGGTGAGAGAGGAATATATTGGGAGAAGGAGAAAGGGAGAGGCAGAATGGGATAAATTATCTCACATAAAAGTGGCAATAAAAAGCTATTATAATGTAAGGAAAGAGTATATAGTTGAAAGGGAATGAGTGTACCTTGCTCTCACAGGATTTGATTTGAGGAGGGAATAACATACACACTCAATTGAGCATGTTACCCTACAGGAAAGTAAGGAGGAAGAGTATAAGAAGGGGGCTGACAGAAGGGAAAGCAGATTGGGTGAGGAGGTATTCAGAAGCAAATATTTGTGAAAAAGGACAGAATCAAAGGAGAAAATTGAATAAAATGGGATAGGATAGGATGGAGGGAATTATAGTTAGTCTTTCACAACGTGACTATTATGGAAGTTCTTTGCATAATGATACATATATGACCTATATTGAATTGCTTGCCTTCTCAAGCAATGTTTGGCGGGGGGAGGGGGGGAGGAGGGAGGGAATTTGGAACTTAAAGTTCTAAAAACTAATGTTAAAAAATGTTTTTACATGCAACTAGGAAATAAGATATATAGGCAATAGGGCATAGAAATCTATCTTGCCCTACAAGATAGTAGGGGGAAAAGGAGATAAGGCAGGGTAGTAGGGTGATAGAAAGAAGAGCAGACAGAGAAAAGGGACAATCAGAATATGCCATCTTAGGGTGTGGAGAGAGTAGAGATGGGGAGAAAAATTGTAACACAAAATCTTTTGGGAATGAATTTGAAAACTAGAAATAAATTTAAAAGCATTGAAAAAAAGAAAATTAGCTAGGTATTTGTCTTTTAGGTATTTGACAAATACAACTGTCAAATGGAGTTATGACTGCATAGAACAAATCTTAAATGTTGCAATTTACAAATATATACACAGAGTTGCTTCTGTACCCCCAAATATAAGAAAGTTCATTCCATTAATATAAACATTGCACTATCATTTGGAGGAAAGGAGTTTAGTATTAATTTGATCAAAGATCTTCCCCACCCATTCAATAGGGCTCACATGGGCCTAGGTTGGAAGGACTGATTAAATCTTTGTTTATAAGTAGGCCCCATGTCCCTACTTACTAGGTGCTAAGCAGATGTGGTTGTGAAGCCCTCATGGCCCTAAAGGGAGTTACTAAGACCAGACCCAATTGTGTGTGCCCTGAGTTCTAGTCAATTGGATGACATTCTAGTCAATCAGATGATGACTAGAAAAATAGAGCCCAGAAATTGGAGCAACAGAACAGGACTGGGAGTAGAGGAGAGTGGCAGGATTTGGGATTCTGAAGCAGAGGGCCAGCACTGAGAGTGCAGAGCAAAGAGTGCTGAACTAGAGGGAATAGTGCAGATCAAGGAACTCTGAGTCAGCAGAGCTGCAAGAGAGAGTGCTGAGCTCAGAGAGTTAGGATTCATCAGTGATCTTTTTGTAGCGAGGCCCTAGAGTTGAGGGGAAGCTACAGTATGGCTTGGTTTCTTGCTATAATATTTTCTTGTAATTTCCTTGTTAATACAGTGAGGTGAGCTTATTGGTTTTGGAATATTATTGCCACAATATCAAATCAGGGCATTGGTCCTTGAATCTGATCCTGTGGAGTCTAAATAAATGCTATACTTCCCTCTGCTTTCCACCTAGAAAATTCCTTATAATCAGAGATTCTGAAACATTTAGGCATGCCCATGGTCTTCCCCGAGGTCATAAATTTTGCCTTACTGCCATAAGGAGCAAGGATTTCTGTGATTTTGGATTATTTCCAAAGAAACAAAGGTCTTTTTTTTTTAATTTACTCTAAGGAATCACATCTTACAGATAGCTTCACAGGATACTGGAGGGGAGAGTGGGTTTGAACTGAGCCACAGCCAATTATCTTTGAATTAATCAATCAGAATATATTATGAACATACTTGATGCCATACTCTGTGCCATGTACTGGGGATATAGGGCAAAAAAATCAAAAAGACCTGCATTCAAGGAGCTCACATTCTAACAAGGAAAACACATGTATACATATAAGTAAATATATCTAGTAGTTGCAGGATGGAGTGGCAATAGGGTTGATAAGCTGCTCTTACTTGTATGCCAACCTTGACTCCTCACTCCCTCTATTCAATCTGTTCCCAATTTGTGTTAATTTAACCTTTGACAAATGTGCCATTCTTTCCTATGACACTACCACCACTCTGGTCCAGGCCCTCCTTGCTTCATGTTTGCATAATTACAATAACTTTCTGGTTGGTGTGCCTGCCACAATTCTCTACTCACTCCTTTCCATCTTCTACTCAGTTGTCAAAGTGGTCTTAAAATATACATCTGACCATGTCATTCCCATACTCAGTAAACTGCTTTGGTCTCCTATAACTTTTAGAATAAGACGTAAAATCCTGGATTTTCTTTCTTTCTTTTTGAATGTCCTTCACCTTCTTCTGATACATTCTTACACCTTTTATTCCCCTGCTTCTCTTTGATCTAGCAACACTAGCCAGTTGCTGATCCTGGAACAACTCCATTTCCTGACAAAAGTTATTTTCACTGACTCCACTGTGCCTCGAAAACTCTTCCTTATCTCTGCCTCCTAACTACCCAGCTTCCTTCAATTCCTAGTTAAAATCACACCTTCTACAAGAAGCTTTTTTTCCATCACCTTTATTTGTGGTGTGCTCTCCTTGTTGCTTTCATATAGATTGTACATAGTTTTCTTGTTATTCTCTTCCCCATAAAATACAGAGCCCCCTTAGAACAGACCCTACTTTGCATCTCCAATTCTTAGCATGGTGTGTGGAACATAACAGAAGACTAATAAATGTTTATCTGACTGACTGACCCTGCTACTTACTCAATTGTTATTATAAGTTTCCTGATATAAACATTTTCTCTTTGCTCTGAGATGTTGTAACAAAGGCTCTAGAATTCTGTGTAATTTAAAATTCTAAGCACTAACCACAAGTGCAGTGGCTCAAAGTTAGTTGTATCTTCTTTTTTCAAGGATATTCCTCTCTCAAATTCTTCCTCCTAACTGAATTCCCAATAAGTATATCACACACACACACACACACACACACACACACACACACACACACACACACTATCCCATTCAGGGACACTGTCCTCTTCACTGTTCCTTGCAAGTTACACTCCATCTCCAACCTTCAGGCATTTTCACTAGCTATCCCCCATGCCTAGAATACTCTCCTTCCTCATCTCTGTCTGTTGAGTTCCTTGGCTTCCTGCAAGTACCAGCTCAAATTTTACATTCTCCTAGAAACCTTTACTGATACACTTTAATGCTAATTCCTTCCTTATGGTATGATCTACAATTTCTGTGATGTACATAGATGTTTGCAAGTTGTCTCTCCTTTTAGACTGTGAGCTCCTTGAGAGCAAACATCATCTCTTTTTTAAAACCTTTCTTTCTATCTCCAATGCATAGCAAAGTGCCTGGCACATAGTAGACATTTAGTAAATGCTTATTGATTGACTGAGAAGTGATTTAATATCATTTGAGTGTTTGGAGATTTTAGTGAAGCAAAATTTTGTTATAAATTAAGTTACATGTTTCCTTTGGTTCTTAGAACCCAGATATATCCTTAAGTCTTCATCAAAAATTATTTACAGATGAATTTGTCTGTATTTTCTAAACTTCAATTTGTATTATCTTATGAATAAGTCCCTTCTTTTCTTCTACTAAGTACAGAAATACAAATTGAAGCAAAACTGGCACAGAAACTGGTTCTTGGGCAAAATTGGGTTAGTGCTTTCTCAATGAGTCACATATTAAATGGAATTATGTTCAATATATGAGTTAAGAAATATTAAAAAGTAATCATTTCTAAAAAATACTCTATAATAAAGACAGCATTTTACAATAAAACATCTTGAATACTACACACTTATAGTCTTACATACTTAACATATTCCATTTTGAATTATTTGTGCATGTGACTTCTTTCCTGTCATAGATAACATCTTGAGAAAGGAAAATATATTACTTATTTTTATATCTATTTTATTGCCTGGCACATTTAGTACCCAGCATATTGTAGCTGCTATGTAAATATTTGCTGATTCAAAGAATAATTTTAAATACTATGGAAAACATCATTTTTATTATAATAAATAGTGAATAAAATTTTGTATCCTATGTGAATCACTCAATTAACTGGTAGGTTCAAATACCCTCATACAAAATTACATCTGACTAAAACCATGTTTCATGTTTCAAAGTACTACATTAATATTAGGCTATTAAAATAAACATAAAAGAAATAATGTGATTATTTTTGAAAATGATATCCTAATCAAAAACATCATGATAAGGAGTCTGTACACTTTCCTCAAATAGAGTAGGAATAGGTTTGGCATAATAATTAATAGTATCAAAATAAAGAATGAACGCATAGGGAATGTGGGAATATGATTGAATGTGAGAGATTGTGCAGAAGGAATTTTTTCTTTACGTCAGGCATTTTTTTTACTAGAAGGAAGACTGTGGAAACACTTAGGAAATGTTAAAATACAATGTAAATGTACTTTGTAGAATACGTTTCTTTTTTTTGTTGTTATATGTAGGCAACATTATGTAATCCCACATTTGAAATATTACATCTTTTATCCCTTTAGATAGAAAGATGTACTTGAAGATTTATAGAATGAGCTCAACATGCTGACTATATAAAATGAAATGTTAATGTTTCTGGGACACAGATATTTCATTTACTGTGTTGATTAGTAGTCAATTGAAAATGATGATGCCTTTGCAAAAGTTATTAATGAGTGTCTATCTTAAGGACTGCGTATTTCAATTCCAAATTGTCCACTTGAAAATAAAGGAAAACAATCTATTTAATTTATGACTAAGCTACAGGACATCACATAACTCCTCCTATTAGTGATCCTTTATTTCAAGTTGCCAGGTAGTGTAGTGGAATTGATAGAGTGCTGGACCTGAAAGTAGAAAAACCTGGGTTCTAAACCCTCTTTGAATATTTAGCAGATATGTAGCCGTGAGCAAAACATTAAGGTTCAGAAAATTCTCTTGACCTTATCATAGATTAGTTGTGAACTTCTTTTTGTGGGAGAAGTTTACAAACAGTGGCTTCCCTCCATTGAAGAAATGACAGATCTTTGTGCATGTGTGTGTGTGTGTGTGTGTGTGTGTATGTGTGTGTATGCATATATATGCATACACATATATATGCATGGGTGTATGTGTGTACATACAATATACATATGTATGTACATATATACACACATATGCATATGAATACAGATATACATATAAGTACAAAAATAATATTGGGAGAACAGATAAGAGGAGAAAATGGGAATGTTTAAACACAGTTAAAATGATTCCATTTCAGATGAGCCAATGCCAAATGAGGAAATCTAGGGTAGGAGTAGGAGATGAAATTAAAGAAAGA
Organism: Trichosurus vulpecula; assembly: GCF_011100635.1. Classification (NCBI taxonomy): domain Eukaryota; kingdom Metazoa; phylum Chordata; class Mammalia; order Diprotodontia; family Phalangeridae; genus Trichosurus; species Trichosurus vulpecula. The sequence continues at coordinate 413,595,380 of NC_050576.1, read as the reverse complement.
GGGAAAAGACAGGAGAAAAAAATCGACCAATTTCTGGTTTGCTTGTCTTTGCATGTAGTTTGTGACAACTTTTATCTTTATAGTGGGAAATGATGGCTCAGAGATAGAATTGTTTTTTAGCAGATTTTCTTCAGTCCCTTAAAGAAGTAAGTTCTCTTGAGTTTCTGTCTTTGCAGAGCTATATCTTTGCATTGGCTTAGGGTGGACTCTCTTATAACACAGGTAGATGAAACAGTGGAAAGACTTTTGGCTCTGGCATCAAGATGAACTGAATTCAAGTTCTGTCTAAACCACTAGCTGGGTAACCTTAAACAAGTCATTTAACTTATGTTTCTCTCAGTTTCCCCTTGTGCAAAATAGGGAAAATGATGGGAGGATCAAATGCTATAATATTTGTAAGGCACTTAGCACAGAATCTGGCATATAGTCATTGATTAGCTTCATAAATGCTTGTTTTCTTTTGGATTGGGATGCCCAGTGTAGCTACCAAAGTGGCGACTTGAGAGATACCATATTTTTTTATGTAATTATATTTAAATACATAGATGACTATTTAATGGCTGTCATTTGGATGCACTAGACAAAGAATCAGGTGTCCAGCAAAGTGTCAGGAAATGCTTCCATAGACTAAAGTTCTTAAACTTCCAATCTGAAGCATGAAAAGAGAATCTAGAACCACATCTGGAAATATTCCAACTGTGACTTTATTGAAATTTAATTCTAACACACACATACAAAAAATAGGGAGAGAAGGTTTCTTTGAAAAGGAACAAATCTAAGAATGAGTATCTTGTTTTTCTTCTTGCTATAAATTTTTATTTAAAATTCTGTAGAAATATGGGAAATTGCTTCAAATATATAAGGGTTTTGAATCCAGTTTGTCAGGGAAGCAGGAAAAATGACTTTCCTCCCTGTCCTCAGATTCAATTTTGTTCTATCACTGTTTGCAGAAGCTCTATCAAACTGAAACCCATTCCTTTCCCCAAAATTCAACTGAATAGAGAATAACTTGCTTTTTTTCAGTTCATTAAAAAAAAAAAATAGGGCAAAATAAAAAGACGGGGCTTGAAAAACTGTTGACAGAAGCTATGCAAATGGTGGTCTGAGTCATTGAAGAATGTAGAATAACCCAAGGACAAAGAGGTAGAAGGAAAAATTCAGTTCTTAGCAGAATAAACTTACTCTATTTGTGTACCTCTTTAGCTTCACATTTAATATATTAGCAAGGAAATAGGAAGAGTGATATAGTGGATAGAAAGTCAGCCTTAGAGTCAGGAAGTATGGATTCAAATCCTGCCACTGACTAATCTAGCTATTTAACTATGGACAAAATCACCTACTCTCTTAGTGTTATGTCTGTATGTTACAGATGACTTTTCACCGTGAATAGGTACAAGGAATTTCTACAAGAACACTCCACAGAAATGAAATCACAGGATATAACAACAATGTTGCTCACAGCTACTGTGGCTGTGTAAGTTCAACAACACCAGGGCTGCTAGCCGAGGTTCTTTGATCTGCTATTCTAAGGAAATAAATTTTACAATCTCCTTTAAATTAAACATACATATATCATTCACTTAGTTCAAGAGAAAAAGTCGCAACCCTGAACTTCAGAGAAAACACAAACAGAAATTTCAGGCAGAAATTATATAAACAGAGCAAAATAACACAATTCAGTAGACAGGCTTCTAGCTGTCTGACCAAGACATTACATACATATTTACCAGAGAGAGAAGCACCACCATCTGGGTTTTCAAAGTGGGGGGGGGGGTCATTAACAGCTACCCAGAGTCTTGTATGGCCAAATCACATGAACAATTTCCATGAGTAATCCCCCAAAGCAAAATGATAACCTCAGAGCATATATACCTTGTTTAGGACCCTAGGGGTAGTGTCTACTTAGCAAAAGGGTGCAGGTCTGAGGCCTAGCATCTACTTAGCAAAAGGGTGTGTGAAAGATATCTAATAACTGGCTAGCATCTCATCATATATATTGTTTCCAATCAATTGCTCTTGATTCAAACAAAGGCCAGGCTCAAAGGCATTTGATTGCCTTAGTGCTGAGAAACATTCCAAAACCAAAAAGTCCCAATTTGCTTGCCATTGCACAGGGTCAACAAAAAAAAAAATTTAAAAAGAGAGAGAAGGAAGGAGGGAAAGAACAGAAGAGGGGGTTGTGGAGGTATTAGATATTACTCAATGCATAAGACCAGATTAGGAAGGAATAGTTCAGTAAGCTAGATTTAGGTGACACAAAAGGATTAAACATTTTCAAAAGCTCACTAAATAAAATAATTCCATAAAACTTAGAATGGAGGAAATAGAAGCTAATGAGTCCATAAGAAACCAAGAAATTATAAAACAAAAAAAATAGAAAACATTGTTGAAATATCTCATTAGAAAAAAAATGACTTTAAAAATAGATCCAGGAGAGATAATTTCAAAGTTAGGCGACTACCTGGAGCTGATGATCAAAAAAAGAGCCTATACATCATGTTTCAAGAAATTATTGAGCTCCTACATCAAAAGCCTCCAAGAAAAATAAGAATTGGTCACAGACTATGGAAGAGCTCAAAAAAGATTTTGAAAATCAAGTAGGAGAAGAGGAAAAAATGGGCAGAGAAATAAGAGTGATGAAAGGAAATCATGAAAAATGAGTTAACAACTTACTAAAGGAGATCACCCCCCTCCCCAAAGACTGAAGAAAATAACACTTTAAAAATAGACTAACTGAAATGGCAAAATTCATTGGCAAAAGCCAGTGAAGGGAAGAATGCCTTAAAAAGGAGAACTGGCCAAATGTAAAAGGAGATCCAAAAGAGTCACTGATATAAAACATTACTCAAAAATTAGAATGGAGCTAATGACTTCATGAGAAATCAAGAAATTATACAACAGAACCAAAATAATGAAGAATTGAAGACATTGTGAAGTATCTCATTGGAAAAATCTTTGATTTGGAAAATAGATCCAGGAGAGATAATTAAAAAAATATAGGACTACCTGAAAGCCACAATCAAAAAAAAAAAAAAGCCCAGGCATCATCTTTCAAGAAATTATCAAGGAAAACTATCCTGATATTCTAGAACCAGAGGGTAAAATAGAAATTTAAAGAATCCATTAATCATCTCCTGAAAGAGATACCAAAAGGAAAACTTCTAGAAATATTTTAGCCAAATTCTGGAGTTCCCAGGTAAAGGAGAAAATATTGCAAGCATCTAGAAAGAAACAATTCAAATAATGTGGAAACAAAACCAGAATAATGGAAAATTTTGCAGCTTCTCTCTACATTAAGCAATAGAAATGCTTGGAATATAATATTCCAGAGATCAAAGGAGCTAAGATTAAAACCAAGAATTATCTACCTGATGAAACTGAGTATAATATTTCAGGAGGAAAATGGACATTCAGTGAAATAGAGGACTTTCAAAAATTCTTGATGAAAATAGCAGAGGTGAATAGAACATTTGACGTTCAAATACAAGACTTGAGAGAAGCATGAACAGTTAAACAAGAAAGAGAAATAATAAGGGACTAACTATTGTTGAGCTGTAATTGAACATGAAGAGATGACATTTAAAAAATCAAATTAAGGGTTGAGAGAAATGTACTCAAAGAATGAGAAAAGGAGAGGCACAATGGAGTAAATTGTCTCACCTGAAAGAGGCAAGAAAAAGGCTTTTATAGCAGGGGAAATAGGAGGAAGGTGAGAGAGAAAGAATGAACCTTACTCTCATTGGATTTGGCTTAAGGAGGGAATAATATACACACTGACTTGGTAATGGAAATCTATGTTACCCTTCAGTAAAGTAGGGGAGAAGTGTATTAGGAGGGCCGAGTTTATAATCTCAAAGAGGATCATAAACATGTCTGAAAGGTTCGGAATCGCCGGATATAAGAAACTCTCAAAGTAGAAGGCAGAAGAATCAAAACATTTATTTAGGCTCCACAGTAACCAACCCATGAACCAGCAACCCCATTTTGATATGTTGATCCAAATCTTCCAGGCCCAATAAGTACGCCTTGAAAGAGTAACCAGGAGGCTACAGAGAAACATGATTGCGTAAAGCAAAATCATGTTTCCCCCTTGATGGTAATAAGATTACCCACTGGACTGAAGTCTTTGTTCAGCTTCCTCCCGTAGATCAGCTCTGCTACTGGCAGCTCCTGCCTCAGCTGTGTCTGAGTCTGTAACTGAAGCTGCAACTGTAACTGACGATGTAACTGTCGTAACTGCCTCTGTAACGGTCGTTGTAACTGTCACTGGCTCCAACCGGAAAAGGAAAGAGAAGAATCTTCAAGCTGTCCTCTCCCCTCTTGAGATGAGAGAGAGGGGCATGAGAAGGCATATTGGGGAAGGGGACAATCAAAAACAAAACTATTTGAGGAGGAACAGGATAAAAGGAGAGTATAGAATAAATGGTATTTGGGAGAATAGAGTGCAAAGAAATACAATTAGTAATTTTAACTGTGAAGAAAAATAGCAAGTTTATCTGATAAAGCCTTCATTTCTGTAACATATAGAGAACTGTGTCAAATTTTATAAAAGCAAGGGTCATTCCTTAACTGATAAATGATCAAAAGATATAATCAGTTTTCAGATGAAGTAATCAAATCTATCTATGATCATGTGAAAAAATTCTAATCCACTGTTAATTGGAAAATATACGTTAAAATAATTCTGAGGTACTACCTCATACCTGTTACATTAGATACTTGGATAGAAAAAGGTAAATGACAAATGTTAGAGGGGATGTTGCAGAGGGCCAGCTCTGAGAAAGTCCATTCTGGGATAAGATACAGGCCAGGTTTTCCCTGGAGCCTGTTCTTGCCTTTGGGCTGATAACTCAGCACATGGGCTCTCCAACCCTGCCCCCCCTCCACACACACTTGGCACACACGCTCTCTCCAAAGTTTCCTCGGCACATGTACTGCTCAGGATGTAGGTTATCCAAGACTCCTTGGCACACACATGCTCACTCCAAAACCTCCATGGCACACACGGGCTAAACATCATCTGTCAGCTGTTAACATGATGTTGGCAAAAATGGAACAAAGTACAAGGAAGTCACGCGATGTGACAAATGTCTCACACGTGAACTTGTTGAGCTGCTTGCCTGAAAGGTATATAAGTCCTTTTCCTCAGCTTAACAAATGGAGCTGTGCTACACTCTCTCACCTTTTCACTCTCTGTGGCATTTGGCCATCTCTGGCCATTCTGTGCCACAGCCACTGATGGCAGGATGTGGGGAAAAAAGGAGACATTAATGTACTATTATCAGAGTTGTGAATTGATTAAATCATTTTGTAGAGGAATTAGGAACTATGCTGAATGGGCTATAAAACCATGCATACCCTTTGATATAGCAATACCACTACTAGGTTTGTATGCCAAAAGAGATTAAAAACAAAAAGGAAAAGGACCTACATGTACAAAAATATTTATAATAGCTCTTTTCTGGGGGTAAAAATTAGCAATTTAGGGGATGCAAATCATTTAGGGAATGGATGAATAACTTGTGGTATATAATTATGATGGAATATTATGGTACTATACAAAAATGATGAACAGGATGATCTCAGAAAAACCTAGAAATACTTACATGGGTTGATGTAAAGTGAAATGTAATGGGGATGAAGCTATAGCAATATTGTAAGATGATCAGCTGCGAATACTTAGCTATTCTCAGCAATAAAACAATCTATGACAACTCTGGAGGAGGTAGGATGAAAAATGTTTTCCATCCCCAGAGAAAGAAGTGATGGCATCTAAATACAAATTGAAGGGACTTTTTTCACTTTCTTTGTTTTTTTCTTGAGATTTTCATCTATATTTTCTTTCACAACATGATTATTGTGGATGTTTTTCATGACTACACATAAATAATCTATATATAATTGCTTGCCTTCTTAATGGGGCAAGGAGGAAGGGGGAGAATTTAGAACTTAAACTTTTAAAAACAGATGTTAAAAATAGTTTTTACATGTACTTGGGGAAAATTAAATGCTAAATGATTTTTTTTTATTAATTTTTTTTATTTTTAGTTTACAACACACGGTTCTACATAATTCTGAGATCCAGATTTTCTCCCCTCCCTCCCTCCTCCTCCCCAAGATGGCACGGAATCTCATATAACTACCACGTATATCTTCGCATTGGATTAATTTATACACTAGTCAAGTTGTGGGAAAGAATTATGACCAATGGGGTGAATCATGAGAAAGAAGAGACAGAACCAAAAAAAAAAAACCCAAAAACAAAAACAAAAGAGAAGAAAAAAGGCGAGCATGAAGTGTGCCTCAATCTGCATTCAAACTTCACAGTTCTTTCTCTGGATGAAGATAGCATTCTCCATCGTGAGTCCCCTGGAGTTGTCCTTGCACCTTATGTTGCTGAGAAGAGCGAAGTATGTCAGGGTTGGTCCTCACAGAATCCATATATCTGTGGTTGTGTACAATGTTCTCCTGGCTCTGCTCCGCTCACTCAGCATTATATCGTGTAGGTTTTTCCAGATTGTTACGAAGTCCGTATCATCCCCATTTCTTATGGCACAATAGTATTCCATTATTTTCATATACAACATCTTCTTCAGGCATTCCCCAATTGATGGGCATCCCTTTGATTTCCATTTCTTGGCTACCACAAAAAGAGCCGCTATAAATATCCTTGTACATATGGGTCCTTTTCCCGCTTGTGTGATTTCTTTGGGATACAACCCTAGAAGTGGTATTGCTGGGTCAAAGGGTATGAACATTTTTATAGCCCTTTGGGCATAGTTCCAAATTGCTCTCCAAAATGGCTGGATCAGCTCACAACTCCACCAGCAATGTAGCAATGTTCCAATTTTCCCACATCCTCTCCAGCATTTGTCATCCTCTTGTTTTGTTATTTTAGCCAATCTGACAGGAGAGATGTGGTATCTAAGAGTTGTTTTGATTTGCATTTCTCTAATCAGTAGTGATCCAGAGCATTTTTTCATATGCCTATAGATAGCTTTACTTTCTTCCTCTGAAAACTGCCTGTTCATATCCTTTGACCATTTCTCAATTGGGGAATGGCTTGTATTCCTATATATTTGGCTCAGTTCCCTGTATATTTTAGAAATGAGGCCTTCATCAGAGAAACTAGTTGCAAAGGTTTTCTCCCAATTTTCTGCTTCCCTCCTAATTCTTGTTGCATTGGCTTTTTTTGTACAAAAACCTTTCAATATAACATAATCAAAATTATCTATTTTGCATTTTGTAATACTCTCTATCTCTTGTTGGGTCATGAATTCTTTACTTTTCCATAAATCTGATAAGTAAACTATTCCTTGCTTTCCCAAATTACTTATAGTATCAGATTTTACTCCTAGATCATGAACCCATTTTGACTTTATTTTGGTGTATGGTGTGAGATATTGGTCTATGTCCAGTTTTTGCCCTACCATTTTCTAATTTTCCCAACAGTTTTTGTGAAATAGTGAATTATTAGCCCAGAAGCTGGCCTCCTTAGGTTTATCAAAGAGTAGATTGCTAAACTTGTTGATTTCTCCTACTTGTGTGCCTATCCTATTCCACTGATCCACACCCCTATTTCTTAACCAGTACCAGGCAGTTTTGATGACTGCTGCTCTGTAGTACAGTTTAATATCTGGTATGGCAAGGCCACCTTCTCTAGCATTTCTTTTCATTAATACCCTAGATATTCTAGACCTCTTGTTTTTCCAGATGAATTTTGTTATTATTTTGTCCAGCTCAGTAAAGTAATTTTTTGGTAGTTCGATTGGTATGGCACTAAATAGATAGATCAATTTAGGTAAAATTGTCATTTTTATTATATTAGCTCGGCCTAACCATGAGCAACTGATACTTTTCCATTTATTTAGATCTGATTTTACTCGCGTGAAAAGTGTGTCATAGTTATGCTCATATAGACCCTGGGTTTGTCTTGGCAAATAGACTCCCAAATATTTTATAGTGTCTATAGTAACATTGAATGCAATTTCTCTTCTATCTCTTACTGTTGGGATTTGTCAGTAATGTATAGGAATGCTGAGGATTTATGTGGGTTTATTTTATATCCTGCAACTTTGCTAAAGTTGTTTATTATTTCAAGTAGTTTTTTACTTGATTCTCTAGGATTCTCTAAATAAATCATCATATCATCTGCAAAAAGTGATAATTTAGTTTCTTCTTTTCCTATTCTAATTCCTTCAATTTCTTTTTCTCCTCTTATTGCTACAGCTAATGTTTCTAGTACCAAATTGAATAATAGGGGTTATAATGGACATCCTTGTTTCACCCCTGATCTTATTGGGAATGCATCTAGCTTATCCCCATTACAGAAAATGCTTGTCGATGGTTTTAGGTAGATACTATTTATAATTTTAAGGAAGGTTCCACTTATTCCTATGCTTTCTAGTGTTTTGAATAGGAATGGGTGTTGTACTTTGTCAAAGGCTTTTTCTGCATCTATTGAGATGATCATATGGTTTCTGCTAGTTTTGTTGTTGATATGGTCAATTATGTTAATAGTTTTCCTAATATTGAACCAGCCTTGCATTCCTGGAATAAATCCTACCTGGTCATAGTGTATTATTCTCGTGATAATTTGCTGCAATCTTTTTGCTAATATTTTATTTAAAATTTTTGCATCAATATTCATTAGAGAAATTGGTCTATAATTTTCTTTCTCTGTTTTGACTCTACCTGGTTTGGGTATTAGTACCATATTTGTGTCATAAAAAGAATTTGGTAGGACTCCTTCTTCACCTATTTTCCCAAATAGTCTACAAAGTGTAGGAATTAGTTGTTCTTTAAATGTTTGATAGAATTCACCTGTAAAACCATCTGGCCCTGGAGATTTTTTCCTGGGGAGTTCATTGATAGCATGCTCAATTTCTTTTTCTGAGATGGGGTTATTAAGAAATTTTACTTCCTTTTCTGTTAACCTGGGCAGTTTATGTTTTTGTAGATATTCATCCATATCTCTAAGGTTGTCAAATTTATGGGCATACAGTTGGGCAAAACAATTCCTAATTGTTGTTTTGATTTCCTCTTCATTAGAGGTGACCTCACCCTTTTCATTTTTGATACTAGTAATTTGATTTTCTTCTTTCTTTTTTTAAATCAAATTGGCCAATGGTTTATCAATTTTATTGGTTTTTTTTCATAAAACCAGCTCTTTGTTTTATTAATTAATTCAATAGTTTTCTTGGTTTCAATTTTATTAATCTCTCCTTTGATTTTCAGTATTTCTAATTTGGTATTTAATTGGGGGTTTTCAATTCACTCTTTTTCTAGCTTTTTCAGCTGTATGCCCAGATCATTGATCTCTTTTTTCCCTATTTTATTCATGTAGGCATTTAGGGATATAAAACTTCCCCTGAGAAGTGCTTTTGCTGCATCCCATAAGTTTTGGTATGTTGTTTCATCATTGTCATTCTCTTGAATGAAGTTATTAATTGTTTCTCTGATTTGTTCTTTGGCCCACTCATTCTTTAGAATTAAATTATTTAGTTTCCAATTAGTTTTTAGCTTATTTTTCCATGGTTCTTTATTAAAAATCATTCTTATTGCATCATGATCTGAAAAGGATGCTTCTACTATTTCTGCTTTTCTGCACTGGATTGTGAGGTTTTTATGCCCTAGTACATGGTCAATTTTTGAGTATGTGCCATGTACTTTTGAGAAGAAAGTATATTCCTTTTTATCCCCATTCAGTTTTCTCCAGAGGTCTATCATATGTGTCTTTTCTAAAATTCTGTTTACCTCCTTAACTTTTTTCTTATTTATTTTGAGGTTAGATTTATCAAGTTCAGAAAGGCGGAGGTTGAGGTCTCCCAATATTATAGTTTTGCTGTCTATTTCTTCCTGTAACTCCCTTAACCTCTCCTCTAAGAATTTGTATGCCTTACCACTTGGTGCATATATGTTAAGCCATGATATTACTTCATTGTTTATGGTGCCTTGCAGGAGGATATAGTGTCCTTCCTTATCTCTTTTAATTAAATCTATCTTTACTTTTGCTTTGTCTGAGATTAGGATTGCTACACCTGCTTTTTTTACTTTAGCTGAGGCACAATATATTTTACTCCAGCCTTTTACCTTTACCCTATGTGTATCCCCCCATTTCAAATGCGTTTCTTGTAAACAGCATATTGTAGGATTATGGTTTTTAATCCATTCTGCTATCTGCTTCTGTTTTATGAGAATGTTCATCCCCTGCATGTTCAGAGTTATGATTTCTATCTGTGTCTTTTTCTCCATCCTATTTCCCCCTGTTTATGTTTTTATTCCTACCTTTCCCCTTCTCCTCCTCAACAAAGTTTTGCCTTTGACAGCTGCCTTCCTCAGTTTACCCTCCCTCTTTATTCCCCTCCCTTTTCTTACCGTTTCCCACTTGCTACTTCTCCTCTCCCTTCTGACCACCCCCCTCCCTTTTTCCCCCCTTTCCCTCCTACTTCCCGTAGGACAAGTTAGATTTCTAAACTCATCAGAGTATGTTATTCCCTTCTTGAACTAGATCAGATGACAGTAAAACACAAATACTGCTCTTCTCCCTCCCTTCTTTCCCTCTACTATATTATGTTTTTGTGCCACTTCTTTTGGTGTAATTTATCCTTTTCTACTACCTCCTTACTGCTCCTCTCATAGTCCTCCCTTTATATCTCTTACTTATATTTTATATCTTTACATCAGTTAATTTATACAGGCATTCACAACCTATGTATATCCCTTTCAATTGTCCAAATAGCTGTACCATTCTCAAGACTGACTTATATATGTATATATATATATATATATATATATATATATATATATATATATATATACACACATATGCATACATGCACATATATATATACACACACATATATATATATATACATATATATATATACATATACATATAAAACATACATAAGATGATATAATCCCACATAAAGATGTAAACAACCTGCCTTATTGGTTAATAAGGTTTGTGGGGTTTTTCCCCCAGGTTACCTTTTTATGTCTCTCTTGAGTTTTCTATTTGGAGATCAAATTTTCCATTGAGTTCTGGCCTTTTCATCAGGAAGGTCTGGAATTCCCTTATTTCATTGAATGTCCATCGCATTGCCTGAAAAATTATGCTTAGTTTTGCTGGGTAGTTGATCCTTGGTTGTAGTCCCAGCTCCTTTGCCCTTCGGAATATCATATTCCAGTTTCTCCTGTCTTTTAATGTGGAAGCTGAGAGATCCTGCGTGATCCTGACTATAGTTCCACGATATATGAATTGCTTCTTTTTGGCAGCTTGCAGTGTTTTCTCCTTGAGTTTATAGTTCTGAAATTTGGCTATAATATTTCTTGGTGTTTTCAGTTTGGGATCTCTTTCAGGGGGTGATCGGTGAATTCTTTCAATGACTATTTTGCCCTCTGGTTCTAGGACCTCTGGGCAGTTGTCTTTGATAATTTCTTCGAAGATACTGTCAAGGCTCCTTTTTTCATCGTGGATTTCTGGTAGGCCAATAACTCTTAAATTGTCTCTCCTGGATCTGTTTTCCAGGTCAGTTGTTTTGCCAATTAGATATTTCACATTATTTTCTATTTTTTCATTCTTTACATTTTGTTTTACTACTTTCTGGTGCCTCATAGATTCATTAGCTTCCACTTGCTCAATTCTAATTTTTAATGAGTTAGTGTTTTCATTTTGTTTTTGAGTCTCCTTTTCCATTTGGTTGATTTTACCTCTCAGGGTGTCATTTTCTCTCTTTAGATTCTGTATCTCCGTAGCTGTTTCACCAATCTTATTCTTTAGGGATTTGATTTCATCTTCTTTTAGCTCCCTAATTTGGTTTTTAAAATCCTCCTTTAGCTCTTCCAGCCATGGTTTTTGGGCTGGAGACCAGTTCATATTACTTTTTGAGGTATCAGACACGTCTATAGTATCATTGCTGTCCCCTTCCGCATTGATATTTTGCTCCTGCCTGTCTCCAGAAAAAGAATCTATTGTCCTCGGTTTTTTTGTGTTCTTCTTCATGTTGGTTTGCCTTTTGCTCGCTTTACCCCAAATTTCTAGCTTTGGGCTCTCTGTCCCAGCTTTCTTATTCTGGGGGTTGTGAGTCTAGAATTATAACCTTCAGTTTCCTGAGGTGTGGGTCAGGGGTCTGGCTCCCTGGCATCTCACTCCCTGTGGTTGCTCTCCAGCACTTGCTTTTCAGCAATGGTCTCAGCTGTTTGTTGTTTGAGCTGATGACTGGCGCTTCCCCTGGGGGAGCAAGATTACGTCTGGGCTCCCGGCGTTGACCTCTGCCGACTCTGCCCCTCTGGGACTAATGAGCTTCTAGTATTTGTCCTGTGAGGCACCACTACTTTCTCCTCTGTTTCAGTTCTCTTTTTTTCCGAGGAATTCTCTGGGTGAGGGGGGGAGGGATTAGAGCCTTTTACTAAATGATTTTTTAAAGATTCAAATTATCCAATTCCAACTCTTCTCCTCCAGCAGACTATGCCCAGATCATCTTCCAGTCTGGAAAAAAAATTCTTGCTTCTTCCTTCCATCCCTACTGTTGTCTTATATCATACCCTCTAACTCTAGGTCTTTCTCAGGTTCTTTTCTGTTCTTCTCTCTTTATGCTACTTCATTTAGTTATCTTATCAGCACTAGTGGATTTAGTTGCCATCATGTTGATGATTCTCAAATATAACTATTCTGATGCAAATGCTTTGTTGACCTCCAGCTTCAAATCTCCAACTGCTTTTGAGTCACTTAAAACTGGTGTCCAATAAACATCTTAAACTTAGTATGTCCAAAATGAAACTCATGGACTTTCCCCCTAAACCTTTCCCTTCACTACTTTTCCTATTACCTGAGAGTTAAAATCATCCTCCCAGCCCCTCAGTTTCTAAACCCTTCCTGGGCTCTTCACAATTTCTCACAATTCTTATTTAATTGGTAGTCGAGGCCTTTCGATTTCACTTTTGTAACATGTCCAAAATATGCCCCCTTCTCTCTTTTGACATTGCCACCAATCTTGTGCAGGCCTTCTTCATAATACATCTGAGTTATTTTAATAGCTTGTTGATGGGTCTGCCTATGTCAATTCTCTCCTCACTCCAATACATCCTCAATTCAACCATCAAAATGATTCTCCTGAAGTACAGGTCCAATGCTACCCTATTCAATGCACTCTGGTGGTTCCTTATCATATCCATGAACAAATATAAACAATATAACCTAGTCCCCTCCCTGCCTTTGCAAGTTTCTTACACTTTACTCCCCATTACATTCTCTTCAATCCAGTGACATCAGCTGTTTCATAAACAACAGCTTCTCAGATGCAGGCTTTGTTCTGGCTATTCCCATCCCTGATGCACTCTCCCTCTTCCCCTGCGTACTGACCTCCCTGGCTTCCTTTAACTCTCAATTATAATTCCATCTTTTAGTGGAAGTCTTTCTCAAACCTTCTTTTTCCAATAATTTTCCTCTGTTAATTATCTGCTATTTTTATGGCACCATTAAGAGTCATACACAACTGAAACTGAAATAACAAAATGCATTCTCTATATATTCCTCATATGAATTTCTGTATATATTTGTTCATGTATTGTCTCTACCATTAGATTGTAAACTCCTCAGTGGTAGGAACTGTCTTTTGACTCTCTTTTTATTCTCAGTGTTTAGCACAGTACTAAGCACATGGTAGGCACTTATTAAATGCTTGTTGACTGACATGTATTTCCCCACTTCTCTTTCTAAAGACAAGAAGCACACTTAGCTATTGGTCTCATGAAGCTGTGATTGATCACTGCAAGCTCAAAGTTCTGAAGTCTTTTAACTGTTATTTTCCTTTATGTTATGATGGTTGTAGTGTTGATATCCTGGTTCTGCTTCCTTTCTAATATTAGATGAATTAATATGTCTCTCTAAGAGTCTCTTAAATTTTATATCCATCATACTCATCTAACATAATTTATTCAAATATTTACTAAATCATGTGTGACTATTTTGTTTCCAGCTGTTTTCTACTACCACAAAATGCTTCCATAGTCATATTTGTATGTATGGGATCTTTCCCTCTCTTTTCCAACCCCCTTCAGCTACATGCTTAGTGGCAGTACTATCAGGTCAAAGAATAGAGTTTAGTGACTTGATTGATTTTCTTAATCTTCTATTTCTCCTCCTCTTTCTCCTTTTGTTTCTGAATGGCATTTGGGAAGTAAGTGAAATGACTTTATTTTTTTTTCATCCTCAAAAGACTGACTCTTCTAGATCAGGGACATAAACATTGATTTCAAACTCACTCCTGGCTATTTTATTGGGATAGGAATGAATTAAACTAGCCTAGAGAGTGGATCATATCACTCTTGGTGAACTGATACAGTTTGCACATATAGGAATGTACAGAATTAAGAAGCTGGCTTAGACACAGAGCAGACCACCATTGCTTTAATACTCAGGACCTTAATGAGGGAGATTGATCTGTTCACTTAATGGGAGTGAGATTCCCAAATTATCTTCTACTATCAGAGCTTTTAATTTGGACAGTCACAGAATTCAATATGAATCAACATGTTATCTCTCTGGATTATGTGGCTGAAGTACAATATGACTGAGAATAGAATATAATTTGATCTAAAATAGGTAGAGATTTTCTTGGAGTTTTTGGCCCATAACCTTCCCTTTCATCATTCTTTTGACTTACATCTACGAAGGCAGCAGAAGGTTGTTGGCTCTGGTCCTATTATTATCTTTGGACAGGGAGAAGGGAGCAACAATGTGGTGTCTCTGCTTCTGGTTTTCTCCTGTCTCCTTCTACATGCCAAAGAGAACTTTCATTCCTACTATTGTCTTTTCTTACTAAACTGAGTTTTTTTTTTTCTAAATAGAAATGAGTCAAGTAGTAGAGATTTGGATTTGCACTATCTCTCTCTGTCTCTGCTTCTTCCTATAATTCTGTCTCTGTATCTCTGTATGTCTGTTTCTCTGTCTCATTTTGTCTATATTTCTCAGTATTTCTTTATGTTCTCTGACTATCTCTGTATCTACCTCTAGTCTCTCTGTGTTTCTGTTTCTGTCTCTCTTTGCCTCTGTCTCTCTGTCTCTGTCTCCCTTTTTCTCTCTGTCTCTTCCCCCTATCTTCCCTCTTACTCTTCTTCTGCTTGTATTAGTTGTTGTGAAGGTCTTCCATGAATTCATGTACTTTTGGGCTTAGGATATGTATTGTCATTTATTTTAATACTCATTGTAGAAATAATTATGCCCTTTATGCACATAAAATTATTATTAAAGATTCAAGCTTCTTCATGTGTTTAAAATTATTTTTTTATAGATTTTTATGTTATGTTGTTGAATAAAATTCTCCTGACAATCCATGAATCATTTGCTAGGTGTTTCAACCTACAATAGTCTGACAGTGGGTATGGAGGAGGTATTTTGCTGAAGACGAGAACTAGTTATTCCTTCTCACTGGCCCCCCACTCTCAGTGTGGGCAGAACACTCTTTCCTAAATCCTGATTTTAGGCATTGAGAGTGAGTTATTAAATTCTCTTAGCTAATACACTCCCTCCACCCCCATGCTGGGGAGGATGAAGTTTAAGTTGCTATTTGGAAGACAATAGAAGGGAATTTGCCTGTCATTTTTCCTCAAAGGAGCTTTGTCCTATTTCTACTTACCAAAACCTCTTCCCACTATCACATTATTGGCTCATTTTCTTAAGTATGAGTCAGATTTGAAGTGACTTTTTTCCTCTGCTTTGAGAGAGGTATAATAAATTAATCAACAAGCATTTATTAAGTATCTACTATAGTAATCTAATGTATTTTTCTTCTCTATATTGTTGTAGAGGATTGCCTTCCTCAGCTGCTTTTAATTGTCCCAAAGAAACACAATCAAAATAAAGGAATTTTTAGAGAAGCTAGTTTCTTTTGAGAACATATGGGAAATACTGAAATTGAATACAGATATCAGAAGGGACTATCTGACCCTAATTCCAATGACTGCATGGTTGGACCAGGTCCAACCAGTTTTCTCAGTGCTGCACCTGGAGCCTACTGTTCTGACCAGATAGTACCATTTCCCCAGTGTCCCCCAGTGCTCTCTACATTTTTTTTTCATATGCAAAATGACTTATTTGACAGATTCCAAAGTCTGCACATTCCCTGAGACATCCTCCCTATTACTATTTCAACCATTCCCCCTCTGCCTTCTTGGACACTCTCCTATTTTGGTTCTGTGTGGTTCCCTGAATTTTAATTCACATGTCAATTAAAGAACATAGTTTTTTGCTACTCTGGTAGTCATTTCAGGTTGACATATCTGGTGTCAGAAGGGGGATCTGAAGACTCCTACCTGACTGCCCACTCTTTTCAACCTTGGATGCTCAGTACCTGCATAGATCCCCCTATGTCCAGTCCAGATTCCACTGAGGGGTACAACTTGGGTAAGTGATCTCTTGAATCCCTGAGCTCCTGTCTCTTTCAGTTGGATTCAGACTCTTTGAGAGTTGGATAAAGACCTATGGACAATTTGTGGTCCATTCTGACTGCTCCCCTAAAAGACCAGTTCTATTTTCAAATAATGGGCCAAGTACTGGCAAGTAATTGGATAATTGGCATAATTTAACCAAGTTTGACCCTGTCACTGATTACCACAGTGGGTTTCTTTTAATTGCAACAAAACCAAATCATATCTAGACAAAGTAAGGTCATTTGGGATCTATAATATTCTATATGTAGCTTCCAGAATTTGAACAAAGAAGTGTAATTTCATATGTGCATTCAAAATTGTTTCATTTGACACCTACCAGATTGGCTAAAATAACAGAAGGGGAATGTGGCAAGTGTTAAAGATGTGGAAAAGTTGGGACACTAATTTGTTGTTGGTGGAATTGTGAAAAGATCCCAAAATTCTGAAGAGCAATCAGAAACCATGCCTTTTACCCAGAAATACAACTACTTTGTCTATTTCAAAAAATTATTAGGTAAAAAAGGAAATTAAATTGTATGTTCCAAAATGTCTATAATTGCTCTCTTTGTGGTGGCAAAGAAATGGAAATTGCAGAGACGCTGAACAAGCTGGGGTATATGACTGTGATGGAATACCACTGCGGTATAAGAAATGAGCTTGAAGATTTTAGAAAAAAACATGGAATGAATTGCATATAATAATGAAGAAAGAAATGAGCACAAACAAGAGAAGACTATATATAGTGAAAGTTACATTGTTTTCAAATGACTGAGTGAATAAGTTATTTTGTCCATTATAAGTACCAGGATTAAGTATAAAGGACTTTTAAATATGCTATCTTCATCCAGAGAAAGAAGTGATAATTAGAAGTATGTTTAGAATAATTTTATTAAGATTTTTTATTTTTAGTTTACAATGCTCTGTTCCACATGATCCTGAATTCCAGATTTTCTTCCCGCCCTCCACTCCCTCCCCAAGACTTCATGGAATCCTATATATCTTGTACATATAACTTCATATTGAACTTATTTACACAATAGTCAAGTTGTAAAGAAGAATTATTACCAATGGAATGAATTATGATAAAGAAAAAACAAAACCAAAAAAAAAGAAAAAAAAGGAGAGCAAACAGTTTGCCTCAATCTGCATTCAGTCTCCATAGTTCTTTCTCTGAATGTAGATATCTATATCCCTCATGAGTCCTTGGAGTTGTCGTTGAACCTTGTATTGCTGAGAAGAGCTAAGTCTATCAAGGTTAGTCATCACAGAATCCATATATCTGTGGTTGTGTATAATGTTCTCCTAGTTCGGCTCTGCTCACTCAGAATTATATCATGTAAGTTCTTCTAGGTTATTATGAAGTGCAGATCTTCCCCATTTCTTATAAAACAAAAATATTCCATTACATTCATATGCCACAACATGTTCAGCCATTCGCCATTTGATGGGCATTCCCTTGATTTCCAATTCTTTGCGACTACAAAAAGAGACAATATAAATATTTTTGTACATATGGGTCCTATTCCCATTTGTGTGATCTCTTTGGGGTAAAACCCTGGAAGTGGTATTGCTGGGTCAAAGGGTATGAACATTTTTATATCCCTTTGGGCATAATTCCAAATTGCTCTCCAGAATGGCTGGATCAGTTCACATCTCCACCAGCAGTGTAACAGTATTCCAATTTTCCCACATCCTCTCCAGCATTTGTCATTTTCCTTTTTTGTCATTTTAGTCAATCTGACAGGAGAGGTGCAGTACTTAAGAGTTGTTTTGATTTGCATTTCTATAATCAGTAGTGATTGAGAGCATTTTATCATATGCCTATAGATATCTTCAATTTCTTCCTCTGAAAACTGCCTATTCATATCTTTGACCATTTCTCAATTGGGGAATAACTTGTATTCCTATAAATTTGACTCAATTCCCTGAATATTTTAGAGATGAGGCCATTATCAGAGACACTAGTTGTAAAGATTTTCTCCCAATTTTCTTCTTCCCTCCAAATCTTTGTTGCATTGTCTACTTTATGCAAAAACTTTTCAATTTAACAAAATTATCCATTTTGAATTTTGTAATGCTCTCTATCCCTTGTTGTGTCATGAATGCTTTGCTTGTCCATAAACCAGTTAGGTAAAGTATTCATTGCTCTCCCAAATTGCTTGTAGTATCAGCCTTTATTTCTGAATCATGAACCCATTTTGACTTTATTTTGGTATACAGGGTAAGATATTGGTTTATGTCCAGTTTCTGCCATACAGTTTTCCAATTTCCCCAGAAGTTTTTGTGGAATAGTGAATTCTTAGCCCAGAAGTTGGATTCTTTGGGTTTATCAAAGAGTAGATTGCTATAGTCTTTATCCACTGTGTCTTGTGTACCTAACCTATTCCACTGATCCACGACACTGTTTCTTAGCCAGTACCAAGAAATTTTGATGACTGCTGCTTTATAGTACAGTTTAATAACTGGTAGGGGTAGCAACCTTCCCTAGCACTTCTTTCCATTAATTCCCTAGATATTCTAGACCTCTTGTTCTTCCAGATGAATTTTGTTACTATTTTATCCAGCCCTTTAAAATAATTTTTGATAGTTGGATGGGTTTGCAGCTGAACAAATAATTTAGGTAAAATTGTCATTTTTATTATATTAGGTCAGCATAACCGTGAGCAACTGATATATTTTTTAATTTATTTAGATCTGACTTTATTTGTGCGAAAAGTGTTTCATAATTATGTTCATATAGGCCCTGGGTTTGTTTTGGCAGTAGTTTTTTTATTGATTCTGTAGGATTCTCTAAGTAAATCATCATATCATCTGCAAAAAAGTGATAATTTAGTTTCTTCTTAGCTTTTTCTAATTCCTTCAATTTATTTTTCTTCTTTTGTTGCTACAGCTAACATTTCTACTACCAAATTGAATAATAGTGGTGGTAATGGACACCCTTGTTTCACTGCTGATCTTTTTGGGAATGTATCTATCTTATCCCCATTAGAAATAATGCTTTTTGATGGTTTTAGGAAGTTGCTATTTATAATTTTAAGGAAGGCTCCATTTATTCCTATGCTTTCTAGTGTTTTTAATAGGAATGTGTGTTGTATTTTGTCAAAAGCTTTTTCTGTATTTATTTAGATGATCATATGGCTTCTGCTAGTTTTCTTGTTGATATGATAAATTATGCTGATAATTTTCCTTACATAGAAGCAGCCTTGCATTCCCAAAATAAATGCTACCTGGTTGTAGTGTATTATTCTCATGATAAGTTACTGCAATCATTTTGCTAATATTTTATTTAAAATTTTTGCATCAATATTCATTAGGGAAATTGGTCTATAATTTCCTTTCTCTGTATTCACACTTCCTGGTTTAGGTATAAGTACCATATTAGTGTCATCATGAAAAGAATTCAGTAGGACTCCTTCAACTATTTTCCCAAATAGTCTATAAGGTATAAGAATTAATTGTTTTTTGAATGTTTGATAAAGTTCGCATATAAAACTATCTAGCTGTAGTTTTTTTTTTTTTTTTTTTTCCCTAGGGAGTTCATTGATGTCTTCCTCAATATACTTTTCTGAGATGGGTTTATTAAGGTATTTTCCTTCCTCTTATCTTAACCTGGGCAATTCATATTTTTTGTAGATATTCATCCATATGCATAAGGTTGTCAAATTCGTAAGCATACAATTGGGTAAAATAATTCCAAATTATTGTTTTAATTTCCTCTTCATTGGAGATAAATTCACCCTTTTCATTTTTGATACTGGTGATTTGATTTTCTTTTTTCTATTCAAATTGACCAAAGTTTATCAATTTTATTGTTTTTTTTTTCATAAAATCGGCCCTTGGTTTTATTTATTAATTCAGTGGTTTTCTTGGTTTCAATTTTATTAATCTCTCTTTTGATTTTCAGTATTTCTACTTTGGTATTTAATTGGGGATTTTCAATTTGTTCTTTTTTCTAGCTTTTTCAGTTGCATGCCCAATTCATTGATCTCTTTTTTCTTTATTTTATTCATGTAATGATTTAGAGCCCCCTTCTGGCTCCTATGTTTCTCCTGAGGTATTATTCTCTCTGTTTATTCAAGGGAATGATAAAAGCCATTTTACCTGAAGATCATGGCTCCCAGGAGTTCAAAAAGGCAAATTTCAAAACTTTAGACTGTGGTTTGGAGGTCTCGGGGCTAGCTGCTCCTGCAGCCACAGGCTCTGTGCTCTGACAGACTCATGTCCTGGGCTGAGAGGCCTCAGGATCAAATGCAGCTGTAGCCAGTACTTCCCCCCTGGGCCTGTTCCTCCTCCAGCTTTGTACTCACCCAGTGCTCTCGCAGGCCTGCCCACTGCCTGGACTCCTCTGCTGTTCCCGGTTGGTTTGGTCTGGTGCCATTCCACATGCCTGGTGCTCCTACCCCTCTTAGTCTACTAGTGACTTTTAACTCTCTCAAATCTGCTCAGATTGATTGATTTTTTTAGATGTATCTGACAGAATTTCTGACAGAGGCCTGGTAGTTCCTTCCTTTCACAGCGCCATCTTGACTCCGACCCATAGAATAATTTTACAGGCACACACATTCACACAAATATACATGCACATACACACACATTTATTTGTGTCTGATGACAGCCATCTAAAGGGTAGGGCGATAGAAAAAAAAATGAGATTTGCATGAAAATTTTCATATATATTTGAAAGGAATAGCAAGCTGTGCATAGAACACTTGAGGTTTCATGTGCAATCATCTTTTTAATTGTACAGTTATGGAAATGATAGTTTTGTTACATAAATTAGAAAGAAAGTTGCAATCATTTTTATTTGCAGTAATTGTGGTGTGTGTATTTGTGTGTGTAAAAGAATTCAGCTAGCAGCAGCTGTAGAAGTATAAGACCCAACAAGACCAGCCACAAGAGCTTCCAGCACAGGTTCTATTGATCTTGTTTTCTGAGGAAAGCAACTTTAAGGGGTTAAGGATCTCACTTTAATCACACATACAAATATCAATCACTTAGTTCAGGAGGAAAAGCCAGCAACCTGAACTTCAGAGCAGTAACAAGCAGAAATTACATAAACAGAGCAAATAACACAAATCAACAGACAGGTTTCTAGCTGTCTGACCAAAGCTGTACACAAATAGTTACCAGAGAGATAACCAATACCATTTGGGTTTTCAAAGACAGAGGGGCTCCTTAACAGCTATTCAGAGGCTCCACATCAACGTTCCTCCAATGAGTGAGCTCCAAAGGAAAAATGCCTACATCTGAGTTTATATACCCTGTTCTGCATTAAAGGGCATCAAAATATGTGACTCAAACCCTTGGGACCTAAAAGTGTCACAGGCATGTGACTCAAACCCATGTAAACTAGGCTTTCCCTTGAGGTAAGGAGGTCATACAAGAATCCTGATTTAATCAAAGAAACAAAGGCCAGATTCATCAAGGGTACTTGATTACCTAAGTGCTCCAAAAGAGAAAACAGGAAAAAGGTCCCTTCAGGAAAAGTATCAGCAGGTTAATAGGAGTGAGGGCTGTGACATACAACTGGTGAATATCTGTCTCTGGGAGGAAAAAAAAAGATTGGATGGATGGCCCAATCTTAGAAGGCTAATTTAAGCCCCTTTGGACTCAGGTTCCCATGCAAGAAAACTTCCCACCTGGTTAATTCTAAGCCTGCCTGTGGTATCTTGTTATGCACTTGGCT
The DNA here is from genome assembly GCF_011100635.1 of Trichosurus vulpecula. NCBI lineage: Eukaryota > Metazoa > Chordata > Mammalia > Diprotodontia > Phalangeridae > Trichosurus > Trichosurus vulpecula. The sequence continues at coordinate 413,573,260 of NC_050576.1, read as the reverse complement.
ATCTATCGTACTCTCACCTGTAATCAATTGGAACTAAATATACTCCAATCATTCTGTGTCTTTGAGCTGTTCACCCTGAAATATCAGTATTGATGATGTTATATTGGCCCCAACCTATTTCTTCCTCTCGTGGTACAATCTCCATAACCTAACGCAAGTTAACCTATAATTTATTTCTCCTAAAATTGTTGTTGTGATAGCTCAGCACATCCTGCTGTTTTGAATTTGAAATAAGACAGGTGCAGAGCCAAGATGGCAGCGAGAAAATAGGGACTGGCTTGAGTTTTCCCCCAAATCCTTCCAAATACTGTTAAAAAATCACTATAAACAAATTCCCCTCACCTGCCCCCTCTTCCCTCCCAACACATCATATTTCCATGTAGGAATGTAAATAAAACAATTCAACTTTAGTAAGTCCCTTGTGATATCTCTTTCTTGTTTACCTTTTCATGCTTCTCTTGATTCTTCTATTTGAAAGTCAAATTTTCTATCCAGCTCTGGTCTTTTCACTGTGAAAGCTTGAAAATTCTCTACTTTGTTGGAAATCCATATTTTGCCTTGGAGCATGATACTCAGGTTTGCTGGGTAGGTGATTCTTGGTTTTATTCCTAGCTCCATTGACCTCCAGAATATCATATTCCAAGCCCTTTGATCCCTTAATGTAGAAGCTGCTACATCTTGTATTATCCTGATTGTGTTTCCACAATACTCAAATTGTTTCTTTCTGGCTGCTTGCTGTATTTTCTCCTTTACCTGTGAGTTCTGGAATTTGGCGACAATATTAGTAGGAGTTTTCTTTTTGGGATCTTTTTGAGGAGGTGATCAGTGAATTCTTTCAATTTTTATTTTACCCTCTGGCTCTAGAATATCAGAGCAGTTCTCCTTGACAATTTCTTGAAAGGTGATATCTATGCTCTTTTTTTGATCATGGCTTTAAGGTAATCCAATATTTTTTTAAATTATCTCTCCTGGAACTATTTTCCAGGTCAGTGGTTTTTCCAATGAGATATTTGACATCATTGTCCATTTTTATTTTGTGTTATAATATCTTGATTTCTCATAATTTTTAAAGGTATAATTTTCTTCAGTGGTCTTTTGGACCTCATTTTCCATTTGGATTATTCTGCCTTTCAAGGCATTCTTCTCCTCATCGGCTTTTTGGAGCTCTGTTGCCATTTCATAATCTATTTCTAAGGTGTTGTTTTCTTCCGTATTTTTTTGGGTCTCTTTTAGCAAGTCGTTGAATTGTTTTTTCATGGTTTTCTCACATTGTTCTCATTTCTCTTCCCAATTTTTTTCTTCAAATCCTTTTTGAGCTCTTCCATGGCCTCAAACCAGTTCATGTTTTTCTTGGAGGCTTTTGATGTAGGCTCTTTGACTTTATTGACTTCTTCTGGCTGTATGTTTTGGTCTTCTTTGTCACCAAAGAAAGATTCCAAAGTCTGAGACTCAATCTGAGTCTATTTACCCTGCCTGGCCATGTTCCCATCCAACCTACTTGACCCTTGAATTTTTTGTTGGGGTATGAATGCTTGTAGAGTATAGAGTACTTTGTTCCAACCTTGAGGGGATGTGCTGTTGTTTTCAGAGCTATTTCTATACAGCCAGCTCTGCCACACTGGTGCTACTCCTCCCCCAAGATTCACCAACCTAGACCTGATTCAGATTTGAAGCAGACTTTGCACTCCCACTCTGATTCACCATTTAATTCCTCTCACCAGGTGAGCCTGGGGTTGGAACCAACTCCAGCTGTAGTTCTGCAGCTGCACCAGCTCTGCTGCACCCAGGGCAGTGACTGAACCTCGAACTCCTTTCACTCTTTCCCTGCAGCTTTTCCCACTAACCTTCTCTGTTGTCTTTGCTGTTTCTGGGTGGAGAAGTCTGGTAACTGCCACAGCTCACCGATTCATGGCACTAGGACCTGTTCTGCCTGGGTCCCAGTCTGGTTGTCCTGGTGCAGCCCATGCTGGACTCTGCCCTGCCCTGCTCTCAGCTCTGTGCATGATAGACTTTACCCAGCCACCATCCAGGCTGTCCTGGGCTGGGGCCCTGCTTCCCTCTGCTGTTTAGTGGGTTCTGTAGTTCTAGAATTTGTTCAGAGACATTTTTATGGGTGCGTGGAGGGTCTTGGAGGAGAGCCCATGGCAAGTCCCTGCTTTCCAGCTGCCATCTTGGCTCTTCTGCTACTGTTTTTCTTCAAGATTTTATTCATAATAATGTCAGAACAGTAGAGCTTTGATCTTGATTTAACTAATTATTGGAGAAGTAATGTTTAGGAATTTTACTAAAATGTATCAGGATTTGTTTTACAAAAGATTTTAGCAAGAGCAACTAAAAACTTTTATAAGAAGCAAACTACTACAGAGGAGTCCACCTCAGAATTGCCCCCAAGAGAAGATGTTTCCAGAAACCAGACAACCACATGGAATATCTGAGATAAAGATGAAATTTGCTGATTAAATGGACATTTAGGATGGATCACTTCCAACCCCTAACACCTTTGTGGAGAGATCTGGCTTTTGGTGGCTTTGGCTCAGAAGTTTCTTTCCCTGACAAGGTTGAGTGTGATCCCTTCTGCCTTGGTGAATCTTTTTAGTTGGATTCCTTTCAGATTTAAGTATGTTGTCTTCCCTGTTTTGCAGGACTACTTACTCTTCTTGCCCACAGTTTGCTTCTTTTGGGGGGGGGGGATGGGGAATTACATGTTGTCTGTGTGACCCTTCTTGTATTGGGTTCTGGGTTACTGATGCTGTCATGGTCCAGAAGTGGATCAAACTCCTCAATGCCCACCTTGGTTTGCAATTGGAACTGCTCTTGACCAAAAAGGGGAATTGTTGAATGAAGACATCAGAAGGGGGACCTGACCCTGATTCCACTTACCCCATGGACTGCAGCAAGTACAGACTGGTTTACTTGTTGCTGTACTTGGAGTCTGTGGTTCTTACCAGATTTCGCCACCACCCCAGCCTCTTGCAGCCTTCTCTGTGGACTTCTGGTTATTATGCAAAACAAATTATGCAACAGATTATTCAGGCTGTCCACTAATTTGTTTAAGAATTTAAAAATCCACTCACCTGATCATGCTTTTCTTTCCCTATCTATCCCTCTCTTCCTTCTCCTAAGCCTATAATTTTAAATTTAAACATTTTTTAATTAAAATCTCTTTACTCATTAGACTTTTTCTGCTTCCTTTGATTTCTTGAACTGGTGTGATAATCATGGGATTAACTAAATCTGTTTATGATGGACAAAGTAGCATATAGAGAAAGATGAAAATTGTGTTGATAATTTGTAGGTTAATATTTATTTATGTTTTATGCATTTGTTTACGGGTTCTTATGATCAGTTTGTATATGCTGTATTACCTATGGAGTGAAAAAAGTTGTCTTTTACACAATAAATACATGTATTAACCTGAGTACTTATAAGAGAGCTTGGAAATATGTTCCCCATATTCATAGAAACCTGGAAATGAAACACAAATTAGCAATATGTGTATATTGACCTGACTAAATACTGGGTGGGAACAATATGAGCCTAAGGGAGGATTCTATTTCTGGGACCATACACAAGATTGGACTAGGTATATGCGAATCTAGAACTTGACTTGACTAGACCACTGTATATCAATAAAAATATAACACTTGTAATAAAACCAAAGAACTAGAGATCTCTAATAACTCAATAACAAAAGAACAATTTATTGGAGATAAATGAACTATCAAGTTGAATAAGCGACTTGTCATAAAAGATTTGCAAGTGAATTATCTAAAACATTTAAAGAAAAAAAATACCTTGCTACATGTTTTCCAGATTCTGACACAGAGAATAGATGCAAAATACAAAATGAAATACATTTGTGACCAACATGGAAATTTGTTTTACTTGACTATATTTGTTTTGAAGAGTTTGTTTTTCTTTCTTTTTTTTTTTAAAATAAGGGACGTGGTGTAAGGAGAGAAAAAAATGCTTATTAGTAGAAAAGGAACTAGAAATAGAATAGTTTTTTTTCCTTTTCTATTCTTCCAAGTTACTTTTATTAGACAAATATGGTTATGATGCCTAAACCCAGGGTAGGGGTTAATGAAGGATAAAAAGAGTACTACAGACCAATATCACTATCAGATATGGTGGTAAAAAAGTTGTTGTTTTAACCTATTTTTAACCAAGTACACAAAACATAAGAAGAATGTTCAGTCTGACTAAATGGTAGGGTCATTATATCTGTCAGAATTTTTTAGTGCTTCAGTTTTATGTTATGAAAAGGGAGAGCTAATTGGGGGTGCAGATTAAAGATATGTTATGAAAATCAGAATACATAAATAAAATCTTGAATATTAAAATACCCAAATGAATCTGTAATCTCACTGATTTGAGAATTCCCTCCAATGATGCTCACAGTAATCTATATTTGCCCATACTCTGGAACTTTTGTCAGTGCCTTCCTACACATTCATCATAGAATATCAGTACAATACCCTAAAGGTCTTCTTCTCCTCCTGAGAAGTTTACAGCAATCTGGCTATCCACTTGTTATCCTTCACCCTCACCACCACATGCAGAAGAGGAGGAACCAAACTTAATGGCATTTTTACTCATCTTCTTCTTTAACTTTTATCATTGGTTATGTTACAGTCTGATTATATTTCCACAATGTGACTTTCCATTGCTCTATGTGGAATACATTTTTAAAATATTTCATATTATTATATTCTATGTCTTACTCTACAGTAATACCAGAAGAATGATAGGAAAATTTTGGTTATAGGAAACTTGAGGTCATGAAAGGAATTTAGCAGTTTTTCTGAAGGAAATATAGCCTCCTCATACCCACCTTTCAAACTCCATATACAACTCATTGTTCATCGATATTGTTTAACCCATGAGCATATGTGATCATAAAATATGGAAGTAGAAACAACTTCAGAGATCACTGAGTAGCAATCTCCCTTTTTATACATATGGAACCCAAGGCAAAAAAAGATTAAGTTACCTGTCTGAAGTCACACAGATCTTTCATGTCTGACGTAAAATTCAGACCCATGTCTTCCTGAATGCAAGTCCAGTGCATTATTCAGTATACTTTACTATCTCTTGATTGGCTAGATCTAAAAGTTTTATTCAGATTTGTCACAGTCTGGTCAATAGACACCCTGCATTCTAACAGTCTTTCAGTTCTGGCAGGTCAAATCCTTTTAAATGATTGTAGATCTCCTTCTGGGGAATTTATAATGTTCCAACAAGCACAATTTTATCCACCAACAAGACGATCTAGGAGACGTTATCATCCATAGTCCCTTTTTCAATGTGTTCCCTAAGTTGATTTTTTTTCTGTCACAGTGAAAAAAAAATTGAAAGCACGTATTTGCCTGTTTTATGCCTCATTTGATGTTTATAATCAAGGGTCATTAAATAAGGTTATTACTTTTGTTTTGACTTTCCACAAATCTTGAAAGATTTTGCAGGCCAGATGGAAGGCAACTGCTTTAAAAAGAAATTTCTAAAGAGACATTATATTCTGTTGAATCCTTTGTTTTCCATAATCAGTAGGCATGGTAGCATCCTATATTCTAAATATCTTAAAAATTTTTGAAATTTTGTAAAATTGTAAAAATTGTAAAAAAAAAACATGTTGCAAAGACTTGTGAAAGTAGTTAAATTGTAAAAATTGTAAAACGAAAATGTGGCCACTTTGCTGAATATCACTTCTTTGTTCTCTAAAATTATCTTCACTGAGTACTGCTTTAATGACTCACAAAATTTTTCCTATGCATGAGAAATGGCATATATAGGTCAGATGTTTTCTTAGCTATTTATTTTTATACATTTATTTAGTTTATTTTCATATCAATAAAATCTAAGATTTTTGCCATCTCTTTGATATCATCCCTGTTTTCGATACCTTTCATACTCATTGACCAATGCCTTCATGATTGTGTTATTAAAAGTTATGCTGACTCATTATCCCATTATCCTCAGCCCTGCTTTTAAATCAGTGTTGGGGGAGGTTCTTTTGTGGTTGTCTCTATTGGGGGAGAAATCACCCCATTTGCAGTTTTTACAACAGTTTTTACCTGTTATCTCTCACTCACTGGCAACTGAGTTAGTGCTGAGATGCAAAGGCCCATCCCCTTTTACTCACCTGGACCTATCCAAATTGTGTTTATCTAATTAAGAAAGTTGTCAATGAAAGCTGGTTCCATCTTGAAGCCCTTGCTGATTTCAAGTAATTAGTCCACCTATGTGCTGCTACCATGACATGTATTAATAAACTTCTTTTAATTCTATTTGTCCTGAGCTTTGCCTCCTTAAAGCCCAGAGAACTTTCATTTTAAACTGTCTTTTTCCATTATTAAACTATATATCCTTATTTAATCTGGCTGCCATTTTAAAGATATTCATTCTTCCTCTATAAGCACACTAGAAACTGTGATATTTAAGTCCAAAGCCTGGATCTGCTGTCTTTGATGTTTAAAAACAGTTTGTTATGACAATTTTTCAACTAATTTGCTCCTCCAATTTTTGTTCTATCTTTTATCTTCTTTCATTTTTATCCTTAAATGTCAATAGGATGACTTCATTTAGTTGAATATCTTGAAAAGCTTACTTTAAACTAGTTTTATCCTCCAATAATACTCTCTACTATGTGGGAAAATACTATTCTGTATCATACATCCTCCTACTTGTTTTAGATTTCTAAAAATAAGCTTATATTCAAAAGCATTGTTGCCTTTAGCAATCGCACCTCTCCTTGAGAAAAAAGTCAATAACATGTTTACTAAGGCACTTGCTATTTTCTCTTCATCTTCTTTTGGTATAGATTTAGAATGGTTAAACTATATAGAAATATAATCAGCATTGTTGTTATTTCTGATGTCCATTTCTTATTTTTCATTATCTACTTAAATAGTTCAGAATTGAGATGTTTCAAATTTTTTCCATATCACTTTTAATTTACCTTCTTTCATCTTTTAACTAATTCTGTTCTTTCTCCTGACAAATGTAAAACCACAACAACAACAATAACAAAGTTTGACTATGCATAGATAGCTATATCTATATCATCATAAAAGGCAGGCCTATCTCATTTCTATTTTTGTGCATAATACTTTGTTAAGTTTCTTGCCATCCTCATCTTCTCCCACTTTGAATTGAAATCCCCACATATTGGACTATATATTGATTTATTTAATTTGGGAAGGGAGAAACATAGTGAGTTCTTTATATAATTTTTCTAACTCTTCATTTTCAACAAGTGATGTGAAACCATAATTATTTTCATGATGGTTTTTTATTCAAATACTTCTCATAATTACAGAAACATAAGATAAATATTCAGTGAAATAATGTTTTTTGTTTCCTTTGGAGATGTAATTTGACATCTCTGCCAGTGTCTTTCTTTGCCTCTCTAGGGAGAACATGTGATGCAACATTGCATTTAGTTGCAACTTTTTCTAGATTAATTTCTACCAAAAATGCCAAGATTTATATGATTTAATTCCCCCTCCAATTTGCCTGCCTATTTTTCACTTTATACAATCTAAGATTTGGAGTTCTAGCATATTGAACAATGTTGATAGCATAAATACTGTAATTTTAACGCCCTCTGTCCCCTTTTCAATCTCTCTCTGTCATCATCACTTCAGAAACAAAAGGGAGTCATATACGACTGTATGCCATTTTATTGTTCTTAAATTAATTAATTTTTAGTTTTCAACATTCACCTCCATAAGATTTTGAGTTTTAAATTTTCTCCCCTTTGCTGCCCTCCCCCTGTGCAAGAAAATTTGCAATCTGACATAGGCTCTACATATATATTCATATTAAACTTATTTTTCCATTATACATGTTGTAAAGAAGAATTAAACCAAAATGAAGAACTAATAGAAAGAAGAAACAAAACGACAAAAAAGGAGAGCAAATAATATGCTTCCATCTGCATTCAGACTACAAAGTTCCTTCTCTGGATATGGATAGTATTGTGAGTCTTTTGGAGTTATCTTAGATCCTTTCAATGCTGAGAAGAGTTAAGTCTATCAATTTTAGTCATTACACACTGTGTATGTTATTGTGCGCAATGTTCTGGTTCCACTCACTTCGCTCAACATCAGTTCGTTCAAGTCTTTCCAGGTTTTTCTGACTGCTCACCATTTCTTATAGCACAATGGTATTCCATTACATTTTTATACTACAACTTGTTCAGGGATTACACAATTGATGGATATTCCCTGAATTTCTAATTCTTGGTCCCCACAAAAAAGCAGTTATAAATATTCGTGTACCTGTGGGTCCTTTTCCCATTTTTATAATCTCATTGGGATACAGACTTAGAAGTAGTATTGCTGGGTCAAAGGGTATGCCCAGTGTTATAGCTCTTTGGGCATAGTTCCAAATTACTCGCCAGAATGGTGGGATCAGTTCACAACTCCACCAACAATGGATTAGTGTTCCAATTTTTCCACATTTTCTCCAACATTTATCATTTTCCTTGTTTTGTGATGTTAGCCAATCTGGTAGGTGTGATGTGGTACCTCATAGTTGTTTTGATTTGCATTTCTCTAATCAATAGTGATTTACAGTATTTTTTTCCTATGACTAGAGATTGCTTTAATTTCTGGCTCGGAAAATTGCCTGTCCATACCCTTTGACCCTTTATCAATTGGGGGAGGACTTGTATTCTTACAAATTTGACACAGTTATCTATACATGTTAAAAATGAGGCCTTTATCAGAGATACTGGCTATAAAAATCATTCCTCAGCTTTCTGCTGCCCTCCTAACCTTGGTGACATTATAGCATTTTGTATAATTGTAATTAACTTTAACAAAGGACAGTGACTGAAAATAGTTGTTATGTTACCAGCATAAAATATGCTGTGGTGATTGGGAAATCTACTCGTATACATAAAGTTTCCATATTTGTAGATTTTTATTGAGAACCAGCTGCATAATAATGAATTTTAAAAAGCCCTTACTTAATTCTAGTCACTGTACTATGCACTAGAGATATAGATACAAAGCAAGGAAAACTGTAGCTACCCTTAATGCTTTGTATTGTAATGTGGGGAGACAACACAAAAAGGAAAAATAGAAAGTAGTAGGTGATTTTTTGGAGGGGAGAGAGGAGTGAAGAAGATGACCCAGGTACAGGCATTAGGGTTTAGAAATGGCTGAATAATGTATTGGAATCCTGGTTTTGGTAAGATAACATTATAACTCACCTATTAAATCTCAGAGTTCCAGGGGTAAGTAACTTGAAGAAACAAAGTCTTTGTTTTTGGTGGTAGTTTCATGTTATAAAAAGAATAAATGATAGACATGGCTAGGTTAGATGAAGTAAAGATTAGCATAGTTTTCACATTCAATAATGTTTTCCTTTTTCCCATAAAATTGTATTCATCATAATATGTGAGATAATGAACTTGGAGTTGGATGGCCTTGGATTATATCCCTTCTCAGACACTTATCATCTGTTTGAACATGGACAAGTCACCTAAATCTCTCAGAACTTCAAGGTCCTTAACTGAAAAAATAAGTTAATAATAGCTCACAAATTTATTGTAAGGTACGGCTTTAACAAATGTAAGGCACTATATGAATATGAATTATTATAGCTTATATCTGAATCTAACCATTAGAAAGCAGTGCTTTTAATAATAAGAATTCTTATTAAGGAAATGAAATTGAAGGCAAAATATAGTACCATCCTCATGAATTTCTAACTTCTAATCCAGATCTTAACCCAGGCTTGATGAGAATTCTTCTGTTTACTTCATCTCCAATACAATGAAATTAAAGCCCTTTAATGTAATTATCAGCTACCAGTGGCTTCTTTCTACCCTGCTCAGAATCTCTCTGCTATGGTTAGGTTGTTAGATCTGGTTAAAGGGTTAAGGCCTTCATATCATTCATCTGACTCATTTCGGTCTTTCTCCAGAGACAAAAAAGAGAAAAGAAAAGAACGTAAAAATTTAAAGGCACCCACAATTATTTAAAAGGAACTCAAGAGTTATTTTGTTTTTCATTTTTTTTACTTTAAGAAGAAATACGCTTCTTCTCTAACAACTTTGTAACAACTGAAGGAGGAGGAAGGGAAAAAATAAACATTTGTATAATGTATGGGTTGCCATTTTACAAATAGTATCCCATTTGATACACACATCAATCCTGTAAGGTAGGTGCTGTAACTATCCCCACTTTACACTTGAGGAACAGAGGTAAAGTGATTTACCATGGTCACACAATTAGTGTGTAGCACATTGGATAGAGTTCTGGACCTGGAGTCAGAAAGACTCATCTTCCTGAATTCAAATCTTGACTCAGTCACTTACTAGCTCTGTGACCCTGGAAAAGCCACTTAACTTTGTTTTTCTCAGTTCTTCTATAAAATGAGCTGGAGAAGGAAAGGGTCAGGAAAACTTCAAATGTGGTCACAAAAAGGCAGAAATAACTGAACAACAACAACACAACTAGTAAAGTGTCTGAGGGTGGATTTATACTCAGGCCTTCCTGACTTCAGGCCCAGTACCACTCCACAATCTATAAACAGCTAGCTGCCTCTGATGAAGTGACCCTGTCCCTTTCCCCAAAAATCAGGCAAGTAGGTAAACTTAACAAAATGGCTTTATGATATCTTTGGTGTTAAAATTTTGCAGATTTTTTGTTCTTGTTTTGGGTGTAGGCTTGAGTTAGGAAGTAAAGCTGAATTCATAAATTTAAAATATAAATGTTGCTTCAAAGTTAGCTCCTCCCCACCTTCTCCCATAGGCAAATTCGTACTCCCTAGTCACTTCTTTTTGTTCCATCCTGTCAGAGAGCTTTCTCTGGGCAAAGTTTAAGGGGAATAAATAAGAAAGAGGATAGAATGATTGCTCCTGCACCAAAAGCTCAAACACTTACTACCTCTGTGACCCTGGGCAAGTCAATCAACCTCTGTTTGCCTCAGTTTCTTCAACTGAGGTAGGCAAGTCAGCAGTCCCATGTTGAGCATGAGTGTGTGTTGTTATGTATAGATGTGTATGTGTATGTATGTATGTATGTATGTGTGTGTGTGTGTGTGTGCCAGTTTGTATCAGCTAAGTGGCATAGTAGACTGAGCACTGAGCTTGGAATCAGGAAGACTCATCTTCATGAGTTCAAATCTGGCCACAGACATTTAATAGCTGTGTGACCCTGCATAAGTCAGAGTTCTGTTTGCCTCAGTTCCTCACCTGTAAAATGAACCAGAGAAGGAAATGCAAATGGTTCCAATATCTTTGCCACTAAATTGCCAAAATAGGGTCACAAACAGTCTAACATGACTGAAAGGACTGAACAGCTATAAAAATATAGATTGCTTAGAAGCTCATCTCATATCTCCAATCATTTATCAGAAGTTTTGAACAGAATATTTTATGTTTATATCAAATATAACATGATTAAAATGTAACTCATTATCTTACCCCCTAAACCTACCACTAACCCAAACTTCTTATTACCTGAAGGTCCCACCATTGCCCAAATAGCAGGTTCAAAACTTCTGTGTAATTCTTGAATTTCATTCTTAGCCCATAAGCCTAATCAGATGCCGAATCTTGTAATTTCTATATTCACAATATCTCTGGCATAAAAGCCTTACTTTCTGTTCACACATCGAAACCATGCTAGTTCAGGCCTTCATCACTTCTCACTTGGATTATTGAAATAGCTTACCAACTGGCCTCTCTGCCTCAGTTTTTTCTTCACTGTAATCTGTCTTCTCCACAGATCCCAAATTGATTTTTCAAAAGTACATGTCCTCTCCTCTCTACTCAAACTCCACTGGCTCACTATTAATATCAACTCCACTGTCAATGAAAGCTTGCAACCACCTATACTTTTTCCAGATTTCCAGTCTCTTTACACGTATGTCATTTGAACATACTCTGTACTGTATTGGCCTATTCATTGTTTTACACATATGATGCAACATAGACAGTCTCTATAATTTTACATGCACTGGATGGCAGTCTATAATTTTCCTCTTTTCAGTTCAGCCTCTTGAAAACCACATTTTCTTTAAAATAACACAAATTAAGTACCTTATTCTACATTAAGCTTTTCCTGACCCTTTGGGGGTAGAGACTTTTACTTCTGTCTTTGAATTCCCCACACCTAGCACAGTGCCAGGAAAATAATAGATGCATTATTATTCCGTATTTCCATTGCTAATTACCAAAACAAGTATTTGGATAACACTTTAAGTTTTTCAAAGTCCTGTCAATCTTACTTCATTTGATATTTATTTCACAGTGTTACCATTATCATCCCCATTTATAGATAAGGAAACTGAAGCTGGGTGTAGTAAGGGGATCCCCTCTGGTAGTGTCTGAGATAAGTTTTGAATGCAAATCATCCTTTGTGAACTTCCAACACTCTGTCCACTGGCTAAATACCTGTTGGGTAAAAAGAGGAAAAATCATAAATCAAGACGTCACAGAAATAAAAGTTACAATGAGGTTATGGATTCGTATGATACTGCTTTGATGAACTCAATTCTTCAGTCTTGTCTCTTTTTATATTCAATATATGATTTGGCTAATTTTGTTTTGTTTTATTTCATGTAATTAATTTTCAATAAGTGCATATATATGAATCTATATATAATGTATATACATATATACATTCACATTTTGCTCTATTATTGTTTCAGTGACTTTAAGTAATAAATAACATCAATCTGATATCTCTGACCTACACATGACATTGTTCAATTCACTAGTGTGATGTAAAGGTTTTTTATGGAGTGCCTTGATTTTTAGTAAAAAGGGGGAAAATAAATTATAAAACTTCTATTTGGGTACCACTACCAGTTTAGCAACTATTCTCATTATTCTTTTTGAGGTGACTAAAATTAGTTTTTCTGTGTATTCTTTACAACTGAGAGGAAAATCAAATTCAAAGTACTATAGTAAGATTTTTTTTTCCTATTCACTGTAATTACATGTTGATGGGAAGCATAGTTTGTAGGCAGCACAGAATTTAAAAGGACTATGACTGTGCATAGTGTTAAATTCTCCATGCAGGGCCACTGACACCATTTGCTATGCAGTCCTGGTTGCTGGAGCTGTAAATCTAAGCATCCAATATTGAGGACAGGGTAGAGCTGTCTTATGTGACACATATGAAGCCTTAACTGCCACAGATAATGTCAAACCAAATTATTATTTCCATTTTGATATAGATTATAGGACAAGAGAACATAAATGGAAATTAAAAAATAAATTCAGCACATATATCAGAAAGCACCTTTTCATGTGGAGAATAATAAATGCTTAGAATAGCCTGCGGGCAAAGTTGTTGAGGCAAAAACCACTAGTGTCATTCAAGAAACAATTAGATGCCATCCTTGGGGAAATGGAGTACTAAAAAGGATATGCCTTGATGGACCAAATGACCTTTATTCATTCTCCAAAAATCTCTCGTGTTCTTATAATTCTAATCGAAGAATATTTCAACATTTTAGCCTCCAGCAATGTCAATTCTTACTTGAATTATTCTTCTCACCCTTTTACTGCTGAGAAGTAGCCTCTCTTAAAATTCTCAGCAGAAGTGATGGGTAACCAAATGGAGCACATAACAGCAAAGCACTTGGATATTTTATCTTCAGAAGAGAATAGTATGAAAGCAAGAGGTTTCAGAATTACCATGAAATCAAATCTTCCACAAACTAGAATAGGAGACCATTTTTATTATTGTTAACTGTAGGGGGAAGGCTGTTCAAGATATTTTTTCTCGGTAAAATTTCTTTAAAAAAGATTGGCAAGTTATTTTTTCTTGCATATAAGTAGTTTCTTAGTTTAATCTATTTGCGTCTTAACCACTAATGAAAATGCTAATGGTATATCTCTAAGTATTGACATTGTTGCAATAAAGTGAAGATAATAGTTGCTTTAGTGGCTACAAAAAGGGGAAGATATTTTTAAAATGACCATTAAGACACTGCTGTATGATTTCTGGCAAAGTAGTAAGCAAAAATATTCTCAAAAGAAAAAAAAAGGGGGGGAGTATATGAATTTACGTGGGAGACATGTAAAAGACATAAAAGCACCTTATACATTTGGGGAGAAAAGTAAAGCCTGCAAATATAAAGAGAGATAATTATGTGAATGCTTCTGACTTTAGACACACTTAGCTGACACAGAGAACACATGGGGACTCAGGGAAAGTCTGAGAATTACATTTTCACCTATTATGTTCTTAAAGTGATATTCAGTTGGGGAAAAAAAGTGCGTGCCACTATGTCTTCTAAATGGAACTCCTGTAGTTCTCTCTGTGTATCACAAATTGGAACTCAGTGGTGAATGGCTTCTTGAGAGCATATTTTCAAAAAACTAACAGAAGGTCACATAAATTGGGCAGTTCAAAGGAAAAGAAACCAGGAGCTTGAAAAATGCTAGACATATTTAAGATGTTTTTGTAAGAGCTTAATATTTCATAAGATTCTGCTTATTAGAAAAGGGACATGAAAGTTTTCCAAAACCATATATTTCTTTGTTGTAAAAGGAATGTTTACACTAACAACGCATGGACATTACTATGAAATGTAGTAACTTTAGCAAAATTAAAATTATTTTTAACAGCACTGGTTATCAAATTCCGAATTCTCAAAGTTAATTGAATGACAGAGTTAAAAGCAACTAATTGAAACTTTGATATTGACCACATCAAATGTGCTGGGAAATTTTGTACATCAGAGAACATAATAACAGTGGGACAAAGAATTGAAATAAGAAAGACATGCTAGAGTCAGTGAAGATTTAATAAATATTTTGAAGCACTTGATTTAGATAACTGAAGAAGATGAAGAAAATTTTTTTTAAATTAGTTAGAAATTTACGATTTCTAAGATGAGTGCTATATTTTTCCAGACTCTTGAATTGTGCATGACTTAATCTTAGAATTACTTAGTAGTCTTTTCAGATAGTTAATACTAGCTTATTTACAATTGTGGTATTTTTTCAATTTAATGCATTTTTACAATAAAATAATTCCTAAGGGTCATTGGTTCAACAGCATTTTCTAGCTCTACATTCAATTGTATATTTCATGGTGAGATTATCACATTTACTTCTTTTATTAATTTAAGTGATTACATGTTTTTCCCATCAACTTTGTCCATACTTCTCCAAGAATTTGAAAATTTATTGATTTGTAGTTTCTTAATTCATTAAATCAGAATATTGACAGGTTTCTACATTTTAGGCAAGCTCAATTATTAGGTGTGGCCATAGTGTAATGAGATTGATTTTTAATAATCATGCTCAAATTTATAAACCCAAATGAGTGCTTGGAGTCATTACTTTGGATGGATACACATTCCAACAATGCTGTCATTGTTTTGATTAGGTTTAAAATAGTCATTTTGGAATTGACTTCAACATCAGCAATACATTCCTTTGAATGTAATGAGACTGATATGGTGGCAAATAACAAAGCCAAAAAAGGGAGAACCTTCTGTAGATGGATGTAAAGAACTATTTACATAAAATATTACTGTTTAATATTAGTCTACTAGAAAATGTTTACACTTTAGTAGAGCATCCAGTCATAATGCTTCTCTCATTGTACAGCTGTCTCTCCCCTCTCCTCAGAGGCACAGCAGAGGATTTGGGGCCAGAGAAGCAAAAGAAAAAGAGTAAAAAGGGTGCAGGAATATGCTGCAGAGCTACAAGTTTTTCTAGTATCTGGCTGGTGATTCAATTTACCTTAATTTGTGACTGTTTAGTTATGGCTAAATGACATGAGAGGACCTTTGCCAGCAACCAAACAATCAAGAACCTAGTAAGGAAAGCATACCCTCCTTAGTCCTAACTTGCATCATACTCAAAACTCCAAACACTTGACAGCTAAAATTTGAACTTTAGAGTATCTGAATCTTTATGGGATGACTATCAGAAGTGTCAGTCTAGCATCCTGGGAAAACTGTGTTGCCATACTTCTTTGAATGACCAAGATTGAGCTCAAATTGTTCATTGGCTACAAATCCTTGTCCAGATTGAATCATTGGGGAGTCTTTGGACATATAGAATGATGAGCTCAGAGTCACCAGATAAATGCTTATTGCTACTAAATATTAAATATCTCTGATTGAACTAGTAATTCCATTATTACAAGGTTATGTGTCTAGTGTTTATGGAAATACAATGAATTCAAGAAAGCAGAGAATTATCTATGGGGGTTAAATTATGATTGGATAGATCCACAAATTTACACAATCCTAGTCAATAATTTGGGTCTGCCTTCTAGAAAGTATCGGGGATGTGAGATAGAAGGTCTCAGATATTTTGATAACTATAAACATTATGGCACTTACTCCTCCCTTTTGCCCTGGCCAAAACTAAGCAAACCACCTCCAGGGTGAGATACTCTTTGTGTCTAATAGCTTTCACGGGAAGAGAAGAGACTATGCATTTGTGTAATGCCTACTATGTGCCAGACACAGTGCTAAATGCTTTACAAAAATTATCTACTCTGATCTGCAAAAAAGCCCTGGGAAGTATGTCCTATTATCCCAATTTTATGGTTGAGGAAATGGAGGCAAAAGAGTTTAGTTACTTGCCCTGAGTTGCAGAATAAATGGCTGAGGCAAATTTGAAGTCAGATCTTCTGACTTGAGACATAACACTCTATCTACTGTGCCACCTAGATACTCTTGTGGTGCTATCAGCATCACATGCATAATGACGATGATGATGATGGTGATGATGATTGATGAAGTTGATGATGATGATAACAACTCTCTACATTTTACACATTGTTTTATGTGTAGTGACTCATCTGATCCTCATAATTGGTCTGTAAAGTAGGTGATATTATTATCTCCATTTTAGAGGTGAGGAATCTGGTTCTAAGAATAAGGGACTTTTTATGTTAAACAGTGTGTCCAGTTCTTTTTCTTTTTGTTAGATTGATTAATATATTTGTAATCATCTATATTCAGTTCCACAAGATTTTGAGTTACAAAATTTCTCCCCATCTCTTTCCTCCCCCCCACCCCAAGATGGCATATATTCTAAGATGGCATATATTATAATTGTCCCTTTCTTCAATCTACCCTCCCTTTTATCACCCCATGTCCCCACCCCATCCTTTTTCCGTTTACTTTCTTGTAGGCCAAGATATATTTGTATACCCTATTTTCTGTATATCTTATTTCCCAGTTGCATGTAAAAATAGTTGTTAGCATTTGTTTTTAGAAGTTTGAGGTCCAAATTTTCTCCCTTCTTTTCTCACAAATCCCTTGCTTGAGAAGACAAGAAATTCAGTGTAGGTTATACATGTATCATTATGTAAAGCACTTCCATAATAGTCCTGTGGTGAAAGACTACCTACATTTCCCTCCATATTATCCCATCCCCCATCTCTTCATTTGTCTCCTTTGGCACTGTCCCTTTTCAAAATTGTTTTGCTTCTGACTAACCCCTGCCCAAATTTGCCCTCCCTTTTATCATTCCACCTCCCTCTTACCCCTTTCCCCCACCCTTTCCTGTAGGGTAAGATACCCCATTGTTTGTGTATATCGCTCCCTCCTTAAGCCAAACCTGAGACAAGTAAAGCTCACCCGTTCCCTTTCACCCCCTCTTTCTTCCCTTCCATTATATTCTCTTTTCTTTGCTTCTTTTATGTGAGATAATTTAAGCTATTCTAGCTCTCCCTTTCTCCTTCTCCCATTGTATTACTCTCTCATCACTTAATTTTATATTTCACATATCATCCTTTCATATTCAACTCACCCTGTGCCCTCTGTCTACATATATATGTACATATGTATGTATATGTATATATGTATACATATATGTATATATATGCATGTATGTATACTATATATGTGTATATGTATGCATGAATATATGTATGTATGTATATATACATATATATATATGTATTTATGTATATTGCCTTCAACAACCCTAATACTAACAAAGGTCTCATGAGTTACAAATATCATGTTTCCAGGTAGTAATGTAAACAGTTCAACTTTAATGAGTCCCTTATGATTTCTCTTTCTTGCCTTTTCATGCTGCTCTTGATTCTTGTATTTGAAAGCTAAATTTTCTGCTCAACTCTGGTCTCTTCATCAAGAATGCTTGAAATTCCCCTATTTGACTGAATGTCCATTTTTTCCCCTGAAGTATTATAATCACTTTTGCTGGGTAGGTGATTCTTAGTTTTAATCCTAACTCCTTTGACCTCCAGAATATCACATTGCAAGCCCTTCAATCCCTTAATGTAGAAGCTGCTAGATCTTAAGTTATCCTGATTGTGTTTCCACAGTACTCAAATTGTTTCTTTCTGGCTGCTTGCAGTATTTTCTCCTTGACCAGGAAACTCTGGAATTGAGAGACAATATTCCTAGGAGTTGTCCTTTTGGTCTCTTTTTCAAGAGGCAGTTGGTGGATCATTCAATTTCTATTTTGCCCTGTGGCTCTATAATATCAGGGCAGTTTTACTTAATAATTTCTTGAAAGAAGATGTCTAGACTCTTTTTTGGATCGTGGCTTTCAGGTAGTCCAATAATTTTTAAATTATCTCTCCTGGATCTATTTTCCAGGTCAGAGATTTTTCCAATAAGGTATTTCACATTGTGTTTTTTTTTCTCATTCTTTTGGTTCTGTTTTATAATTTCTTGATTTCTCATGAAGTCATTAGCTTCCATTTGCTACATTCTAATTTTTAAGGAATTATTTTCTTCAGTGAGCCTTGGATCTCCTTTTCTGTTTGGCCAATCTTTTTTTAAGGCATTCTTCTCCTCTTTGGCTTTTTGGAGCCCTTTTCCATTTGGGTGAGTCTGTTTTTTCAAGTGACATTTCCTTCTGTATGAAATGCCAAAGGTGGTTTAAAAAAATATGGCCAGAGCAGATGACTTTACAAGTAAATTTTTTCAGGCAGTTATAGAAGAAATTAATATAAATGCTATATAATACTATTCTCAAAAAAACCAGTTAGCATTACTGTAAACACATTTATGAGAAAAGCATGGCCCTGATACTCAAACTAAGGTAAAATAAAGCAAAGAAAGTGAATATATACTAATGTCACTAAAGAACATTGAACCAAAAATTTCAACAAAACCTTCACAAGAAGAGAAAAGCAAAATGATAGATAGATAGATAATATCTTATTAACAATTTGAAGACATGTCAAAGATGCAGAGACAGTTAAAATTAAGAAAATATTTCACATAATCTTTTAAACACTGAAGAAAATTTAAACAATATAATTTTCATTTTAGTTAAAAAGCACAAAAGGCATAAGCAAGTAAAGGATATATTATGATTAAAATGCATTTTAAGCCAAGAATTAGCATTATTTTTAGTAAACACAAAACATAAAAGCTTTCTTAGTAAAACAAAACAAAACAAAATGCACATCAAGTATATCTCCACACAATTAGCTTATGTATATTAGAATTCTCACCATAACTCTAAGACAAGTGCCCTGAGTTAAAAATATATACATTGCCAAAGAGGGAACATTATCTCCGTTTGCGTATTATACGTTGATGGTCTTAGAAACATTCCCCCATTCCTCACCCCACCCCCCAAAAAAAACAACAGTGAAGATATGAACTAAAACAACTTATAACATCAGCAAGGTAGCATGATCCAAAATAAATAAAAATAAATCATCATCATTTCTACACAGGACTAAAAGAAAGCACAAACAGACAAAAAAGGGAAATCTCACTTAAAACAATTATAAGATGAATAAATTTATCAAATAACACAAGATATATATATATATGTATATATATATAGATATAGATAGATAGATAGATAGATAGATATAGATATATATAAAATTTTAGAAATAGAGACAAATACTTAAAGAAATATACACCAGTTAAGGTTATTCCATGCCAGTACAACAAAATGCTACTGAGTAAAATATAGATTTGGGATTATACCAAACAAATTATCAAGCAGATACTGTATAGAACTAGATAAAATTATAAAATTAATTTGGAATAACAAAAAGCATGGAATCAAAAGGGAAAAAAAGAAAAATTTTATGAATGAAAATAGTATAGCATTACTAGCCTCAAACTATATTTTGAAATTACACCTACAGAATATTTTGTTCCTGATTTTTAAAGACATCAAAGTTGATCAGTGAAATGCACCAAATAAGCAAGAAACAGAAGCAATTAAATAACTTACGATTTGATGAACTAAGCAACATAAGTTAGTAGAGAAATGTTTTTGCTTTAAGATCTACTAGGAAAACTTGAAAAATTTTTTTAGCAGAATTTAGGTTCACATCAATATCCTAAACCACCATCATCTTGAAATGAATCTGTGACATGAATAAAAAACAAACCTTAAAAAATAAAACAACTTAAAAATTATACTATATTTAGATCAGCCACCTTTTCCAACAAGGACTAGGGGAAGAAACTTTTAATTAAGCAAGTGATAGAAGAGATCAGAAAACAAAATATCTCACTTAATTGCATATCATTTAAAAACTTTCTGATGAATAAAATCAATTAAGTATGATTAGAAAATAAACTGAAATAATATTTGCATCAAATATCACTAACAAAAATAAGTTACCTCCCTACACAGTAAATAAATTCCAGAGTCTCCCTATCATCTCCAGGATCAAATATAAAATTCTCTTTATGGTGTTGCAAGTCCCTTATAATTTAGCACCATTCTAGCTGTCCACCCTATTCCCTAATCTTTAATACGATAATACTGGACACTTTGGTATGCCACTAACAGGGCTCTGGACAATTTCTCTGATTGTCCTCCTCTCTGAAATGATCTCCTTCCTCATCTCCACTTCAGAGATTCCTGACTTCTCTCAAGTCCCAGCTAAAATCCCAGCATATATCTAAATGCATCCTTTTCTGATCCTTCTTAATTCTCATCCCTTCTCTCTTTTAATTGTTTCCAATTTATTCTTTCTATATAGATTTTTGTACATATTTTTTGTTGTCTCTACAATTATACTGTTAACACTTTGAAGGCAGGACCTTTATTTTTTACTCTTTTTGTATCCCTTAACTGCTTAGTGCAGTGCCTATCCTATAGTAGATGTATAATAATGCTTATTTACTACCAAAACAAGCAGCTATCTTGTATAGGGTATAGATTGCTGGTCCTGGAATCAAGAAAACCTCAGGTCAAACCAGGTCTCAGACACTTCCTAGTTGTATGTTCCTGAGTAAGTCACTTAACTTCTCTCTCCCTAAGTTCCTGCAACTATGAATGGTGAGTATAACAGTATCTCCCTTCCTATTAGTTGTAAATATCAAATGAGATGTTTATAAAGCACTTATCACATTGCCTATTACATAGTAAGTGCTTAATAAATATATTTATTTTAAGTATGTCAAAAATTTATACAAGTGTTTTTATGGTGGTTCACTAGTATAGGGTACATTTTTAGTAAGGAATTTCCCTGTACTTTTGGAGATTAACAATTGTTCTGCAATTTATGGTCTAATACAGTTACCTGAAGCACTAAGAAGTTAAGTGATTTGTACCAATGTAATTGAAACAGTATCTTTCTAGAAAAGATTCCCTTTGAACACAAGGCAAGTGTGTTCTTTCCTAACAATAATTGATGGTTTTCATAGTAGAAAAATGAGTCACATGTAAACATACAGTTGTGTGTATACAGACTCAATAGAACCATGTGAAATATCAGACTTCTATTATTCTTTGATGATTTTTTTTTCCTTTTGTAAACAAATCCTTTCTGATGTTTTAGAATTGATTTCTTCTTGTGAAACAAAAATGGCCTGAGATAAGGGGAATTGCTCAACTTATTTTTATCTGGATAAATAAGGACCTAAGCAGTTTCCACCGTACTAAACAAAGAAATACTGGGGAAGGATTAATCCCCTGAGTCATCCAGCCAAAGCAGGTGTTTTGGTTATGGCAAAATGTTCTTTTCCCATCTTCTTTTCCCACTAGCTAGAGGTTTGAATATCAACTAGTTTCTAATTCCCCAGGTTCTATCCCCTCCCCCACACTGCCCATGGATCAGGATCAGCAACAATCTCCAAGTCTTTCTGATTACGGAAAGACCAGCTTTCTTTCAACTATGTCATGTTGCTGCTTTATACCATTTATTTGCAAAATAATTTTAAAAAAAGACATTGACAGCTAAAGGGATCATTTAAGACCCCTCTTAGGAGATGTCATTTGAGCTAAACCTTGGAGGAATCTAGAGATTCATTGAAGTTCAAATAAGGATCAGTGCTTTACAGGTGGTACCTTTTTTGGGCCCACTGATGCACTGTGGATGAAGGGTTAGCGTTTGGAAAAATAGAAGGCAGGACAAGTGACATCTTTATTAGGAACAGTTAGGCAGGCCAGTTTGTGTGGAACATAAATTACATGCAGGGCAATGTGTCATAAGCCTGAAAAGTTAAGCTAGAGTCAAAATATCATAGGCTTTAATTGTCAAGTGGAAGAACTTGTTAGTGGGGAGACTAATGTATTTCACTGGCCAAAGTATGGCATCATACCAATAAATATGCATAGTAGCAAGAATGTGGGCTAGGTGAGTAGAGAACAGTGAATTTTCCTCCTTATTTTTTTCAACTGTTCTGGATCAAATTTATTTGCATGTTAAACCAGAGAGACTCATAGCATTTAGCTCTAAAATAGTTGTCTTTGACAGAGAATTTTGATCTTTTTATTAATCTAGTGATAGTAAAAGGAAGACATGGGGGTAATCTGCTTATATTTTGTAGTTAGAATTGTAAAAGTCTCTATAACCTAGCAGACTTTAGTTCAGGTGGCTTCTGTGACTCCCAGAAGATAGCAGGAGTGAGGAAAAAGAAAAAAATAAAGGCTCAACAGGGACTACATACCCAGCAGCTCTTAGAGGGTTGAGACTACTAAACCAGCAGAGCAAAATGTCCAAAGGAGATGTCACAAAATCAGTAGAAAAAAAGCCAGCAAAGCCTACTCACCTGTACAGCGGACAGCATGAGCCCAGTAGTACACGGTGAAACAGTGGGCCCAGAAAGGGCACCAACCTGTGGTGAATATGAACAATAAAAGCAACATGTTGAAGACAGCAGAAGGGTTTAGTAATTTTGCAGAGCTGATGGTGTGAGTTGCCAATTCCTGTGTACTCTTCCTGTATTATCCCCTTATTTGTGATCCCTATGAATATTTAGTGTCTCCTCTAATGGTGCATTTGATTGTTGGAAAGTGAGCTTTGAGTTTTCATGAGCAATATTCTACTGTAAATAACATAAAATTTACAATACAATTTCATTAAATGTCTGTGCTTTGAAATAATGAGTTCTTTGGCTAACTAGAGAAAAAGTAAATACTTTGGTGGAGTCTCATGAACTACTTTGAAGGCATTTGCACCCATATTAATATACTTTCGATGTATATCTTGAATCTATAATAGCGACTCCAGGAACACCACATGTGAAAGGAGAATGGCCCAAGTGATACTTTTTTTTCCCCTGGAGGCAATATAGAATGTTGGAATTTATTGAACATGAGAGTGGCATGTTCACAACAATATAAATATGCTCCTTGCTATATAGAGACAGAGAGATACTTTTATGAGGGGAAAGAATGAAATTTGCAATTCCTTCAACTCATGAATTCAGAACAGAACAAAGTTACATACATGATCATTATTCATCAGGCTTTATGTTCTCACTAAACAAGTTGGGACAAAGAAAGATGGGGAAACCCAGTAGATATAAGATATTTGAAATCATCCTCTGAATGTGGTTTGAGTGTGGTATCAGAATTCAAGATGCAGTACAAGAAAGAATAGAACAACACAAGAGAGAATTTGACATGAGATGTCAGCAGACAGGAGGTAAGGCATTCCAGCTTTAATGAACGGTATTACTCGCAATCAAATGGACAGTCATAGTTGATGAAACAGATCTGCTGGGCTTCCCATGGAAGGGGGCACCAAAATTTGTAAAGCCTAAGAGGGTTTTCATGGAATTCTCATCTAGATAAAGTGGAACCAAGCACTGGGGTGCGGGGAGTGATGTAGGTAGGGGACAGGACATGGGAAATTGGCAGCTAATCAATATTCAGACCTCACTGGTGGGAAAGGGACATTTTGGCCATTACCACCACTCTTTGGCCAGATAACTCAGAGGATTTGATAGTCCCCAGTATTTCTTTGTTTGGCAGAGTATATAAGCTACTTAGGTCCTTATTCATCCATGTATAAATAAAATGAGTGATTCCTCTCACCCCATGCCATCATTCACTCACAAGGGGAAGCCATCTAAAACAACAGAAAGGATTTATTTGCAAAGGGGATAAATTAAAGCATCATAGAAAAATAAAATTATGATATTTCACATGGTTCTAATGAATCTGTGTATACACAACTATATCCAGCTTTCCTTTTAGGATACTGGTTTTTAATCCACTTCACTATCAACTTCCATTTTACAGGAGAGTTCATCCAATTCACATTCACAATTATGATTACTGTGTGTGTTTTTTATCCTATTTTCCAACCCCCACCCCACTTTACTTTTCACTCTCTTTTCTCCATTTCCCTCCTCACCAGTGTCTTGCTTCTGATGATAGCCTCCCTCAGTTCCTTCTATTAGTTCCCTTCCCTTTCCTTTCCCCTTTCTCATCCTGCTTGCCTATAGAGTAAGATAGATTTCTATAACCAACTGAATGTGTATGTTATTCGTTCTTTGAGCCAAATCCAATGAGAGTAAAATAATGCTCACCCCCTGCCTTCTGTCCCTCTACTGGAATAGTCCTTTGGGCCTCATCATATTATGTAATTTACAGTATTCTGCATCCCACTTTCCTCTTCTTCCAAAACAATTCTTTTTTTTTACCTGTTAAATAATCACTTGTATCATGACATCAAAGTCAATTCATAACCAGACCCTCTGTCTATGTATCCCCCTTCTAAATGCCATAATAAAGATACAGTTCCCAAGAGTCTTGGTGTTGGCATTTGCCTGCTCCACCACCCTAGACCTTAGCATCTCCCACTGGTCTGCTGATGTTGGGCTTACTGTTGTTTTGCTGGCAAGCTCCCCTTTTACTCGAGTGAGACCAACCTTTGTTAATGTGCCTTCAAGTTTTCCAAGCTAAAAGACTGCTTCACCTCATCTTTCCCCTGGCTCCCTTGTTCCAGGATTTGTTCTGGGGCACTATTTTCTAATTGTTCAGAGGTCACTATGGCAAAGCAACAGCAATTTACTGCTTACTCCAACATCTTGGCTCCAGGAAGTCAAACCTATATCTCATCTTCCTTTAATCTACTTGCTCCCAGTGAGACTTGACTTATCTGCAATGATGCTGAATCCCTGGCAAACCTCTATAGCTTTGGCTAACATTTATTCTTACCCCCAAACACACTGATACTTAAAGGGGAGATGGAATGCTCCTCGTCCTTCACTTCTTTTCCAGAATCTTTCTTTGCTACTATCACTCAGTAACCTCTTCTCCTTTGAAGTTCACTTTTTTTCATGATATTCAAATCGTATTGGCTGTCATGTACTCCCCCCTTCTCATTTTCCCTCCTTTCTCAAGGGGTATAGCAGCTGGCTCACTGCCTAACTCTCTTCCCCAAGTCCTTTCCTTCTACTAAGGGATTTCAACAATCCTATCAGTATTTTCTCACAAATTCTAACATCCCAATTCCTCAATCTCCTCAAATCCCATGATGTGTTCCTATATTCCACTTCATCCACACACAGGAATGACTCTACCCTGGATCTCACCATTAGTTACAAGTAATTGCAAAAAATACACTGTGTCCGACTATACGACCTTCTATCTTCCTTTCTCTCCCTAATCTTTATGCTGATCATGACAACTAATCCCTCAAGTCTCCAGGACTTCCTTTTTATCATTATCTCTTTTTTGAATTCATTTTCCTCTTCAATTTCAACTGCATGGTAAACATATTCAATATAATGCTGTATCATTCAATCAATTGCCCTTGTGCCTTATCACTACTGCTTCTTGCTGAATCTCAGCCCTGGATTACTCTAATCATTTATCTCTCCAGCAACTATTCATGTGAAACTTCTACTCAGATGAAGAAAATGGACTTAGTCACACAACTATGATGATTAGTAAGTCTACATAATTTATCTAACTTTAACTGGACCATTACTGAAGAAAGGTATTACTTTTATAGTTGAACAAATGCTTCATATCAGTTCTCCCACAAAAACTATGCCAAACCTTTGCTTACTCTCCTCAAGCCTCCCACATCTCCAAGTCTCCCACTTTCTAAGCTGATGACTACATTCTTACTTTTCTGAGAAAACTAAAGTTATTTAAACCATTAACTCTATCTTCTCTTCATTTCAGATGTCCTTGATTTTATTATAAACTCTGTTCTGTGCCCAACTTTCTGAGAATGATATAGCCTTTCTCACTTAAAAGTCCAACTCTTGTATATATTATTTGATCCTGTGCCTTCCAGTCTTCTCTAACTAGAGAGACTGTGCCTAAAAATACCACTTCTCTCTTGAATCTTCATCCTCTCTCCATGTACTGGTTTCAAAGTCTCTTGCTATATATGTTCCTTCATTTCTTCTGCAAAAATAAAATTAAAAATAGAAATAGTGGGTGATCAAAAATCAATTAGTGAAAATGTATCAAGATGACAGAGTAGACAGGAGTACAGTTTAGCTTTACATCTCCACAATGTGCCTCAACCCTAAATACTTCAGAATTCAGCTGATTTGGTGTGGTCAGTTCCTAGAGTCAAGGAAAGGAGCATCAGATTTAGCACAACTGAAGAAAAGAGCTTCTCCACAAGTCACTGGGAAGAAAAGAGCCTGAATGTAGTTCAAAGCACAGAGGAACAGCGACTTGTGATTCATATATGGAACAAAGAGGAGGCTTCTGCACTAGCAAGATAACTCAACTCCATCTAATTACAGAAGCAGGAGTAATCTCCAGTGGAGGTGAGTAGTTGATGGAAAGGTCTTTTTTTCTCTAAGTCCTGTGATTTTTATTTTAAAATTTAGCATAGTTTCCAATGCTTTGGGGGGATGTATATGATTTGTCATAGCAAGACTGACTAGACTTTCACATTTGCAGAGATGTACTAGAGATTTTTTTTCTTTTTATTTTAGACTGTAATTAGACAGATATCTTTCTGTGTGATTGCTTTATAAGTTTAAGGCAGTTTATTAAAGATAACTTTGGCATGGCTGAATATTTATGTACCTATTGTGTCTGTTTTGTTTTTGTATCCATTATGAGTATAGTGTGGATATTAGTAGTACGCATTTTGCAGATCTATAGTACCACTGTTAATTCATCTACAACACACATGGGAATTCAAGATATTGTTGCCGCTGTTGCTCTTATCTTTATTTGTTTATTTATTTTTGTTTCCTTCCCTTTTTAAAGAAGACCTAAACTATTTCCCTTGTTATGGTATGAGTCTAGACAGCTAAACTTCTTCTGGACTTCAAATCTATAGTATAAGGTTTTCTGGTTGGCCAAAATAACCTGAATAACCACGCCCACATGCTCACTCCCTTTTGGGCTAGGAGTCTCACAACTCTGATATTTTTTCTGAGTTTTTCTTTTAACCCTGCCTGCTTATCTGAATGCAAGTACTGGTTGGACTTGTATTTGAATTGTCCAACATGTTGTCGATATCTTTTGGATGTATTTCATGTGTCCAGTGTGTTCCAGGGTCCCATTGAAAATTCGTTATCAGAAACTGTAGTTAGATCTCTTTGTGTGCTGGAAAAATTTCTGAAAAAATTCCAGGTACTCTATTTGATTCAGGGATCTAGGGGAATTTTCACTTAAGAAAGTTTGATTCCTCAACAGAAAGAGGGAAAGACTTTTTGTTAATAATAAGTGACTAATCTCTATGGAAAGAGTCCTGTATGACCTGGCCACTCTATAGGGGACAGGCTTTCACTTACAGTTGATGGGTAGAGGGGACAGATTTACTTTCTTTATTGTCCTTGGTTTTGAAAAGGTCTTTGCAAGTGCCAAGATAGGTGGAAATCTCTAAAAAGTTTGTAAAATGAAGTTTGCTTTGTTAAAAAAAAATTATTTAACTATGAACTTGAAAATGAAGCTATGATAGGCCTGTATCTTTATGGAAGAAAGTTAATTTCTGGATTGCTTGTGAACTGTACTACACTGACTTTATTTTAAAAAAAATCATAAAAACACCCAGCTGAGTAGCTGAAGAAGGCAAATGTTCAACTGGGGAAAGAGTACAGGGAAGAGGGATATGATTTCTACCCATACTACAACTCAGGGGTTAGGGTCACTGATAAAAACAAAATAGATAACAGAGTTAATGAAGTGTTTATGTGTTAATATTTAATGATTGCTTCATAAAGTATGAGATACCTCTCTGCATGTGTCTGAAGTCAACAACACAATTGAGCAAGTGAGTAAACTAAAGTAATAGGAATAGAGAGCCACAGTGTATCTTCTCCCATTTTCCTGCTACCCATATTTTGGGGTCTCAAGGGGTGAATATGATTAGGTCCTGAGATAAAAACTATAGGTGTGTACGGGTGTGTGTGTGTGTGTGTTAAAATGAGAATCTAACAGATATTCTAAAAGTGGTTCATAAAATGTAAATGTAGGCATAAAGGGCACAAAATACAATTCATTATTATAGCCACTATTACTGCTACTACTAACAACAATAATAATGATAACTTTCCCATTAGTGAAAGCTCATGGGTGATGTTCTTTAAATTGAGCATAGACACTGAAAACAAATTGCTACCATCAATTTATAAAATATTTGAAACTTGCAAAAATATAAAATTCTCATGTATCTCAGATAAAATATCATGGAAATTCACATATGTAAACAATATTTCAACTATAGTAACTAAACTAGGGGCATATCTTTTGCATATTTCTTTTGGTAGAAACAATCTAAGAAGTCTTAGTTCTTGAGAGTACAAGAGAAATTTCACTATGAAACCAGTAGGCCAATATATATTCATCGTATTCAATGTATACTCAATTGAAAGTGGATTTGTGATTCCATAGAAACAATGATATAATTATAATCAGGGCTGAAAAAAGTGTCAGTGATTGGACCTTTAGGTGAAAAGGGGTCACTACAATATTATTTTTGATGGGTTTGTCTATCCCTCTCCTCTGTCTTGATGTACCACATTTTAATCCATAACCCTAGTGTTTTTTTTCCTCTTTATATCATCCTTGAAATCATGTTTTCCAAATTCTTCAACCTTTAGATTTTCTTATTAGCCATTAATTTTATTTATTTAAAACCTATATGTTACCCATCAGTTTTAAAATCAATAAAGTTAAATGAAGGTTGGCAAAGTCTTTTTATTATACTGTTTATTTACGAATACTTCTTTTAACCCTGCCTGCTTATCTGAATGCAAGGACTGTTTGGACTTGTATTTGAATTGTCCAATTTGTTGTTGATATCTTTTGAATGTATTTCAGGTGTCCAATGTGTTCCAGGGTCCCATTGAAAATTTGTTATCAGAAAGTGTAGGTAGATCTCTTTTTTCAGAAAGAAAATCCAAGAATCTATTACTCATATATGAATTAAATAGCATTTTATATGGCTATGTGAATATCAGTTTTCCAAATCAATATTTACTAATGAACTTTCTTACTTATCCTTCCTGCCTCTTTCCTTCCTTTTTTCTTCCTTCCTCCCATGCTTCCTTCCTTCTCTCTCGCTCTTTTTCTTCTTGTTTTGCATGCTATAATCAGACATATATTTAAGGCATGGGCTTCCAAGTTTACAGTCTTTAACTCTATAAAATGACTATTTTTACAAGGGCTACTGTCTTTCACTATACCTCTTCATTATGCAAACAATATTGTACAGTAGAAAGAGTGCTGCAGCAGAAGGCCTGAGTTCAAATCCAGTCATTGTCACTTACTGCTTGTATGATTTGGGGGAACATAATTTAATTTTTCCTGGGTGCCAGTTTTCTCATCTGCAAAATGAAGACACTATACCAGATGGCTTTTAAAATCCCTTCCAACTCTACTTCTGTAGCCCTATGATCCTTCAGTTTCAGTTGGTTGTTGTTGTTCTTGTTGGGTGAGGATCGAAAGGGGAATTGAGCTAATCCTTTGTTGCTGTTTTGTTTTATATTGAAAATTATGTTTGAAAATTTAATTGAAATTCAAAGTATTAACATTTTAAAATAAAACTTCTGGACTAATATTTTCTTTGGAAAAAATGGGAAATTTTCTCTGGAAATATATGGAACTATAAGTATTGAATAAATAAAAAAATTCTCACTTTGTAACTTTGTAAATGTTCCTGTGATTCGCCTTTCAGTTTTGGAAGCAAATAAACATTTTAGGAGATATAGCAAATTAAATGAAACCTCATTTTGAATGCAATATTTTAAAATTAACTGATAAATCATTCACCAGCAAATATAAGCAAATGCAAATCAAGACGCAGTGAAGTATAAATTAACCAAATATCCAATCTTTTTAAAATAGGTCTATATGCCAAGAAATATTGCAAACATAATACTTGAGTCTTTTGTTGCATAAAGGAGGGCGAAAATGTTAAGCCTGACTTCCTACATATTTTCAACCCATTGCTTTAATACCATTACCATCCAGTTAAAAGTTAACTAAAAATAAATCGTGTATTCTCTGATGATAAAAAAGCATATATGTCCACTGATGAATGATAAATCCAAAGCAGATGAATTAGTACAATATGCACATTTCTGATGCTTTAGAAAAAGTCAATATCATTAATAGAGTAGGAAGGAATTTAGAAGTCACCTATTCTAACAACTGCATTTCGTAGTTGCGCAATCTGAGGCTCAGAGAAGGAAAATTGTCACACAGGTGATACCTAGCAAAGGCAGTACAATTATGGTCTGACTCCAGATCTGATATTTTTTTCATTAGACTACTCTACAAACTCTAGAATATAGCCTAGACCTCAAAGACAACAGACTCACAAAATTCAGAATTTCTACAAAGATACCTGTGAAGAACATGTACACATAAGAGTAATCAGTGATGTCTATGTTTCCCTAGTTTGCCATTTAGCCTTTGAATGGCCTTGATTAAATGTAGAGAGATTTAGTAAGCATTTTATGTCCTCATCTAGCCATTTTCTTCCTTTCATTAGTGCTTTCTTATGTGACACTTAAGCTACTTCACACTAATCCTACTGAATTATAAGGGCAATGCTTATTATGACTTTTAGGAATTTTTGATTCCATGGTAAGGAGAATCCTTTGGAAAACGATTTTAACAAGCCACCAGAATATTAATTTATTCATCTGAATGAAATCAAAAAGCATGATGATATCATGAATAATATGTGCCCTCCACTGTGTAAAATTTGGCAATGAAAGCAACAACAATAGATATCATTAGTTTGTTATTTCTTTATTATGATTATAATTATTTTAAACAAGAAGTTTATTTAAACAACAATATGTTTGATGTGAAGGGAAAACTATCTAGGATCAATCTCTTTATAGTAATTTATCCCTGTTTAGAGACAGAGATTGCCCTACATGTAAGCGTAGAAAAAAGTTATAAAGTCATCCTCGGTTTTACAATGATAAAAAAAAAAAAACATTGAAATTATCTAATCAAATAAAGCATACAAGGATTTTTTGTGGTTTTTGTTGTTGTTGTTAAACCGTGACAGCAAAATAACTTAATGGAATATAAAGATAAAAGTTGAATGAGCATGCCACTAATGGAGAAAAGAGATATTTTCATGGAACCAGTTTGTTTTTTTTCCCCTCCCCATTTTCATTTGGTGTTGATGTTTCAACAATCTGGCTAGCAGCTGTTGTGGGGGTGAAAGACCAACACTAGCTCAACAACAAGAGTGCTGCCAAAGCCCAGGTTCTTTTGATATGCTTTAGTAAGGAAAGCAATGTTACGGGGTTGACAAGCTTACTTTAATTCAGCATACAAATACTTAGTTCAGGGGAAAAATCCAGCACCCTGAACTTCAGAACAAATACAAACAAATTACAAACATTGACAGACAGACCAAATACAATTCATAGTTACCAACATCTAGGTTCAGCCCGGGAGCTCATAACAAGGGCTGGTCCAGAGTTGCATGCCACCATGACCGTGGGCAAGAGCTCTGAGAAAGAGAATGCCAGCCCCTAGTTTTATATCTTTTTCAGGGTCAGGGGTGAGTCACACATACGATTCACCCACGTGACGTAGAATTGTCACAAACAGGCGACTTAAACCCACGTGGTCTAAAAGACTCTGATGTCCCAAACATGTCACTCAAATTCATGTGTAAACTAGGCCCTCCCCTGAGGCAAAGAGGCACCAAGGACTCCCAAATCTAATCAACGAAACAAAGGCCAAACTCTTCAAGGGCACTTGGTTGAACTGAGTACTAAGAGCCCATTTTGTTTACCAACACATTTGATCAAAACATACCATCACCATTTACTTAAAAAAATACACATGTATCTGTGCACATACACCAGTTACTTTGTGTACAATAAAGGAATGGGGGAAAGGAATCAGATTAGAGAGAAAACTATACTGCAGTAGTCAGTATGTGAATGAGCCAAATATTGGTTTTCTATTTGTGAATGTATTGTTTACTTGGGAGCACAGTTCTGGAGTAGAGTTGTAGATCCTCTTTTTAGTAAGTGCCTCCTTTCTGCTGCTGTAATACATTAATCGTATCTTCATCCTTCATTTCCAACTGTGCAGGTGTGTCTGATTCATGGACTGGTTGCCCATCAAACCAGTATCTGATCCGCTCTGTTGACAAACCCTGTCATTCACAATAAGCTTTCGTTAGTTTGCTAAGTGGTGTGTGCCTCTTAATCTTAAATTGCACCACCAAACCATCTTACCCTGCCACCTTCAAATTAATGTGGTCATTGTTTTTAGTCTTGACTCCTTTCTTCACCTTTTTGTCAGCCGCGGTGAGTCCGGCGGTCTCCTCAGCCACTGCTTCACAGTAGAGGTGCCAGAATGATCCAGTTCAAGGGAACAGGACAGGGAGGTGGTTTGGGGGAATGGAGAAGCAGCAGCAGCAGGAGCAGGAGAAGGAAGAAGAAGGTGATGGTGGTGATGGTGAGGAAGAGGAGGAGAAGGAGGAAAAGGAAGAAGAGGAGAAGGAGGAGGAGGAAGTAGCTGTGGGTACTCAATTTGTTATTCCTTATAGACCTGTGTTCAAAGTTTAAATAAAATTTATTTTAGGTGCCTTCATTCGAAAGAAGCTAATAGATCCTGAGCTATTTCTATTCATTCTGACCTTTCCCCCACTAATCACATAGTACACCTATCTGTGTATAATTGGGAATCTACTCTAGGTAGATTCAGTTAAGAATCAATAAAAGTGATAACTGATTTCTGCATAAAAATTAAAGATTGACAAATTAGTCATTAATTCTCAATGATTCTATAAGGTAAGTAGTTCCAATATTAGCATGCCCATTGTACAGATGAAAACCTTGCACAGCTTCTGATACCTGCAGGGTCCAATAAGGGACACAGATGAGACTTGAATACAGATTTGCTGGTTCTAAGAAGAGATTTTTAGCCATGGTGACTAAATAAAATAGAAAAGATATATTTACTTATTCACTATGAATTCACACATATTATGAGTGATAGTTTATGTTTCCAAAGCCCATTCCTCAAAAACAACCCTTTAAAGTAAGCATGGAAAGCATCACAGTCTCCATTTTAGAGAAGAGAGAATGGTTTTCAGAGAAATTAAATGGGAATATCATAGATTTTTAGTATGTAGGGAACTCATAAGTCACTTTGACCAACATATTCATTTTTTCAAGTGAGTAAAGTGAAACCCAGATAGGTTCAATGATTTTTCCAATTGCACAAAAGGTTATAAGTGATATCAAATGAATTTAAACCTAGTTCCACACTACCCTCAAACAGTTCATGCTGCCTGCCAGAACTGTCTCTGGAAATCATACTTGTTCCAGAATTTTTGTGTTCAGTCATTTTCAATCATGTTTGACTCTTCTTGACCCCATTTGTGGTTTTCATTGCAAAGTTATTGGAGTAGTTCAACATTTAGTTCTCCAGCTCATATTACAGATGAGGAAACTAAGGCAAACCGCAGCAAACAACTTTAAGTGACTTGCCCAGGGTCACATCTTTAGTAGGGCTAGATCTAAACTCATGAAGATGGGTCTTCCTGACTTCAGGCCCAGAGCTCTATCTACTGTACCACCTGGTTATTCTCCAGTCTTTTAGGCAATGTTCAAACAAGGTATACTATAAAAAGTATGGAACATGGAACCAGAGTTTCTGAGATTGGATCCTGACCTTTCTGCTTATTAACTCTATGGATTTATTTCCTGTTCTGTAAAATGAAGTTGGTGATCTAGTTTATTCATAAGTTCTTTTCCAACTCTAAATCCTATGATCATCCTACTCAGTTCTGTGTTTAGTTTGTTGCTCATCGGCAGAGCCTAAATAATAATTTTGTTAGGCTGTTTCAATAATCTGCCCCTTATAGTCTGAGAAATTGAAATTCTTCATATGTTTTGCTCCAAAGGTGTGGATGGTTAGATAAATCTCATTCTCATTTACTTTGGAAATGAACAGGGACACTTTGTAGTGTTCTGGAAATGATGCAAATTCCTACACTATGATGTCATAGCTAATAATAGCTAATATCATCTTTTAAATGCATTCATTTGGAGAATCTTGGCATCAATAGGAAATCTTTCCTTTGTTTTGATTTTGAAGAGAATGCTATCAAGAATTCTTTGTAATAATACCCCATAATACTGTCAAGTACAATTCTGACAATATCTTCATTTTACACTTCATTTTATCTTAATACTCAGTAGATCATTAAGCAGATATATCAATCATTACTTTTGTCATAGACTCTTTTATGCTTTTATTGAATGTGTGAAAGACAGCTTATGTGAGAACCTTAAATTTTGTTCTAACAGTGTGCTTTTTAAAAGATTTCATAAACTACAGGCAGCAAAAATTTATATTTTCAACAAAAATCAGTTATGTAATAGTAAATAATCGTGGGATGTAGACCTGGAAGAAAACAGTGATCATCTAGTCCAAATTTCTCATTGTGCAGTTGAGGAAATTGAGGCCTAGAGTAGTTAAGTAACTTGTGCTTAGTGATAAATGTATATTACGCACAGAAACGAATTTGGTCTCTTGCAAGATCCTATCTGCTCTTTTCTCATATTTTCATCACCTCCTCCACAAAATAGCAAAGTCAAAAGACATAAAAACCCCACAGTCATTCAGTAAGACTTCTATGTTATCTAAGACACACAAACACACACACATACAATAAGAGTAACATATCTATTTGTCATCTGATCATAAAAATTAAAACTTGTTAAAACTAGGGGAAGAATCAGGAAAGGATTAATGTAGAAGATGACTTCTGATAAGCATTGAAGCTGACAAGATTCTAAGTGGAAGAAGTCAGAAAGTAGTGACGAGATGGGAAATGGAGTATCATGTAGGAGAAATAATAAGAAAGCTAATTTAGACCTTTATTTGACCCCCTTAAGTATGGTTATCAGTTGTAGGGAACCAACTCAGAACATCAAATATTAACCCATCCCCTTACTCACCTACTCCCAATACAAAACATGATTTTCACTGGAGCATATATATGTCTCTCTTTTCTCATTCCCATAATGTTGTCAGTTGTTCAATCACATTTTCTTTTTCCAAGTGAACTCAAAGTAAGGTCTAGGATCTCTTTCCTCTGTGGTTTGTTACCTGTATTACTGGCATAGTTTTTTTTTTGGTTGGTTGTTTTTCTATGTGTGCAATCTAAACTAGAGGGAAAAAATGCATGTGGATACCACTGAGTTTTTTTTTTTTTTACAGTTCTCTACAAAATTCACATTGCTGCGGATTTCCGTATTACCCACCCTCCTGTTGATGTCAATTTAGACTGATTAACATCATGTTGCCAAGATTCCTCCTCCTGAATATCTGCGTTTCCTGAAATAAATGCTTAGAAAACTAATAAGAAAAAGAGCTAAATAACTCTGAAAATAAACTAAACTAACCAATGTTAAATTCTGGATTTCTCTGGATTCAAACTAGCTCTCCTCCCGCCCTCTAAGAGAGCTTTTCTTTTTCCTTGTTCCTAACTTCAATCTCTCTCCTGCAGATTGGCCTTTTCTTTAATATATCCTATTACATCTTTGTTTTTCATTTCTTCAAAACTTTTTAAAATTTTGTGTGCCCATATATATAAAGATTTTCATATACTACTAGTCAGCATTCATATTGTTTTTCTGATTCTGCTTTCTTTGCTTTACATCAATTCATCTTTCAATATCTCTTTTTCTTAATCCTTTTTGTAATTTTAATAATGTAATCATATTGCAGTGCTCTTATGTACAAAAATGTGTTCAATCATTCTCTACCATATAGATTGTTTCTACGTAGTGGTGTTTCTTTTAAAATACGTATTACAAATAAAGCAGCTATGAATATTTTCTTGTCCAAATGAGATTTTTTTCTTGTTAATTGCATCCTGAGGGTATATATAGTCTGAATAATGGAATAATGAGGTCAAAGGGTACTGTAAGTTTTGTACTTCTTATTGCATATCATGACATTACTCTCCAAAAAGATTGCATCAATTTACACTTTCACTAGAAAAGTTATCATGTGCGTATTTCTCTGCAGTGACTTCACAGTTGAGTTTTGCCACTTTTAATTATTTTTCTTAATGTGATGAATCCCTCAATGTTGTCTCTGATTCCATTTATTTTATGATTGGAGAGACTGGGCAATTTTTCAGGTGATTTTCTATTTGCATTTTCTCTTTTGCATATTATTCATATATTTATACACATAATCATCTGAGATGACTGGGTGGTGAGAAGTTCTGCCACAATGGAGAATACCTCCTGCTTTTAACTTTTCCTTTTACTCCATCCTTCTTCTTCAATGTCCTAAGCCAAATCAAATTATATAATTCCTCATATTACTTCGATAACATAGGAGTCATCAGCTCTATTCTTTCCAGTGAGAAAGAGTACCACTAAGCCTTACCCTCCACCCTCAGTCTATACTCTGCCGACCGGACATGGTAGTTTTGCCTATTGATGTGACCTAAGAAATCCAGAGACTTGCTATGGGTCCCTCTGCTAAAAATGTAATAATCTAGGCTTTTGGATCAACCCTGAAGTAAGTGCTTTGCTGTGGACTTCCCCTGATCAGAGTGTGAGCTCCTTAAGAGACAGGACTATTTTATTTTCTGCTTGTGTCCTTTGTGCTTGACATAGTGGTTGTCATGTAGTAACATCTAACAAATGATTTTTTTGAAGGGGAAGGCAAGGGAATTGAGGTTAACAGACTTGCCCAAGGTCACACAGCTAGTAATTGTGTCTGAGGCCAGATTTGAACTCAGGTCTTCCTGACTCCAGGGCCAGTGCTCTACTCACTGCACCACCCGGCTGCCCCATAAAGGATTTTTGATTGTCCCATTCATTCATTCATTCACAGTATTTAACTTTTTATACTTTATAATTCATCTGTTTAGTATATCAAATTGGATCAGTTACTTGTAGATGCTGACCATCATATTTTATTTCAGCTATAGTTACTGTAAACCTCTATTTGAAATCCAACAGTTTTGTATCATCACAGTATGGCAATCACCCTAAATTAGGCAATGGTCCCGAAACTTAGGTAGGTCAGGCAAAATGGGAAAGATGTCAACCACAAGCATAATGATTGACTATTTCTGCTGTTCCAAAAAATATCTCACTATTTTCAGAGATGCTTAAATCCATAATTTGCTCACCAGGTGATGAATTATTTTGATCTCAGAGGAATTCATGAAACCATCTAAGGAGATCCAAATGGGTTTCTAACAGTGTAACACCCAAATAGGTGCAATTGTGGACATTTGAAGTACTGAAATTTATTTACTGAAAAATTTCCAATCTGTTATTTTTAATTTTATTATTCCACTGTACATATTTTTGAAGAAATATAATTAAATATGCCTAATTTATCCCAAGTATTTTTTTCTATTTGTTGAATAGGTAAAAATGGATCACCATCCAAGAGTGATATAAATAAATATATAATTGTTTTTCTCTAACACTTTTTGTTTAATTCCTTAATACTATTAGAATATACATAAGCCATGGGCCTACAGTAATTTGTTTGCTCTCCAATTTCAATAACATTTTTATTGACTAGTAATTTCTTAGTTCTATTCTTAAAATTCCACTCTCTTTCATTCACTTGTTTTTCTTATTTAGCATGGATTGGTTTTGACGATTGGGATTTTTAAATATATCTTAATTTCTGACAGCCAAGTCTAACTTTAGCAACATTTTTCTGACCGTATTTCTCTTAATTTGAATACCATTTTTATTTTATGCATGTTCAAAAAATAATTTCATTCGTTGAGTTTTTACTGGGGAATTATCAACACTTTCTGCATATTCGTGTGCTATCCCACTGATTGCTCAGTCTTTCCTTATTTTTTTTTCTTTCAGAATTGCTTGAAATTACTTTCTACAAAGGTTTAAGTTTTATCATTGTGAGTTGTTATCTCAATATTTGGGGTTTCACTAAAAAAAAAGCTGGTCCTATAGTTTATCATTTTCTCAATAGTTTACTAATAATATTAAAGAATGCAAGCTAATTTTCTAGGTTCATAGTAGACTCTGAAAACTTGCTATAGCATTATGTGAATAATGAATAAAGCAGAATAGAAATCATTAACAACATTCATCAATCTAACCAAAGCCTTTGATATTGTTAGCCACAATGACCTGTGGTAAATCATGGCAAAATTTGGTTCCCCAGAGAAATTCATCAGCATTGTATGCCAGTTTCATGATGGCATGCTTGCACAAGTTCTCTATAATGAACAATGCTCTCAGGCTTTCCTAGTCACCAAAGAAGTGAAACAAGGCTGTGTGCTTGCTTCCATTCTTTTTAGCATGGTGTTCTCAGCAATGTTGTCAGAGGCCTTCATTGAGGACACAAAAGACAGCAACTAGGTCAACGACTACACTAATGATATATCATTTAACTTGAAAATACTAAAAGCCAAGACTAAAGTGGAAGAGAGTCGGTCCATCACTTTTTGTTCACAGATGATTGTGTACTCAATGCAGCCTCTGAGGCTGAAATGCAACAAAGTATAGATTAATATTCTCTGTGGTGGTGCTAATTCATTAATACCAAGAAAATACAGGTTCTCCACCAGCCAGCACCTCCCCATCCATACTTAGAAGAATCAGTCACAGCAAGTGAAGAAATTTGAAATGCTATGGATAAGTTCACTTACGTTGGCAGAATACTGTCCAGGGATTACACATAGATGATGAGTTTGACACAAACCTATTGTAAGAGTTAATTCAGCATTTGGGAGGATACAAAAGAATGTGTGGGAGAAAAAAGGTAATAGGAGGCTTTCCAGATTGAAGATCTACACAGCTGTTGGGCTGACCTCATTGTGGAATGCCTCTGAAACCTGAGCAGTATACCAATGGCATAAAAGAAAATTTAGCCACTTCCATTTAAATTATCCTAGGAAGATTCTTGAGATCACTGGTCAAGAGAAGATACTAGACAATCAGGTTCTTTCTCAAGCTGAACAACCAAGCATTCAAATTTCACTGCAGAGTGCAAGTTCTACTGGCTGGACAAGTTGATCAGATGCTAAGCATGCATTTGTCTAAAACTATTTTATGGAGAAATCACGGAAGGCAGGTACTCACGTGATGGTCAGAAGAACATTCTCAAGGTTTCTCTAAAGAACTTTGGTATGCATTGTGAGATGTGGGAGGCACTGGCAAAAGACTACCCAGTGTGGCATGTCCAGATTAAAGCAAACATTGTGCTCTATGAACAAAGCAGAATTTTTTTTTTATTATTTATTTAACATACTTAGTTTTCAGCATTGATTTTCACAAGAGTTTGAATTACAAAATTTCTCCCCATTTCTACCCTCCCCCCCAACTCCAAGATGACATATATTTTGGTTGCCCTGTTCCCCAGTCATCCCTCCCTTCTGTCACCCCATTCTGCTCCCATCCCCTTTTCCCTTCCTTTCTTGTAGGGCAAGATAAATTTCTATGCCCCATTGCTTGTGTATCTTATTTTCTAGTTGCGTGCAAAAACATTTCTTTTATTTTTGAACATCTGTTTTTAAAACTTTGAGTTCCAAATTCGCTCCCCTCTTCCCTTCCCACCCACCCTCCCTAAGAAGTAAAGCAATTCAACATAGGCCACATGTGTATCATTATGTATATCCCTTCCACAATACTCGTGTTGTGAAAGACTAACTATATTTTGCTCCTTCCCAACCCATCCCCCTTTATTCAATTTTCTCCCTTAACCCTGTCCCCTTTCCAAAGTGTTTGTTTTTGATTACCTCCACCCCCATCTGCCCTCCCCCCCCATCATCCCCCCCTTTTCTTTATCTTCTTCCCTCTTCTTTCCTGTGGGGTAAGATACCCAATTGAATATGTATGATATTCCCTCCTCAGGCCAAATTTGATGAGAGCAAGATTCACTCATTCCCCCCTCACCTGCCCTCTCCCCTCCTCCCACAGAACTGCTTCCTCTTGCCACCTTTATGCGAGATAATCCACCCCATTCTATCTCTCCCTATCTCCCTCTCTCAGTATGTTGCTCTCTCATCCCTTAATTTGATTTTATTTCTTTTAGATATCTTCCCTTCATCTTCAACTCACTCCGTGTCTGCTCTCTCTCTCTCTCTCTCTCTCTCTCTCTCTCTCTCTCTCTCTCTCTGTGTGTGTGTGTATATATATATATATACATACATACATATATACATACATGCACATATATATATGCATATTCCTTTCAGCTACTATGATATTGAGGTCTCATGAATCATACACATCACATTTCTATGTAGGAATGTAAACAAAACAGTTCAACTTTAGTAAGTCCCTTATGATTTCTCTTTCTTGATTACCTTTTCATGCTTCTCTTGATTCTTGTGTTTGAAAGTCAAATTTTCTATTCAGCTCTGGTCTTTGCACTGAGAAACCTTGAAAGTCCTCTATTTTATTGAAAATCCATATTTTCCCTTGGAGCAAGATACTCAGTTTTGCTGGGTAGGTGATTCTAGGTTTTAATCATAGCTCCATTGACTTCTGGAATATTGTATTCCAAGCCCTTCGATCTCTTAATGTAGAAGCTGCCAGATCTTGGGTATTCTGATTGTGTTTCCACAATACTCAAATTGTTTCTCTCTGGCTGCTTGCAGTATATTCTCCTTGATCTGGGAGCTCTGGAATTTGGCAACAATATTCCTAGGAGATTTCTTTTTGGGATCTATTTGAGGAGACGATTGGTGGATTCTTTCAATTTCTATTTTGCCCTGTGGCTCTAGAACATCAGGGCAGTTCTCCTTGATAATTTCTTGAAAGATGATATCTAGGCTCTTTTTTTAGATCATGGCTTTCAGGTAGTCCAATAATTTTTAAATTATCTCTCCTGGATCTATTTTCCAGGTCAGTGGTTATTACAATGAGATATTTCACATTGTCTTCCATTTTTTCATTCCTTTGGTTCTGTTTTATAATATCTTGATTTCTCATAAAGTCACTAGCTTCCACTTGCTCCAATCTAATTTTTAAGGTAGTATTTTCTTCAGTGGTCTTTTGGACCTCCTTTTCCATTTGGCTAATTCTGCCTTTCAAGGCATTCTTCTCCTCATTGGCTTTTTGGAGCTCTTTTGCCATCTGACTTAGTCTATTTTTTAAAGTGTTGTTTTCTTCAGTGTATTTTTCAGTATTTTTTTGGGTCTCCTTTAGCAAGTCATTGACTTGTTTTTCATGGATTTCTCGCATCCTTCTCATTTCTCTTCCCAATTTTTCCTCTACTTCTCTAACTTGCTTTTCCAATTCCTTTTTGAGCTCTTCCATGGCCTGGGACCAGTTCATGTTTTTCTTGGAGGCTTTTGGTGTCTCTTGCACTTTGTTGACTTCTTTAGGCTGTATGTTTTGGTCTTCTTTGTCACCAAAGAATCCAAAATCTGAGACTGAGTCAGGGTGTGTTTTCACTGACTGGCCATATTCCCAACCAACTAACTTGACCCTTGAGTTCTTCAGTGGGGTATGACTGCTTGTAGACTAAAAAATTTTATGTTCCACGTTTAGGGGGGATACACTAGCTCTGCCACACCAGCACTCCTCCTTCCCCAAGAACCCCCAACCCAGACTTGGCTTAGATCTTCAGCAGGCTGTGCTCTCCTATTCTGATCCACCACTTAATTCCTCCCACCAGGTAGGCCTGGTGCCAGAAGTAACAGCAGCTGTAGCTGCCCCACCTCTGCTGCCCCAGGGGTGGTGGCTGAACTGAGAACTCCTTCCACTCCCGCAGCTTTTCCCACTAACCTTCTCTGCTGTCTTTGGTGTTTGTGGTTTGAGAAGTCTGGTAACTGCTGCAGCTCCCTGATTCAGGTGCTAGGGCCCGCTCTGCCCGGCTCCTGGTCTGGTTGGTCCGAGCAGCTCACACTGGGCTCTGCTCTGCTCCCAGCTCCCAGCTCCGTGTGGGATAGACCTCACCCAGAGACCATCCAGGCTGTCCTGGGCTGAAGCCCTGCTTCCCTCTGCTGTTTTGTGGGTTCTGCAGTTCTAGAATTGGTTCAGAGCCATTTTTATAGGTTTTTGGAGGGACTTGGCAGGTAGCTCACTGCTTTCCAGCTTCCATCTTGGCTCCACCCCCAGAAGTCCACAAAGCAGATTTGTAACAGCTCAAAAGCAGATGTCAAAATTTAGAAAAATTTCCCTCACAAATGGTCATAAAGAATATGTGTGCCTTTCCTGTGGTAGTCTTCTGAGCTTGTACTAATATGATCAGCCACAAACTGACACACTGTACACTGACCCCAACACCATAATGTCATTTTTGTCCACTTCAAACACAAATGACAAATATCAGCAATGCAAAAAATATTTTTCTTGGATTTTTCAAAGTATATGGTCATAACAAATATCTGTGTAAGAGAAGATATTTTAATTTTTATTATAAAGACTGATTTTTTAAAAAGTATATTCTTTGGGAATTGTGAGTAGATTGATCTTATGTTTACGTATTTTTTGGGGTGCAGTAATTTTGTTGTGTTTCACATGCATATATTTGGATGCTGACTTGAGTTTTCACATTACTGAAAACTTATATTTCTATTCTTTCTCACTTTTTGCAATAGAGGAAGGAATGCTATTTTGTATTACAGGCTTTTATTATATTTCAAATAATATGATTTTCATGGTTTTGTTATTCTTGTGATTAGTTATATTGATTATTTTGCTACTCTTGATTAATATCTGTATATTTAGTGTAAATTATATTTAGTCATGATATTATTTTATATAAAGTCATATCAATATTTGTTTAGTATTTTCATGTTTATTTAATTAATGAGAATGAGTTGTAAATGTATTTAAAAGAGTGGTGAGTATTAGAAAATATAAGTAGGTGAATTCAAACATGCAAATTTAAGATCAATTTTAAAATAGCATAAAAGGGAAGCTATTAATTGAAAGTTGTTACTTTTCATCAAATACCTTTGATAAGTTTCTCATATCAAGATATCTAGGGAATTAACAGAAACAATAAGATCAACAAAGATTCTCTTTGAATAAATGGTCAAAGTAGATAATTTCAAGAGAAGAATAAAAAGCTATTAGGAATTATATGGAGGAGATATCTAGATATCTAATATCTAGATTGCTAGAAATCACTAGCTTTTCTTGTAAAAAATACAAATCAAAACAGCACTGAGGTTTTGCCTCAAACTGACAAAATTAAGAAAGGTGGAAAGACTATGATAAAGAAGCATAGGAAAATACTGTTGGAGGAGCTGTGAACTGGGGCAATCATCCTGGAAAGTAATATGTAATGATGCTAAAGAAAAAGTGACTAAAATGTACAAAATTTTGACCCAGAAATTCCACTACTATGCATAGAACCCAAAGAGATCTAAGAATGAAAGATCCCAGGTAC
Source organism: Trichosurus vulpecula (assembly GCF_011100635.1). NCBI lineage: Eukaryota > Metazoa > Chordata > Mammalia > Diprotodontia > Phalangeridae > Trichosurus > Trichosurus vulpecula. The sequence continues at coordinate 413,529,288 of NC_050576.1, read as the reverse complement.
TCCAAAATCTTGATAGCTGTGCATTTTGGGAGTTCTAAAGAACTGAAAATAAGATAGGTGCCCATTACTCTGATGATGCCAAACAGATCATCACACATAAAGAGAATGATACATTACTATATCATAAGAAGTGATAAATATAAATGCAATACACCACCTAAATTTAATATCCCCTTCTATAGAGTTATTGTTAGTCTTATCCTCAAGGAATAAAATTTTGGAGAGTTATAGTTTAAATGTCATCAGATGAAAATAATAAAAACACAAAAGCCTTAATGCTCTGTAAGTATAATAATTTATAAGACATACAAGAAGTCTGCTTTTAGAGAAGAGATGAAAAAATACATCTGTCTGTCTTCTTTGCAGAAGTGGGGGATTGTGTACAGACTATGGTGAAGGAAGTTAGAATCATTGGATATGCTGATAGGTTATACTGAACTATTTTTTTTCCTTTTGTTAAAAAAAATGTTCCAAGGCATATTTCAATAGGTAGGTGAGGAGGGGGGACTATATTAAAAAAGGAAGAGATTTTAAAATGATAAACATAAGTGTATACAATTCAGAAATACTCAATCTGGTGTGCTATTTTTATATTGTGTTGTTCCATTCTGTTCTGTTTCATTTTGTGTGACTTAAGGTAAACCAATGATGTCTTTTTTGAATTTTTGTTTTGTTTTATTTAATTTTAAAAAAAATAATTTTCCAAATTACATGTAAAGATAATTTTAACATTGATTTTTCTTATTTTTATTTAAAATGTTGAGTTCCACATTCTATAACTTGCTCCATCTCTCCTGTCCACTCTCTCTGAGATGATAAGCAGTCAGATAAAATGTATATATGTGTAATTACGTAAACATTTCCATATTAGTCATTTTACATAAGAAGACTAGAATAAAACAAAAAAACTGAAAAAAAGAAAGTGAAAAATAACATGCTTCAGTCTGTATTAAAACAATATGGGGGGGGGGGTGAAGGGCAGAGCCAAGATGGCCACCGAAAAACAGTGTCTTACCGGAGCTCTCTCACAAGTTCTCTCAGATTCCCCTAAAAAAGTGAATCTGAGCATATTTGAGAGTTAGAAGTTGCTAGTAGACTGAGTGGGGCAACTTCCAAGCCAGGAGAGTCAGAAAAGTCAACAGGATGGATCTGTAGGCTGGGAGAGCGCTCAGAGTACAAAGCTGCATCAGAAAGCCCCAAAGCAGAAGCAGCTGCAGAAACCAACCAGCAAGACAGCCTGGGAGAAAGCTGAGTGCCCAAAACCGGCAGAGATCCCCAGGCTTCCCAGCACAGAATGGGAGTCTGTAGAAGTGACGAGAGGCAGCAGCGCAACACCTCTGGCCATGATACATCTACTCCTGAGGCTTGCAGCCCAAAGGATAGAAACGTGCCTTCCTGAGCTTCAGGGAGACACAATGGCCAGGTACAGAGCTCTCATCCCTCCCCTTCAACCTACCCAGAGAATTCCTTGGGGAAAAAAAAAGCTGGAATAGAAGACACAGAAGTGGGGCTTCAGTGGCCAAGCAGTGGGAGTTCCTGAGTCCCAGAGGGGCAGAGCCAGCCAAGGTCAACACCAGGAGCCCAGACATACCCTTGCACCACCAGGGGAAGTAGCAGACCCCAGCACAGAAAGCAAACAGCTAAGAACATTGCTGAAGAGCTACAGTGCTGGAGAGAAGCCCCAGGGGAAAGGGAGATTTCAGGCAGAGAAACCCCACCCCCATACCTCAGGAAACTGAAGGCTGTAATACAACAAGCCAGTAAATATACTCACAATCCCCAGAACAAGAAACCTGGGACAGAGAGCCCTGAGACCCAAAAGCAGAAATAAACTGTAAAGCCAGGAAAAAGCTAACCAACATGAAGAAGATCATGAAAAAACCGAGGACCATTGATTCATTTTACAGAGACAGGGATGATCAAACTACCAATTTGGAAGAGGATAGCATTGCCACTGTACCCACATCTGATACCTCAAAAGGGAATGTGAACTGGTCTCAAGCCCAAAAGACATTCCTGGAAGAGCTAAAGGAGGATTTTAAAAACCAAATTAGGGAGGTAAAAGAAAAAATGGAAAAAATGAAAAAAAAAACACTGATGAAATCAAGTCTTTTAGAAATAAGGTCGGCAAAATGGCTATGGAGATTCAGAACCTAAACAGAGAAAATGACACCCTGAAAGGTAAAATGAACCAATTGGAAAAGGACACTCAAAAGCAAAATTAATACAGCAACCCGTTAAAAATTAGAATTGAGCAAGTGAAAACTAATGACTCTATGAGGCATCAGGAAGAAGTAAACAAAATGTAAAGAATGGAAAAATAGAAAAAAATGTGAAATATCTGATCGGAAAAACAACTGAGCTAGAAAATATATCCAAGAGAGAAAATCTAAGAATTATTGGTCTACCAGGAATCCACAATGAAAAAAGAGCCTTGACAGTGGTCAGAAGGGAGGGAAGAAGTAGCAAGTGGAAAATGATAAGATAAGGGAGGGGAATCAAGAGGGAGGGTTAACTGAGAAAGGCAGTGGTCAAAAGCAAAACTTTGTTGAGGTGTGGAAGGGGAAAGGGAGAAATAAAAGCATAAAGGGGGAAAATACTATGGAGAAAAGGACATAGATAGTAATCAGAACTGTGAATGTGAATGGAATGAACTCTCCCATAAAAAGGAAACACATAGCAGAATGGATTAAAAACCATAATCCTACAATATGCTGTTTACAAGGAACACACTTGAAACAGGAGGCTACACACAGGGTAAATGTAAAAGGCTGGAGTAAAATATATTGTGCTTCAGCTAAAGTAAATAAAAGCAGGTGCAGCAATCTTAATCTCAGAAAAAGCAAAAGCAAAGATAGATCTAATTAAAAGAGATAAGGAAGGATACTACATTCTGCTAAAAGGCACCATAAACAATGAATCAATATCATTGTTTGACATATACCCACCAAGCAGTATGGCATACAAATTCCTAGAGGAGAGGTTAAGGAAGAAATAGGCAGGAAACTATAGTAATGGGAGACCACAACCTCCCCCTCTCTGAACCAGATAAATCTAACCTTGAGGTTAGAAAAGGCAGATATGATAGAATGGGGATAAAAAAGAACATAAAAAAGGAATATACTTTCTTCTTCAGTGGTACATGGCACATACTCAAAAATTGACCATGTACTAGGGCATAAAAACCTCACAATCCAGTGCAGAAAGGCAGAAGTAGTCAAAGCATCCTTTTCAGATCACAAGGCAATAAAAATTATTTGTCATAAAGAACCATGGAAAAATAAGCTAAAATTAATTGGAAACTAAATAACTTAATTTTAAAGAATGAGTAGACCGAAGAACAAATCAAAGAAACAATAAATAACTTCATTCAATAAAATGACAATAATGAGACAAAATACCAAAACTCATGGGATGCAGCAAAAGCAGTTCTTAGGGGAAGTTTTATAACTCTAAAAAATTACATGAATAAAATAGAGCAAAAGGAGATCAATGAATTGGGCATGCAACTGAAAAAGTCAGAAAAAAAGAACAAATTGAAAATCCCCAATAAAATAACAAATTAGAGATACTGAAAATCAAAAGAGAGATTAATAAAATTCAAATGAAGAACGTATTCAATTAATAAATAAAACCAAGACCTGATTTTATGAAAAATAAAACAATAAAATTAATAAAACTTTGGTCAATTTGATTAAAGAAAAGAAAGAAGAAAATCAAATGACCAGTATCAAAAATGAAAAGGGTGAACTGACCTCCAAATAAGAGGAAATTAAAACAATAATTAGGAATTATTTTGCCCAATTGTATGCCCATAAATTTGACCACCTTAGGCATAGAGATGAATATATTCAAAAACATAAATTTCCCAGGTTAACAGAAGAGGAAGTAAAATTCCTAAACTACCGCATCTCAAATTGATGACTTCATCATTGAATTCCCTAGGAAAAAAAATCTCCAGGGCTAGATGGTTTTACATGTGAATATTATCAAACACTTACAATTAATTCCTATACTTTATAGACTATTTGGAAAGATAGGTGAAGAAGGAGCCTTACCAAATTATTTTTATGACATAAATATGGTACTACTCCTAAACCAGGAAAAGTCAAAAGAGAAAGAAAATTATAGACAAATTTCCCTAATGAATATTGATGCAAAAAATTTAAATAAAATATTAGCAAAAATTACAGCAAGTTATCACAAGAATAATACACTATGACTGGGTAGGATTTATTCCAGGAATGCAAAGCTGATTCAAAGTTAGGAAAACTATGAGCATAATTGATCATATGAACAACAAATCTAGCAGAAACCATATGATCAGTTCAATAGATCCAAAAAAACCCTTTGAAAAAATACAACACCCCACTACCGTTAAGAACACTAAGAAGCATGGAAATAAATGGAGCCTTCCTTAAAATTATAAATATCATCTATCTAAAACCATCAACAAGCATTATTTGTAATGGAGATAAGCTAGGTGCATTCCCAGTAAGATCAGGGGTGAAACAAGGATGTCCACTATCACCCCTACTATTCAATTTGGTACTAGAAATGTTAGCTGTAGCAATAAGAGAAGAAAAAGAAATAGAAGGAATTAGAATAGGCAAAGAAGAAACTAAATTATCACTTTCTGTATAAGATATGATTTACTTAGAGAATCCCAGAGAATCAAGCAAAAGCCTACTTGAAATAATAAACAACTTTAGCAAAGTTGCAGGACATAAAGTAAACCCACATAAATCCTCAGCATTCTTATACATTACTAACAAAGGCCAACAGCTAGGGATAGAAAGAGAAACTCCACCCAAAGCTACTGTAGACACTCTAAAATATTTTGGAGTCTATCTGCCAAAACATACCCAGGGCTATATGAACATAGCTATGAAAAACTTTTCATGCGAATAAAGTCAGATCTAAATAAATGGAAAAAAATATCACTTGCCCATGGTTGAGCCAGGCTAATATAATAAAAATGACAATTTTACCTAAATTAATTTATCTATTCAGTGCCATATCAATCAAACTACCAAAATTTATTTTACAGAGCTGGATAAAATAATAACAAAATTCATCTGGAAGAACAAGAGGTCTAGAATATCAAGGAATCAATGAAAAGAAATGGTAGGAAAGGTAGCCTAGCCATACCAGATATTAAACTGTACTACCAAGCAGCAGTCATCAAAACTACCTGGTACTTGCTAAGAAACAGAGTGGTCGATCAGTGGAATAGGATAGGTACACAAGACGCAGTGGTCAACAATTATAGCAATCTACTCTTTGGAAACCCAAAGAATCCAGCTTCTGGGATAAGAATTCACTATTTCACAAAAACTGCTGTTAAAATTGGAAAATGGTACGGCAGAAACTGGGCATGGACCAATATCTTATACCATACAAAAAAATAAAGTCAAAATGAGTTCAAGATTTAGGAATGAAGGCTGATATTATAAACAATTTAATAGATTACCTGTCAGATTTATGGGAAAAGGAAGAATTTATGACCCAACAAGCGATAGAGAGCATTACAAAATGCAAAATGGATAATTTTGATTACAATAAACTGAAAAGTCTTTGTATAAACAAAGCCAATGTAACAAAGATTAGGAGGGAAACAGAAAATTGGGAGAAAATCTTTACAAACAATTCCTCTGATAAAGGCCTCATATCTAAAATATACAGGGAACTGAACCAATTTTTTTAGGAATAAACATCATTCCTCAATTGAGATATGGTCAAAGGACTGGAACAGGCAGTTTTTAGAGGAAGAAATTAAAGATATCTATAGACATATGAAAAAATGCTCAAAATCACTACTGATAAGAGAACTACAAATCAAAACATCTCTTAGGTACCACATACCTCCTGTCAGATTAGCTAACATGACAAAACAAGAAAATGATAAATGCTGGGGAGGATGTGGGAAAACTGGAACACTGATACATTGTTGGTGGAGTTGTGAACAGATCCAGCCATTTTGGAGAGCAATTAGGAACTATGCCCAAAGGGCTATAAAAATGTGCATACCCTTTGACGCAGCAATACCACTCCTAGGGCTGTATCCCAAAGAGGTCACACAGGTGGGAAAGGGACCTGTTTGTACAAAAAATATCTATAGCTCCTCTTTTTCTGGTGGCAAAGATTTGGAAATTAAGGGCATGCCCATCAATTGGGGAATGGCTGAACAAGTTGTGGTATAAGAATGTAATGGAATACTATTATGCTATCAGAAATGGGGAAGATACAGATTTCATAATAACCTGGAAAGACCTACATGATTTGATTCTGAGCGAGAGCAGCAGAACCAGGAGAACATTAAACACAACTACAGATATATGAATTCTGTAATGACTAACTTTGATAGACTTGGCTCTCCTCAGCAATACAAGGCTCAAAGACAGCCCCAAAGGACTCATGATGGAAAAAGTTGGCTACATCTGGAAAAAGAATTGTGGAATCTTGTAATAGTAATTAAGGTGGGACATTTTGCCTTTCTTCTCTTATGTGCCTTTTAATGATTCTGGCCTTTGTTTGTATGGGCCAGGTAAAGTGGTATCTTTCTGTCTTGGAGTATTTCTCAGCACTGAGACAATTGGGAGTCATTGATTTGCGTATGGTGTGATCCTGGAGATGGAGAACTTTCCCAAACCCAGCCTGGGTAAGGTCAGAGCCCTCAGGGCTCCAAATTGGATATAATTGAGGACAGCTTGGCATTTGATTTTTGGGGCACACTCATGGACAGAGTGTTGAAACTCTGGGCAAGCTGCAAACTGCCCCCCAGCTTTTCAACTTAGATATTGGTACTGGTAACTATGTATTGTGATTTGAATAAGACAAGGTCTGTCTGTTGATGTTTGTAATCTCTGTTTGTATTTGCCTTGAAGTTCAGGAAGCTGATCTTTTCCCTCTGAACTGTGAATGATATTTGTAAGTTTGATTGAACTGAGATTGTTAACCCGTTAAAGTTACTTTCCTTGGTAAAGCAGATCAAAGAACCTGTGTTCGCAGCATTCTGTGTGCTGGCTGTTGGTGGATCTTACACTCCCACAGCATCTGCTAGCAAGATTGTTCGAACAAGTCTGAATGCAGATTGAGGCAAACTATTTGATCTCCTTTTTTTGTTTTGTTTCTTCTATCATAATTCATTCCATTGGTCATAATTGCTCTTAGCAACTTGACTATTGTGTAAGTAAGTTTGATGGAAAGGTCTATGTACAATCTTTATTTGACTGCATGCCATCTTGGGGGGCAGGGGATGAGGGGAGGGAAGGAAAGAAAATTTGAAACTCGAGAACATTTAAAACTAAGTGTTGTAAACTAAAAATAAAAAAAAAATCAAATAAAAAAGAGAAAATTTGACTTTCTGTTTCAACAATCCAGCTAGCAGTTGTTGTGGGGGGTGAAAGCCCAACAACAAAAATGCTACCAGCATGCTGCAAAAGCACAGGTTCTTTTGATCTGCTTAACCAAGGAAAGCTACGTTAAGGAGTTTGACAAGCTTACTTTAATTCAGCATATAAATATCATTCACTTTATTCAGGGGAAAAAGGCAGTACTCTGAACTTCAGAACAAAATACAAACAAATTACAAACATCGACAGACAGACCTTGTCTGATTCAAATCCCAATACTTAGTTACCAAAGTTTAACAAAGTCTCAGCATCCAGGTTATGAGCTGGAGGGGCCCTTAGCTACAGCTGCCCAGAGTCTCCGCATCAACACCATCTCGAGTGAGAGCCCTGTGCAAATGTCTCTGTCCTCTCTTCTTATAGGGTTTCAGACGTCATCAAACATCATCTGAATGACCAGAACTTAGGCTGCTATGATTGGCTCTTGAGTTAGACCCTCCCCTTAGGATCCTGGGAGGTTCAGGTCCACATAGGTTAGGTTAACGCCTAATAGGGGTTAGAGCCTGGGGCATAGCACTTAGTAAGACTCAATGGGGGGGAGGGAGGAGCCAAGATGGCTGCTGGAAAGCAGGGACTAGCATGAGCTCCCTGCCAAGTCCCTCCAAAAACCTATAAAAAATGACTCTGAACCAATTCTAGAATTGCAGAACCCACAAAATAGCAGAGGGAAGCAGGGCTCCAGGCCAGGACAGCCTGGATGGTTGCTGGGTGAGGTATTTCACGCATGGAGCTGGGAGTGGAGCAGAGCAGAGCAGAGCCCAGCATGGGCCGTGCAGGCCAACCAGACCAGCAGCCAGGCAGAGCATGCCCTAGTACCCTGAATCAGTGAGCTGTGGAAGTTGCCAGACGTCTCAACCCACAAACACCAAAGACAGTGAGAAGGTTAGTGGAAAAAGCTACTGGGGACAGAGTGAAAAAAGAAGTTCCCACTTTAGCCACCACCCCAGGGGCAGTGGAGGTGGGGCAGCTACAGAACTGCACCTGCAGTTGCTTCCAGCCCCAGGCCCACCTGGTGGGAAGAATTAAATGGCAGATCAGAGGAGGAGTGCAGACCCTGCTGAAGATCTGAGTCCATACCGGGTTGGGGGGTCTTGGGAAGGAGGAGTGCTGGTGTGGCAGTGCATCCCCTTAAGCTTGGAACATAGTATTCTTTACTCTACAGGGAGTCATACCCCGCTGAAAAACTCAAGGGTCAAGTAAGGTGACTGAGAACATGGCCAGGCAGCAAAAATGCCCCCAGATTCAGTCTCAGACTTTGGAGTAGTTCTTTGGTGACAAAGAAGACAAAAAAATACAGCCAGAGGAAGTCAACAAAGTCAAAGAGCCTGCAACAAAAGCCTCCAAGAAAAACATGAACTGGTAACAGGCCATGGAAGAGCTCAAAAAGGATTTGGTTTTTTTTTATTTATTTTTTATTTTTTTTCATTTTTGATTTATTTAATATATTTAGTTTTCAGCATTGATTTTCACAAGAGTTTGAATTACAAATTTTCTCCCAATTTCTACCCTCCCCCCCACTCCAAGATGACGTATATTCTGGTTGCCCTGTTCCCCAGGCAGCCCTGCCATCTGTGACCCCACTCCCCTCCCATCCTCTTTTCCCTTCCTTTCTTGTAGGGCAAGATAAATTTCTATGCCCCATTGCCTGTGTGTCTTCTTTTCCAGTTGCATGCAAAAACTTTTTTTGTTGTTTTTGAACTTCTTTTTTAAAACTTTGAGTTTCAGATTCTCTCCCCTCTTCCCTTCCCCCCACACCCTCCGAAAGAAGTCAAGCAATTCAACATGGGCCACATGTGTGTCATTATGTATAACCCTTCCACAATACTCATATTGTGAAAGACTAACTATATTTTGCTTCTTCCTAACATATACTGCTTTATTGAATTTTCTCCCTTAACCCTGTCCCTTTTCAAAAGTGTTTGTTTTTGATTACCTCCTCTCCCATCTGCCCTCCCTTCTGTCACCGCCCCCCGTTTTTTTTTCTTCTTCCTTCTTCTTTCCTGTGGGGTAAGATACCCAATTGAGTATGTATGATATTCCCTCTTCAGGTCAAATCTGATGAGAGCAGGATTCACTCATTCCCCCTCACTTGCCTTCTCTTCTCTTCCTACAGAAATGCTTTTTCTTGCCACTTTTATGCAAGATAACTTACCCCATTCTATCTCTCTCTATCTCCCTCTCTCAATATATTCCTGTTTCATCCCTTAATTTGATTTTATTTCTTTTAGATATCATCCCTTCATCTTCAACTCACTCTGTGCCCTGTCTCTTTCTCTATATATTTATATATATACACATACACATACATACACACTCACATATACATATATGTATATGTATATGTATATGTGTGTGTGTGTGTGTGTGTGTGTGTGTGTATATATGCATATTCCCTTCAGCTACCGTAATACTGAGGTCTCATGAATCATACACATCATCTTTCCATGTAGGAATGTAAACAAAACAGTTCAACTTTAGTAAGTCCCTTGCAATTTCTTTTTCTTGTTCTTTTTCTTGATTACCTTTTCATGCTTCTCTTGATTCTTGTGTTGGAAAGTCAAATTTCTATTCAGCTCTGGTCTTTTCACTAAGAAAGCTTGAAAGTCCTCTATTTTATTGAAAATTCATATTTTGCCTTGGAGCGTGATACTCAGTTTTGCTGGGTAGGTGATTCTTGGTTTTAATCCAAGCTCCATTGACCTACAGAATATTGTATTCCAAGCCCTTCAGTCCCTTAATGTGGAAGCTGCCAGATCTTGTATTATCCTGATTGTTTTTTTCCCAATACTCAAATTGTTTCTTTCTGGCTGCTTGCAGTATTTTCTGCTTGACATGGGAGCTCTAGAATTTGGCGACAATGTTCCTAGGAGTTTTCTTTTTGGGATCTATTTGAGGAAGCAATTGGTGGATTTTTTCGATTTCTATTTTACCCTCTGGTTCTAGAATATGAGGGCAGTTATCCCTGATAATTTCTTGAAAGATGATATCTAGGCTCTTTTTTTTGATCATGACTTTGGAGCTCTTTTGCCATTTCAGTTAGTCTATTTTTTTTTCCTTCTTCTTTTTTATTTATTTTATTTTTTTTAATAAATTTCTTTATTTATTTTTAGTTTACCACGCACGGTTCTACATAGTTTTGAGTTCCAGTTTTTCTCCCCTCCCTCCCCCCTCCCTCCCCAAGACGGCATGAAGTCTCATATAACTGTCATGTATAACTTCACATTGAATTAATTTATGCACTAGTCAAATCGTGGAGAAGAATTTTGACCAATGGAATGAATCATGAGAAAGAAGAAACAGAACCAAAAAAAAAACAAAAAACAAAAAAAAAACCCCAAAAACAAAAACAAAAGAGAAGCAGAAAAGGCGAGCATGTAGTGTGCCTCAGTCTGTATTCAAACTTCGCAGTTCTTTGTCTCGATGAAGATAGCATTCTCCATCGTGAGTCCCCTGGAGTTGTCCTTGACCCTTAGGTTGCTGAGAAAAGCACAGTTTGTCAGGGTTGGTCCTCACGGAATCCATATATCTGTGGCTGTGCACAACGTTCTCCTGGCTCTGCTCCGCTCACTCAGCATTATGTCGTGTAGGTTTTTCCAGGTTGTTATGAAGTCTGCATCATCCCCATTTCTTATGGCACAATAGTATTCCATTACCTTCATGTACCACAGTTTGTTCAACCATTCCCCAATTGATGGGCATCCCTTTGATTTCCAATTCTTGGCTACCACAAAGAGAGCCGCTATAAATATTCTTGTACATATGGGCCCCTAAGAACTGCTTTTGCTGCATCCCATAAGTTTTGGTATGTTGTTTCATTATTGTCATTCTCTTGAATGAAATTATTAATTGTTTCTCTGATTTGTTCTTTGGCCCACTCACTCTTTAGAATTAAATTGTTTAGTTTCCAATTAGTTTTTAGCTTGTTTTTCCATGGTACTTTATTAAAAATGATTCTTATGGCATCATGATCTGAAAAGGATGCATTGACTACTTCTGCTTTTCTGCACTGGATTGTGAGGTTTTTATGCCCTAGTACATGGTCAATTTTTGAGTATGTGCCATGTACTTTTGAGAAGAAAGTATATTCCTTTTTATCCCCATTCAGTTTTCTCCAGAGGTCTATCATATGTGCCTTTTCTAAAATTCTGTTTACCTCCTTAACTTTTTTCTTATTTATTTTGAGGTTAGATTTATCAAGTTCAGAAAGGGGGAGGTTGAGGTCTCCCAATATTAGAGTTTTGCTGTCTATTTCTTCCTGTAACTCCCTTAACCTCTCCTCTAGGAATTTGTATGCCATACCAGGTGGTGCATATATGTTAAGCAATGATATTGCTTCATTGTTTATGGTGCCTTTTAGCAGGATATAATGTCCTTCCTTATCTCTTTTAATTAGATCTATCTTTACTTTTGCTTTGTCTGAGATTAGGATTGCTACACCTGCTTTTTTTACTTTAGCTGAGGCACAATATATTTTACTCCAGCCTTTTACCTTAACCCTATGTGTATCCCCCTGTTTCAGATGCGTTTCTTGTAAACAGCATATTGTAGGATTATGGTTTTTAATCCATTCTGCTATCTGCTTCTGTTTTGTGAGAATGTTCATCCCCTGCACGTTCAGGGTTATGATTTCTATCTGTGTCTTTTTCTCCATCCTAATTCCCCCTGTTTATGCTTTTATTTCTCCCTTTCCCCTCCTCCTCCTCAACAAAGTTTTGCTTTTGACCGCCGCTTTCCTCAGTTAACCCTCCCTCTTTATTCCCCTCCCTTATCTAACCGTTACCCACTTGCTACTTCTCCTCTTCCTTCTGCCCTCCCCCCTCCCTTTTTCCCCCCTTTCCCTCCCACTTCCCGTAGGACAAGTTAGATTTCTAAACTTATCAGAGTATGTTATTCCCTTCTTGAACTAGATCAGATGACAGTAAAGCTCAAATACTGCTCTTCTCCCTCCCTTCTTTCCCTCTACTATAATATGTTTTTTTGCCACTTCCTTTGGTGTAATTTACCCTTTTCTACTACCTCTTTACCACTTCCCTCATAGCCCTCCCTTTATATCTCTTATTTATATTTTATATCTTTACATCGGTTAATTTATACAGGCATTCACAACCTATGTATATCCCTTTCATTTGTCATAATAGTTGTACCATTCACAGGAATGACTTATATATGTGTATATATATATATATATATATATATATATATATATATATATATATATATACATAAAAAACATACATAAGATGATATAATCCCACTTAAAGATGTAAACAACCTAAGCTTATTGGTTAATGAGGTTTGTGGGGTTTTTCCCCCTGGTTACCTTTTTATGTCTCTCTTGAGTTTTGTATTTGGAGATCAAATTTTCCATTGAGTTCTGGCCTTTTCATCAGGAAGGTCTGGAATTCCCTTATTTCATTGAACGTCCATCGCCTTGCCTGGAAAATTATGCTTAGTTTTGCTGGGTAGTTGATCCTTGGTTGTAGTCCCAGCTCCTTTGCCCTTCGGAATATCATATTCCAATTTCTCCTGTCTTTTAATGTGGAAGCTGAGAGATCCTGCGTGATCCTGACTGTAGTTCCACGATATTTGAATTGCTTCTTTTTGGCTGCTTGCAGTATTTTCTCCTTGAGTTTCTAGCTCTGAAATTTGGCTATAATATTTCTTGGTGTTTTCAGTTTGGGATCTCTTTCAGGGGGTGATCGGTGAATTCTTTCAATGACTATTTTGCCCTCTGGTTCTAGGACCTCTGGGCAGTTGTCTTTGATAATTTCTTCGAAGATGCTGTCAAGGCTCCTTTTTTCATCATGGATTTCCGGTAGACCAATAACTCTCAAATTGTCTCTCCTGGATCTATTTTCCAGGTCAGTTGTCTTGCCAATCAGATATTTCACATTTTTTTCTATTTTTTCATTCTTTACGTTTTGTTTTATTACTTCTTGATGCCTCATAGATTCATTAGCTTCCACTTGCTGAAGTCTAATTTTAAATGAGTTAGTGTTTACATTTTGCTTTTGAGCCTCCATTTTCAATTGGTTGATTTCACCTCTCAGGGTGTCATTTTCTCTCTTTAGATTCTGTATCTCCGTAGCCATTTCACCAATCTTATTCTTTAGGGACTTTTCCATTTTTTCCATGTTTTCTTTTACCTCCCTAATTTGGTTTTTAAAATCCTCTATTAGCTCTTCCAGCAGTGCTTTTTGGGCTGGAGACCAGTTCATATTACCTTTTGAGGTATCTGATGTATCTACCGTGTGAATGCCGTCCTCCTCCATGTCGATATTTTGATCCTGCCTGTCTCCATAAAAAGAATCTATTGTCCTCGGTTTTTTTTGTATTCTTCTTCATGTTTGTTGTTTTCCCTTTTCCTGGAGTTACAACGAATTTCTATCTTTGGGCTCTCTGTCCCAGCTTTCTTATTCTGGGGGTTGTGAGTCTAGAATTAAAACCTTCAGTTTCCTGAGGTGTGGGGGAGGGGTCTGGCTCCCTGGCGTCTCACTCCCTGTGGGTGCTCTCCAGCACTTGCTTTTCAGCAATGGTCTCAGCTGTTTGTTGTTTGAGCTGATGTCTGGCACTTCCCCTGGGGGAGCAAGGTTACGTCTGGGCTCCTGGTGTTGACTCCTTTCTAGTATTTGTCCTGTGAGGCCCCACTACTCTCTCCTCTGTTTCAGTTCTCTTTTTTTTTTTCCCCAGGAATTCTCTGGGTGAGGGGGGGGAGGGGTTAGAGCCGTTTACCTGGCCATTGAGTCTTCTGGAAGTTCAAGAAGCCGCGTTCCTGGGTTTTGCAGGCGTCAGGAGTGGGTGTTTTCACGGCTGGTGGCGTTGCGCTGCCTCTCGTCGCTCCCACAGACTGCTGTCTTGTGTTGGGAGGCCTGGGGATCTCCGCCGGTTTCGGGCGCCCAGCTTTCTCCCAGCCCATCTCCCACGTGGATTTCTCGGCCAGCCGCTTCCGCCTTGGTCTGAAGCAGCTCCGCACCGAGCACTCTCCGAGCCTGCAGGTTCGTTCCTCCGGCCTTTCAAACTCTCCCGGCTCGGAAATTTGCCGCATGCCGACTGCTCGTGGTTTCTGACTCTCTCAAATCTGCTCAAATTCACTTTTTTATAGGAATCTGACAGACCTTGTGAGAGAGCTCCGGTAAGACGCTGCCTTCATGCGGCCATCTTGGCTCCGCCCCCAGCTCAGTTAGTCTATTTTTAAGGTGTCGTTTTCTTCAATATTTTTTTCAATATTTTTGGGTCTCCTTTAGCAAGTCATTGACTTGTTTTTCATGGTTTTCTCGCATCCTTCTCATTTCTCTTCCCAATTTTTCCTCTACTTCTCTAACTTGCTTTTCCAAATCCTTTTTGAGCTCTTCCATGGCCTGAGACCAGTTCATGTTTTGCTTGGATGCTTTTGGTGTCGCTCTTTGTCTTTGTTGACTTCTTTAGGCTGTATGTTTTGGTCTTTTTTGGTCACCAGAGAAAGAGTACAAAGACTGAGACTGAATCTGAGTCCGTTTTTGCTGCCTGGCCATGTTCCCAGCCAACCTACCTGACCCTTGAGTTTTTCGTAGGGGTATGACTGCTCGTAGAGCAAAGAGTACTTTGTTCCAAGCTTGACGGGATGCACTGTTGATTTCAGAGCTATTTCTGTACAGCCAGCTCTGCCACACCAGCACTCCTCCTTCCTCAAGAACCAGCAACCCAGACTTGAAGCAAATCTTAAGCAGACTCTGCACCCCTTGCTCTGATCCTCCACTTAATTCCTCCTACCACTTGGGCCTGGGGATAGATGTAACTGCAGCTATAGTTCTGTAGCTGCACCTCCCCTGCTGCCCCAAGGCCAATGGCTGAACCTCGAACTCTGTCCCCTGCAGCTTTTCCCACTAGCCTTCTCTGTTGTCTTTGGTGTTTGTGGGTTAAGAAGTCTGGTAACTGCTGCAGCTCACTGATACAGGGCGCTAGGGCTTGTTCCAGCCTGCTGTTGATGTGGTTGGTCCTGCTGCCACCCACACTGAGCTCCATTTCCCATGCTCCATGCTCAATAAACCTCATCCAGAGACCATCCAGGATGTCCTGGGCTAGATCCCTGCTTCCCTCTGCTATTTTGTGCATTCTGTAGTTCTGGAGTTTTTTCAGAACGATTTATTTTATAGTTTTTTGGAGGGACCTGGCAGGGAGCTCATGCAAGTCCCTGCTTTTCCTCAAAAAGGATTTGGAAAAGCAAGTTAGAGAAGTAGAGGAAAAATTGGGAAGAGAAATGAGAAGGATGTGAGAAAACCATGAAAAACAAGTCAATGACTAGCTAAAGAAGAGCCCCCAAAATACTGAAAAATATACTGAAGAAAAAATAGACTAACTCAAATGGCAAAAGAGCTCCAAAAAGCCAATGAGGA
Organism: Trichosurus vulpecula; assembly: GCF_011100635.1. Taxonomy (NCBI): domain Eukaryota; kingdom Metazoa; phylum Chordata; class Mammalia; order Diprotodontia; family Phalangeridae; genus Trichosurus; species Trichosurus vulpecula. Next base: position 413,513,504 of record NC_050576.1, on the reverse strand, counting down.
GAAGAATGCCTTGAAAGGCAGAATTAGCCAAATGGAAAAGGAGGTCCAAAAGACCACTGAAGAAAATACTACCTTAAAAATTAGATTGGAGCAAGTGGAAGCTAGTGACTTTATGAGAAATCAAGATATTATAAAACAGAACCAAAGGAATGAAAAAGTGGAAGACAATGTGAAATATCTCCTTGGAAAAACCACTGACCTAGAAAATAGATCCAGGAGAGATAATTTAAAAATTATTGGACTACCTGAAAGCCATGATTAAAAAAAGAGCCTAGAAAACATCTTTCAAGAAATTATCAAGGAGAACGTCCCTGATATTCTAGAGCCACTGGGCAAAATAGAAATTGAAAGAATCCATCGATCGCCTCCGCAAATAGATCCCAAAAAGAAATTTCCTAGGAATATTGTCACCAAATTCCAGAGCAACCAGATCAAGGAGAAAATACTGCAAGGAGCCAGAAACAAACAATTTGAGTATTGTGGAAACATAGTCAGAATGACCCAAGATCTAGCAGCTTGTACCTTAAAAGATCGAAGGGCTTGGAATACGATATTCCGGAGGTCAATGGAGCTAGGATTAAAACCAAGAATCACCTATCCAGCAAAACTGAGTATCATGCTCCAAGACAAAATATGGATTTTCAATAAAATAGAAGACTTTCAAGCTTTCTAGGTGAAAAGACCAGAGCTGAATAGAAAATTTGACTTTCAAACACAAGAATCAAGAGAAGCATGAAAAGGTAGACAAGAAAAAGAAATCACAAGGGACTAAAGTTGAACTGTTTTTTTTTTTACATTCCTACATGGAAGGATGATGTGTATGAATCATGAGACCTCAGTATTAGGGTAAGTGAAGGGAATAGGCATATATATATATACACATATATATGTATGTATGTATATATATATATGTATATGTGTGGGCATATGTGTGTATATATGCATGTGTATATATATATATGTGTGTGTGTGTATATATATATATGTATATATATATATATATATATATATATATATAGAGAGAGAGAGAGAGAGAGAGAGAGAGAGAGAGAGAGAGAGAGGGCACAGGGTGAGCTGAAGATGAAAGGATGATATATAAAAGAAATAAAATCAAATTAAGGGATGAGAGAGGAATATATTGAGAGAGGTAGAAAGGGAGAAATAGAATGGGGTAAATTATCTTGCATTAACGTGGCAAGAAAAAGCAGTTCTGTAGGAAGAGAAGAGAAGGCAGGTGAGGGGGAATGAGTGAATCTTGCTCTCATCAGATTTGACCTGAGGAGGGAATACCGTACACACTCAATTGGGTATCCTATGCCACAGGAAAGAAGGAGGAAGAAGATAAAAGGGGGGACGATAGAAGGGACGGCAGATAGGGGAGGAGGTAATCAAAAGCAAACACTTTTGAAAAGGGACAGGGTCAAGGGAGAAAACTGGATAAAGGGGGATTGGTTAGGAAGGAGCAAAATATAGTTAGTCTTTCAAAACATCAGTATTGTGGAAGGGTTATACATAATGATAAACATGTGGCCTATGTTGAATTGCGAAGTCAAGCAGGGAGGGTGGGTGGGAAGGGAAGAGGGCAGAGAATTTGGAACTTAAAGTTTTAGAAACAGATGTTCAAAAACAAAAATAACAAAAAAAAAGTTTTTGCATGCAACTAGATAATAAGACACACAGGCAATGGGGTGTAGAAATTTATCTTGTCCTACAAGAAAGGAAGGGAAAAGGGGATGGAAGGTGAGTGGGGTGATAGAAGGTAGGGCTGACTGGGGAACAGGGAAACCAGAATATACACCATCTTGGAGTAGGGGGGAGGGTAGAAATGGGGAGAAAATTTGTAATTCAACCTCTTGTGAAAATCAATTCTGAAAACTAAATATATTAAATAAATTAAACTAAAAGAAAAAAAATAACTGGATTCAACTGAGAAACTCAGGTAAGTCCTGTAACTATCAGGGCCTTGGGTTTCTCATTTATGGAATAAAGAGGTTAGATTACTAAATATGATCTCAAAAAAAGACTCAATTAAATACACTGAATTACTCAAAGGAAACAAAGCCAAACTCTTCAAGGGCACTTGTTGAACTAAGTGCTAAGAGCCCATTTTGCTTACCAAAATACAAGACCCAAGCAAAATAAAAAATGGTAAACAGGAAAGAGAAATCATAAATGACTTATTAAAGTAGAACTGTTTACATTCCTACTTGAAAACATAGTATCTGTAACTCATGAAACCTTTCACACACATGCACAGACACATGTGCAGACACGTATACACACATAGGTACATATACACAAAGAGGGCACAAGGTGAATTTAATATGAAGGGATGACAGCTAAAAATTATAATTATGGTGTAAGAGAAGAATAGACTTGGAGAAGGAGAAAGAGAGAGGTAGAATGGGGTAACTTATCTCACGTGAATGAAGGAAGAAAAAGATTTTACAGGGGAGACGAAAAGATGGAAGGTTAGAGGGAATGAGTGAAACTTACTGTCATCAGAGTTGGCTTAAAGAGGGAATATCATAAACATTCATTTGGGTAGGGAATTCTTCTTTCTCTACAGGAAAGTAGATGTAACAACAATGTAGCTAGCAGCTATTGGGGGGGTGAAAGACCAACAACAAGAGCACACAAAAGGACTGCTAGCACAGCTACTTTCAACTGCTTTTCTAAGAAAAGCTACTTCAAGGGGTTAACAATCTCAGTTTAATTAAACATACATATATCATTCACTTGATTTGGGGGAAAAAAGTCAGCTCCCTGAACTTCAGAGTAAATACAAACAAAAATTACAAATAGAGAGTATATAAAGAGACCAAATCACAGTACATAGTTACCAAAAAAAGAAGCACCAGCATTTAGATTTTCAAAGAGGGGGGACTTCAATGGCTTACCCAGCATCTCGTCACCAACACTCTTTCAATGAGTGTGCCCCCAAAGGCAAAATGTCAATCTCAGAGCTTTTATATCCTGTTCAGGGCCCTGAGGACTCAGAGCCTACTAAGCAAAAAGGTTTGGGGACTAGGGCCTCACGTCTAGTTAGGGAAACCATGTGGGCCTGCCTCTAATCAGGCCTCCCTTTGTGGGCCCCACTTGAGGCCTATTCAATAAGCCAGAAATATCTTTCACTTACAAAAATGACCTTACTGCAGGGGGAAGGGGAGAAGAGAGGGGGGATGATAGAAAGGAGAGCAGATTGGGGTAGGGGCTAGTCAGAAGCAAACATTTTTGAGGAGGGACAGGTTCAAAGGAGACAATAGAATAAATAGGGAGCTTGATGGAATGGTGGGAAATATAGTTAGTCTTCCACAACTTGGCAATCACTGAAGTCTTTCACATAACCTCTCATGTGTAACCTGTATAGAATTGCTTGCCTTCTCAATAAGGACAGGTGAGGAGGGAACAAAATGAGAATTTGGAACTCAAAGTCTTAAAAACAAATATTAAGCAGAGCCAAGATGGCAAACCCCTCCAATACCTGTAAAAAATGACTCTAAAGAAATTCTCGAGCTTCAGAACCCAAAAAATAAAAGAGTGGAACAAATTTCCAGTCCAATTCAACTTGGAAGGTCCATGGGAAAGATCTATCACACCAGGCTGGCAGCAAAAGCACAGTCCATTGTGGGCCCCACCAGCATATAAGGGGTTGGAGCAGCCCTCAGGTGACTGAATCACTGGGAGCTGTGGTGGTTTTCAGACTTCTAAACTTTCAAACCCCAAAGAAAACGTAGAAAGTCAGTGGGAAAAGTCTGTTGGACCTGAGTGAGAGAGGAACAGGGCTTGGCTCCAGCCCTGGGGCCATAGAGGTAGCAGCAGAGCTGGCAGCAGCAGTGCTAGTGTCTGCTTCTGGAGCTACGTATTGCAGGGATCTCTTTTCTGGAGCTGAGGCAGTGTTGTCTTGTTTTTCTTTGCTTAAATCTGGGTCACAGTCCTGGGTGGCTGTCCTGGGGTGAGGAGGAGTGCTGGTGTGGCAGAGCTTGTGGCTGTGGTGTAGAAGGAATTCTCCTCACAGTTCCAAAGCAGGAAAGAGTGCTTGTGGTTACTCACATACCAGAGCACAGTCCAGAAAAGGAGTAAACACCTCTCCTTTGATCTCACTACCTTAAAAGAACTGAAAATTTACAGGCCCCTAGAAGTATCTCTGAAAGCAGCTGAACAAAACTCCTGAAGTTTGCAACTGGACACCCTACATACTGAAAACAGAGTCCTACCTTTACAAAGAGCTCAAAAGTCAAGTAATTGGCTGGGAAAAGGAACACACAGAGTAAAAAACCTCAGACTATAGAATTTTACTTTGTAGACAAAGAAGAGAAAAACATACAAGAAGAGGCTGACAAAATCAAAGCTCCTACATCAAATGCCTCAAAGAAAAATATGAATTGGTTGCAGGCCATGGGAAAGCTCAAAAAGGATTTTGGAATCCAAGTAAGAGAAATAGAGGAAAAATTAGAAGAGAAATTAGAGTGATGCAAGAAAATCATGAAAAACAAGTCAACACTTTGCTAATGGAGACCCATAAAATACTGAAGAAAAACAAATGCTAAAAATTGTTTTCACATGCAACTAGGAAATAAGATACATAAACAATGGGGTATAGAAATCTATCTTTCCCTACAATAAAATAGAGGGGAAGGGGATAAAAGAAGGGGTGGGGTTTGTTAGAAGGTGTAGCCAGAATGGACTTTGTTTTCTTTGAATGACTCAGCTCGCCTCGTTGAGCTTCCCTGGACGCTGGGGCTTGCTCTTCCGGGGCAGGACCAGAGCTTCCTGTGTGATGAGTCGTGGCGCTGGCTGAGGGGAGGTGTGTTAACGTGGTCTACGGTGGGGGAGGGGCCAAGTCAAGAACCAATCGGCCCTGGTCGTTCAGGCAGCACTTGATGATGTCAAAAACTCTATAAGAGGGGAGAGGACAGCTTGAAGATCCTCCTTTCCTTTTCCGGTTGGAGCCAGAGACACCTACAGCCGAAGCTGAGCTGCCGGTAGCAGAGCTGACTACAGGCTAGTGGGTAATCTTCTTACCGTAGAGGGGAAGCATGTATACGATTTTGCCTTATACCATCTCGCTTCTCTGTGGCCTTCTGATTACCCTTGTAAGGCGGACTTATTGGGCCTGGAAGCTTTTGATGAAAATATCAAAATGGGGACGCTGGTTTGTGGGCTTGTTATTGTGGAGTGTAAATACATGCTTTAGTTCTCCTGCCTTCTGCCTAGAGAATTCCTTATATCCTGCGGTTCCGGACCTTTTAGGCACATATGAGATTCTCTTTGAAATCATAAATTCTGCCTTCCTAATATATTTGGCGACGAGGTGGATGGGATCACTAGATATAAGATCTCTGTTCAGAAGCAGAAGAACTTCAGAGGAAGAGATGAATATCCCAGGGTGGGAGGATCCATTTTATTCCTCCTTAGCAAAGGAATTGGCTAAAAAAGCTGGACCCTGTGAAAACTGGGAACCAAGGCTACAGAGAGGAGATCCTAAGGATTTGGAAAGGTGTTTACAAGAGGTTGGGATTCAGTCAGGGGCATCACTATTTAGGCAAAGCTGGATAGTGTTATCAGCCTACCGGCTAGTATATGAAAGATTGAGATTAAGTGAAAGAGATGGGGGCACTCCTACCCCACAGCAAGAAGGGGAATCTCAGATAGCAGGAGAACAAATTGCTGCTGAAGAACCCACTGACTCAGATGAGGACTTTTCTATTAATGTGGCTAGGAGCAACAGGAGGCCAAATAAGCCAAGAGTGCATCCCAACTCAGCCCAGACCAAGCCTGACTGCCTGCTTTGTCCTTGCCATGGTGGCAGGGGAAGCGAGTGGGGGGAAAATGAGACAATGTTAGGGGCTGAGAGAGAAAATGCTGCTAGGGTTCAGGACATCCCTCGCACAGAGAATGGGAGATGGTTAAATACTCAGACAAGCGTTCGTCCCGTAGAGAGGAGGAGGACAGAAACCCGAGGTGGCAATTTAGTTACGAGGGAATTTCAGGAAGATTTATCACCACAAGAGGTCACAGATATTTTGAGTAGATTCAGCCAAAAAGTAGGAGAACCATTAATATCTTGGATGGTAAGGCTCAGTGATCAAGGGGCCGGTGGAATATTAGTAGATAAGAGGGACTGTATGAGATTCATAGGTATCAGCCACGATCCTCTAGTTCAGCAAGCTTTTAGGGAACATCATCAGCAAGGAGATGATGCTAGCAAGACTACTCTGTTGGCATTAGCTGCTGCGGGATGCAATAAGAGATATACTAATGATTCTATGTGGCCCACTGAGCACAGACCCTGGTATTCACTTAAACATTGTATCATGAGACTAAAGGAGGAGGTAATGAAGACTGCTATTATGACAGGAACTGCAGACAAATATTACAATGATCCCATAGGAATCCCTCATAGGAATTTAATAATTAGGACAGCTCCCCCTGCTTATAAACAACTAATTTTGAATCTGTTACTTGGGGAAGTAGGGAGCCATCTTACAGAGGTGATAAATAAGATTTTACAGTTACATGACTTAGGAGACTGGGGAAGGGATAGATCTCCTCGAGAGAGAAGGGTGAACAGCCAGCAAACTTGGCGCCAAAATGGAGTGACAAGAAAAGAAATGTTTACTTCTCTATTGAGAGCAGGGGTAGGTTTTGAAATGATAGATGGCATTCCAACCAATGAATTGTACAGGATGTACCGAGATAAAGGACTCAATAACAGGAGAGACAGGGAAATAAGAACTGCTCCTGCAAATGCTACAGATGGTGAACCTTCATACCCAAGTGAATCACATGCCAGTGAATACTAGGAAACAGGCCAGGCCCCAGCCCAAATTAAGGAAATACGTAAGCTGGATTGCAGACCTCACATTAACTTGACCATATATTGCAAAAATGGGTCAAGTACAGTAAATAGGGCATTGATAGACACTGGGGCCAAGGCCACCCTTATCTATGGGAATCCAGACAAATTCAGCCATGGAACTCCTATTACCATCACAGGACTAGGAGGGACTGAAATATCAGCCAGACAAGTTAAATTGATGATGAAAATTGGACAGTTGCCCAAGAAAGAATATAGTGTGGTTATTGTGCCTATTCCTGAATACATCATTGGAATAGACATTTTGAAGGATATGACCTTAAATTTACCTGAAGGGAAATACCAATTTGCTGTGAGGAAAATAGGCATTAATGCAGTCTTAGTGGGGAAAATCAAGATGGATCCAATCACTTTGCCTGAACTTTCTGAAGTAATTACTTTGAGGCAATATCGTGTGCCAGGTGGGCAAGATGAAATTGCCAACAGTATAAGAGAATGTGTTGAGGCAGGAGTGTTAGTCCCTACAACTACTCAATGGAACAACCCTGTCTGGCCAGTCCGAAAGTCAGATGGGACATGGAGGATGACAGTAGATTATAGACAGCTGAACAAAGTGACTCCTCCCTTGTATGCTGCTGTTCCAGACACGGTTACTTTAATAGAGAAAATACAAAAACATGAAGGGACTTGGTATGCAGTTATTGATTTGGCCAATGCCTTCTTTACGATCCCAATAGACCCCAAGCAATGGAACCAGTTTGCTTTTACTTGGCAAGGCCGACAGTATACATTTACACGCCTGCCACAAGGATATATTCATAGCCCAACTATTTGCCACAGGATTGTAGCTGAGCATTTGGATGAATTAAAGCTACCTGGTATACAGCCTACACATTACATAGATGACATCATGATACAGGGAAAGAATATAAAAGAAGTGGAGGAGAATTTAGCATTATTAATTGACCATATGAAAAGCAAAGGATGGGAAATCAACCCCGCAAAGGTTCAAGGGTCAGCTCAAACTGTAAAATTCTTGGGGATACAGTGGAATAGAGGACTGCGAGAAATTCTCCCACAAGCTAGACAAAAAATTCAGGATTTTCCCACCCCTACTAATAAGAAAGAGGCCCAAAAGTTCATAGGGCTATTTGGTTATTGGAGACACCACATCCCACATTTGGGACAAATTTTAAAACCCTTGTATAAAGTCACCAGAAAGAAATATGAATTCGATTGGGGCCTTGAACAAAGTAGAGCTTTTGAGGAAGCAAAGGCTGCTATACAATTAGCCCTGGACTTATGGCCTATGCAAAATGGGCCAGTGGAGTTACAAGTGACCGTACAAGATGACTATGCAAATTGGAGTCTGTGGCAAAAACAACAGAGCCGAAGTGTACCTTTAGGCTTTTGGTCAAGGAAACTGCCCTCATCTGGAGTGCAGTATACACCTTTTGAGAAGCAGCTGTTAGCTGCATATTGGGCTTTAGTAGAAACTGAGCAACTAACCCTGGGTCATGAAGTGATATTAAGGCTTGGAATTCCAATTATGACTTGGGTAATGAGTACCCCAGCTTCTCACAGAATTGGACATGCACAAGAGGCAAGCATAATCAAATGGAAGTGGTATATTCAGAATAGGTCCAGAGCAGGCAAAAGTGGAGTTTCTGCTTTACATGAATCGGTGGCGAACATTGGCACTGAGAGAAATGAAAAACCCCTTGAATCTAAGCAACAGATGGTGCCATCCTTAGTGAAATGGAATAATGGGTATGATGGACTAAATGTAGAACAGAAGAAACACGCTTGGTTTACTGACGGGACAGCAAAATACTTAGGACAGAAGAGACATTGGAAAGCAGTAGCCTATAACCCCTGTACTAGGCAAACTCTGGAAAGTTCTGGGATAGGGGGAAGTAGCCAATATGCTGAACTGATGGCAGTACATCAGGCCATCAGAATGGAGAAGGGAGGACAGTGTCATATATTTACTGATTCATGGGCGGTAGCTAATGGATTAGCTACTTGGTTGCCTATATGGAGGAATCAGAATTGGGAGATTCATGGCAAACAAGTTTGGGGTAAAGAGTTATGGGAAAATATATGGGACATGTCTTTGGTTACGGATTTGTCAGTTTTTCATGTTGATGCTCACGCGACCCTGACCACACCAGAGCGTGAGTACAATGCACACGCGGATCGACTAGGAAAGATTGCCACTGAATGTATTGTCCCTACTCCAACTCCAACTGATGACTTAGCCTTAGCGAGATGGGTCCACCAGACCGCCGGCCATTTAGGGGTCCAGGCCACCCACCGATGGGCACAAGATCGAGGTATCAGTATCTCTCATGCATTGTTAAAACAAATAACAGAGGGGTGTTGTATATGCCAATTTGAAAAAGAACGAACTCTTCCTAGGATAGTAACTGGAGAAATAGCAAGGGGAAAAGTTCCAGCCCAAATTTGGCAGATAGATTATATTGGCCCACTACCCCAGGATAAAGGATGTAAATATGTATGTACGTGTGTTGACACCTATTCAGGTGTCCTAGTGGCTTGTCCTTATAAGGATGCAACTCAGAAAAACACCTGTAAAACCCTAGATATTGTAAGTTTATACTATGGAACCCCAATGCAGATTCAAAGTGACAATGGGTCACATTTCAAGGGCAAAGAAGTGAAAAGATATTGTGTGTTGAATAATATAGAATGGATATATCATATTCCATATTACCCATAAGCATCTGGGCTGATTGAAAGAATGAATGGATTGTTGAAAGAACAGCTGAGAAAATTAAGCTCTAATAATTCATATCTACATTGGAAGGATAATTTGTCTATTGCCTTACGTAATTTGAATAATAGGCCCTTAGCGGGGAGTACACCTCTAGCCAGAATGATGACCCCAAATTTGCAGATTAGAGAACAGCAAACACGTGAGATCCAAAATATTGAATTTTGGACTGTGAGGGAAGATGTCCCCCTACCATGTCCAGGAACACCTGGTTCGGCAGGATATGATTTACATTGTATAGAGAATTTTAGGTTGAATAGGAAAGAGATAAGAAAAACCCCTACTGGAATATGTATGAGAATCCCCAAGAATCATTTTGGACGGATATTACCTAAACCAGGATTAGCAGCTCAAGGAGTACATGTATTGGCTGGAGTGATAGATTCGAATTATCAAAAAGAAATTGTTGTGACACTCCAGAATTTGGGTGAAAAACCTGTACAATTTGGTAGGAATGATAAGATAATTCAAGTGATTATTATCCCCTGTGAAAAAATACCCTTTGTGAAAACTGACCCTCCTCCCAGAATAACTACTAGAGGGGCAAAAGGGGCTTGCTCCATTGACAGAATAAAGTTGTGAGCTAAGGTATGGGTAAAACGGAAGCCAGATGATATTCCAAAGGCTGCAGAAGTCATAGCCCATGGGAAGAACAACACTGTAACAGTTGTCTATTCAGGGGAAGATAATTACCAAATCATACCCCTGAACCATATATTTTACCGTGAATAGGGCTATAATATTAGATTCACGGACCCCACAGGTATGGCTGATGCTGGTAATTGACACAAGCCACTCAGAGGGAAGGTGACTTTGTGTGATTAACGGATGAAAGCTTGTACATCTGGGGAAAGGCTGGGAGGAAAATCCTAGTCTATCTAGGATGGGATCCTCCTGGTTTCCCTTGTACATCTGGGGAAAGGCTGGGAGGACAATCCTGGTCTCCATCTAGGGTGGGATCTTCTTGGCTTAGTTTCCTCATTGTGTTCCGTTTAAAAAGAAACATTTCCCATCTGAGTTTGGCTCTGATATTGGATCTCTGCATAACTGAAATTTCAACTAAACTGGAGATGATTTTATTTGAAGGATAATAGCCCATACTTGCCTACTCTTTTTGTTCTCTGTTTTAGTTAACCTTGTCGCTAGTTCTGTCTCCTGCAGGTTTAAGCACCCTGCAGTTTCCGGTGACTGCCTAAGCATGTAGCATTCTTGGAATTCCTGCCAGCTCGCTAAAGAACTGAACTCTGGAATTGGACTCTTTGGGGCAGGGACACCTCTACATCCAATTTCAGCAAGAAGAAGCTATGGAAAATGAGACCTTCACCCCTTACCCCAAGATTTTGAGCCCCAATTGTTTGATGGGGGGTTGATGATAGTGTTCTGTGTACTTATTTTGTGTTATTCTTGCTATATTGTTTTATTGTTATGATATTATTGATCCTATGTAATGGATACGAAGATCTAGGGGTGGACATTTGAATTATTAATAATTATTTTGGGATGATTGATTGAAGAGATTATCTGGCTGGGATCTAGGGGTGGATCACATTTGAATCGTAAACCAATATTTGGGAATGTCACTGAATGATATGTTTTGCTTTATTGTGAATGATATGTTTTAGTTTCCTGCATAATTGGATCACAATGTTCTAGGATATATAATTTAATTTGAATTATGATTGGATTGTGCATCCTAGAACATTGTGAGGGGTGGAGTGTAGCCAGAATGGACTTTGTTTTCTTTGAATGACTCAGCTCGCCTCATTGAGCTTCCCTGGACGCTGGGGCTTGCTCTTCCGGGGCAGGACCAGAGCTTCCTGTGTGATGAGTCGTGGCGCTGGCTGAGGGGAGGTGTGTTAACGTGGTCTACGGTGGGGGAGGGGCCAAGTCAAGAACCAATCGGCCCTGGTCGTTCAGGCAGCACTTGATGATGTCAAAAACTCTATAAGAGGGGAGAGGACAGCTTGAAGATCCTCCTTTCCTTTTCCGGTTGGAGCCAGAGACACCTACAGCCGAAGCTGAGCTGCCGGTAGCAGAGCTGACTACAGGCTAGTGGGTAATCTTCTTACCGTAGAGGGGAAGCATGTATACGATTTTGCCTTATACCATCTCGCTTCTCTGTGGCCTTCTGATTACCCTTGTAAGGCGGACTTATTGGGCCTGGAAGCTTTTGATGAAAATATCAAAATGGGGACGCTGGTTTGTGGGCTTGTTATTGTGGAGTGTAAATACATGCTTTAGTTCTCCTGCCTTCTGCCTAGAGAATTCCTTATATCCTGCGGTTCTGGACCTTTTAGGCACATATGAGATTCTCTTTGAAATCATAAATTCTGCCTTCCTTATATAGAAGGGAGGGCAGACAGGGGAAAGGGGTAATCAGAATGCATTCCATCTTGGGGTGGGGAGAGAGGAGTAATGGGGAAAAAATCTTGTGGAAGTGAATGTTTAAAACTAACAATAAATAAATTAATTTAAAATTTCCCCCCAGTTTTCTTCTTTCCTTATATTTTGTGCAAAGCTTTTTTTTTAATTTTATATAACCAAAATTATCCACTTCATATTTTGTAATGCTCTTGATATCTTCTTTGCTCCTAAATTATTCCCTTATCCATAAAACTGGTTAGATAAACTATTCTATCCTCTCTTAATTTGCTTATTTTATCAACATTAATCTGCAAATCATGTACCCATTTTATTCTTATCTCGGTTTATTGTGTGAGATGTTGGTCTCGACTTAGTTTCCTCCATACTGTTTTCCATTTTTCCCAGCAGTTTTTGTGAAATAATGAGTTTTTGTTCCAAAAACATGGATCTTTGGATTTATCATATACTACATTACTATGGTCATTTCCCATAATGTAATTTGTACCTAATCAATTCCACTGATCCACCACTTTATTTCTTAGCCAGTACTAGAATATTTCGATAATTACCAGCTTATAATACTTGAGATTGGATATGGCTAGACCACCATTTTCTACATTTTTTTAAATTGATTCCCTTGAAATTCTTAAACTTTTGTTCTTCCAGATGAATTTTGTTAAAATGACTTTTTGATAATTTGATATGGCACTAAACAAAGAGAATAATTAAGGTATAATTTTCATTTTTTATAAATTTTGGCTTGACCTATCCAGGAGAAATGAATACTTTTGCAATTGTTTAGGTCTCACTTTATTCATGTGAAAAGTATTTTATACTTGTATTTGTATAGTTCCTGGGTTTGTCTTAGGAGGTAGACTCTCAATTATTTTAAATGAAATTTCTCCTTTAATCTCTTGCTGCTTGACTTTGTTGATAATATTTTGTCCAAGGCTGTTACTGCATCTCTTGAGATAATAAAATGATTTCTGTTTGTTTTGTTTTGGGTATGGCAATTATGTTGACAATTATTCCTAATATTGAACCAGCCCTGCATGAACAAATCTGACTTGGTGATACTGTATGATTCTTGTAATATATTGTGTAATCTCTTTTCCACTATTTTATTTAAAATGTTTTCATTAATAGTCATTAGGGAAATTGATATATAATTTTCTTTATCTGTTCGCCTCCTCCTGGTTTAGGTATCAATACCATATTTGCGTTGTAAAAATAAATTTGGTAGAACTCCTTCACCTATTTTTCCAAATACTTTACATAGTATTGGGATTAATTGTTTTTTTTTTTTCAGTTCTTGGTAGAATTCACTTTTGAATCCATCTGGTCCCTTAGGATGTTTTCTTAGGAAGTTCATAGATGGCTCATTCAATGTCTTTTTCTAAGATTGTATTATTTAGCTATTTAATTTCTTCTGTTAATCTCAGTAATTTATATTTTTTGTAGATATTCATCCATTTCATTTAGATTGTCAGATTTGTTGTCATATACTTGGGAAAATAGTTCCTAACAATTGCCTTAGTTTCCTCTCCATGGTGGGTGAATTAGGACCTTTAATTTTCTAATCAAATTAATCAATGGTCTAGATATTATATTTTTCATAAAATCAGCTTCTAAGTTTATTAATTAAATGTTTTTCTTTAAATTTTGTTAACCTGTCATCTGATTTTCAACATCAAACTAAGGTGTTTAATTAAGGATATTTAATTTGTTATTTTTTTTCTATATTTTTAGGTGCATGCTCAATTACTTGATCTGCTTTTATTTTCCTATTTTAGTGGTGTAAGCAATTAGAGATATACATTTTCCCCTAAGTACTGCTTTGGCTGTATCTCATAAATTTTTGGTATGTTGTCTCATTGTCATTTTCTTTCATTAAATTGTCAGTTATTTCTATGATTTGTTCCTTGACCCATTTATTTTTTAGTATTAGATTATTTAAATTCCAATTAAATTTTAATCTCTCATTTGTCCATTATTGAATGTAATTTTTACTGCATTACAGTCTGAGGAGGATACATTTATTATTTATGCTTTTCTGAATTTCATCATCAAATTTTTATGTCCTAATACATGGCCAATTTTTTGTAGGTGCAATGGTCTGCTGAGAAAAAGGGCTATTCCTTTCTCTTCCCATTAAATTTTCTTCAGATACCTATCTTATCTAACTTTTCCAGAATCTTATCCATGCATTAATTTCCTTCCTATTTATATTTTGGTTAGATTAATCTACTTCTGAGAGGGGAAAGTTGATGTCCCTCAGTAATATAATTTTATTCCCTGTTTCTTCCTGTAATTAATTCAAGTTCTCTTTCAAAAATGCATGTGTACCATTTGGTGGATTTATTTATTTATATGACTTATAAAAATGTATATATTTATTTGATTTATATGATTTATATATTTTATATGACTTCATTGTCTCGAGTAACTTTTAGTAAGATATAATTTATTTCCTTTTCTCTTTTGATTACATCTATTTTTTGTTTTTGCTTTGTATGAGATCATGATCACTACCCTTGCTTTGCTTCAGCTGAAATATAATAAACTGCTCCATCACATTCCCTTTGCCCTGTGTTTATCTCTCTGCTTCAAATGTGTTTCTTACAATCAAAATATTGCAGGATTCTGCTTTTTAATCCATTGTGCTATCTGCTTCTCTTTTATGAGTGAGTTCATGCCATTTACATTGATAATTATGATAACTGTGTATTTCCCTACATGCTATTTCTCCTTTTTTATCCCCACCTAATATTTCCCTGCTAAGAAGTGTTTTACTTCAGCCCACTGCGATCCCAAATTTTAACCTCTTTTTTATCAGTCCTCCCCTCCTCCACTTCTAGTATTCGTGTTCCTTTTTACTTCTTTTTAGTATAAGATAGATTTCTGTATCCAACTGAGTGTCTTTGTTATTATGACTTTGAAGCAAATTTGATGAGCATACGATAACTTTTCCTGCCACTTCCCTTCCTCCCCTCCTCTTCTCACCTCGGTCTTCTTATGTATTATAATCTCTTTCATACCTCTTTTGCGTGGGATAATTTCCCCATTCAATCTCCTTCTTCTTCTTCCACTACAGGTTTCTTTCTCACCCCTTTATTTTGTTTTTTGAGGTATCATCGATCAAATTCACCATATATCCAGACTCTCTGTCTATACTCCTTCTAGTTGCTCTTATACAAATAAAGTTCTTAAGAGGTACAAATAGTGTCTTGCCATATAGTAATATAAAGTTTAACTTATTGTATTTCTTATATGTTCTTTTTCTTTTTTTTCATCTTTTTATGTTTCCCTTGAGTTTTGCAATTGCTGGGGTTGGGGGTCATTTTTTTAATTCAGCCTTGACTTTTTAATTAGCACTGATTGATAGTACTCTATTTGGTTAAATGTCTATTTTTCCCCTAAATGATTATATTCAGTTTTGCTGGGTAGGTGATTTTTAGTTGTAATCCTGACTCCTTTCCCTTTGGATATATCATATTCCATGCCCTCCAGTTCTTTAAAGTGGAAGCTGCCAAATCCTGTGTAATCTTTACTCTAGCTCTATGATATTTCTTCTTTTTGTGTGATTTCAATACTTTCTTATTGATCCATGAACTCAGAAATTTGGTTATAATGTTCCTGGGAGTTTTCATTTTGAGCTACTTTTTAGGTGGTGATTAGTGGATTATTTCAATTTATATTTTTCCTTTTGCTTCTAATATATTGAGGCAGATATATGGACTTTTTTTTTCTTTGAACATGGTTTCCAGGTAATAATGATTCTTATATTATCTCCCCTGGATCTATTTTCTAGGCAGTTATTTCTACAATGAGGAACTTCACATTTTCTTCTTTCTTAAAAACTTTTTCAGCTTTGTTTTTATTTTACCTTGATGTCTCATAAAGTAGGTATCTTCTACTTGATCAATTCTAATTTTTTTTCTTTTTTTTTCATTTTTTAAATTTATTTATTTAACATATTTGGTTTTCAGCATTGATTTTCACAACAGTTTGAATTACAAATTTTCTCCCCATTTCTACCCTCCCCCCACTCCAAGATGGCATATATTCTGGTTGCCCTGTTCCCCTGTCAGCCCTCCCCTCTATCACCCCCCTCCCCTCTCATCCCCTTTTCCCTTCCTTTCTTGTAGGGCAAGATAAATTTCTGCGCCCCATTGTCTGTGTATCTTATTTTTTAGTTGCATGCAAAAACTTTTATTTTTGTTTTTGAACATATGTTTTTAAAACTTTGAGTTTCAAATTCTCTCCCCTCTTCCCTTCCCACCCACCCTCCCTAAGAAGTCGAGCACTTCAACCTAGGCTACGCATGTATCATTATGTATAACCCTTCCACAATACTCATGTTGTGAAAGGCTAACTACATTTTGCTCCTTCCCAACCCATCCCGCTTTATTGAATTTTCTCCCTTGACCCTGTCCCCTTTCCAAAGTGTTTGTTTTGATTACCTCCACCCCCATCTGCCCTCCCCTCCATCATCCCCCCCCTTTTATTTTTTTTTTATCTTCCTCCCTCTTCTTTCCTGTGGTGTAAGATACCCAACTGAGTATGTATGGTATTCCCTCCTCAGGCCGAATCTGATGAGAGCAAGGTTCACTCATTCCCCCCTCACCTGCCCTCTCCCCTCCTCCCACAGAACTGCTTCCTCTTGACACCTTTAGGTGAGATAATCCACCCCATTCTATCTCTCCCTATCTCCCTCTCTCAGTATGTTACTCTCTCATCCCTTAATTTCATTTTATTTCTTTTACATATCTTCCCTTCATCTTCAACTCACCCTGTGTCTGTTCTCTCTCTTTTACATATATATATATATATATATATATATATGTATATATATATGTATATATATATATGTATATACATATATAAAAGCACACATATATATATATCTACATACACATGCATACATATACACATAGATACATACATACATACACATTCACTTATATATATACATAAACATATATACATGCATATTCCCTTCAACTACCCTAATACTGAGGTCTCATGAATCATACATGTCATCTTTCCATGTAGGAATGTAAACAAAACAGTTCAACTTTAGTAAGTCCCTTGAAATTTCTGTTTCTTAATTACCTTTTCATGCTTCTCTTGATTCTTGTGTTTGAAAGTCAAATTTTCTATTCAGTTCTGGTCTTTTCACTGAGAAAGCTTGAAAGTCCTCTATTTTATTGAAAATCCATATTTTGCCTTGGAACATGATACTCAGTTTTGCTGGGTAGGTGATTCTAGGTTTTAATCCTAGCTCCATTGACCTCCGGAATATCGCATTCCAAGCCCTTCGATCTCTTAATGTAGAAGCTGCCAGATCTTGGATTATTCTGATTGGGTTTCCACAATACTGAAATTGTTTCTTTCTGGCTGCTTGCAGTATTTTCTCCTTGATCTGGGAGCTCTGGAATTTGGTGACAATAATCCTAGGAGATTTCTTTTTGGGATCTATTTGAGGAGGTGATCGATGGAGTCTTTCAATTTCTATTTTGCCCTGTGGCTCTAGAATATCAGGGCAGTTCTCCTTGATAATTTCTTGAAAGATGGTATCTAGACTCTTTTTTTGATCATGGCTTTCAGGTAGTCCAACAATTTTTAAATTCTCTCTCCTGGATCTATTTTCCAGGTCAGTGGTTTTTCCAAGGAGATATTTGACATTGTCTTCCATTTTTTCATTCCTTTGGTTCTGTTTTATAATATCCTGATTTCTCATAAAGTCACTAGCTTCCACTTCCTCCAATCTAATTTTTAAAGTAGTATTTTCTTCAGTGGTCTTTTGGACCTCCTTTCCATTTGGCTAATTCTGCCTTTCAAGGCATTCTTCTCCTCATTGGCTTTTTGGAGCTCTTTTGCCATTTGAGTTAGTCTGTTTTTTAAGGTGTTGTTTTCTTCAGTGTATTTTTCAGTATTTTTTTGGGTCTTGTTTAGCAAGTCATTGATTTGTTTTTCATGGTTTTCTCACATCCTTCTCATTTCTCTTCCCAATTTTTCCTCTACTTCTCTAACTTGCTTTTCCAACTCCTTTTTGAGCTCTTCCATGGCCTGGGACCAGTTCCTGTTTTTCTTGGAGGTTTCTGTTGTAGGCTCTTTGACTTTATTAATTTCCTCTCTCTGTATGTTTTGGTCTTCTTTGTCAGCAAAGAAAGAATGCAAAGTCTGAGACTGAATCTCGGTGTGTTTTCGCTGCCTGGCCATATTCCCAGCCAACTAACTTGACCGTTGATTTTTCAGTGGGGTACGACTGCTTGTAGATTACAGAATTCTATGTTCCACTTTGGGGGGGGAGGTGCCAGCTCTACCACATCAGCATTGCTCCTTCCCCAACCCCCAACCTTAACTGGGCTTAGATCTTCGGCAGGCTGTGCACCCCTGCTCTGATCCACCACTTAATTCCTCCCACCAGGTGGGCCTGGAGCTGGAAGTAACAACAGCTGTAGCTGCCCCACCTCCGCTGCCCCCGGGGCTGGAAGCCGAACCGTGAACTCCTTCCATTCCCACAGCCTTTCCCACCAACCTTCTCCGCAGTCCTTGGTACCCGTGGGTCGAGAAGTCTCGTAACTGCTGCAGCTCACTGAATCAGGGCGCTAGGGCCCCCTCCACCCGGCTTCTGGTCTGGATGGTCCACGCCGCTCAGGCTGAGCTCTGCTCCACTCAGTTCCCAGCTCCCAGCTCCCAGCTCCGAGCTCCGTGTGGGATAGACCTCACCCACAGGCCATCCAGGCTGTCCCGGACTGGAGCCCTACTTCCCTCTGCTGTTTTGTGGGTTCAGCCGTTCTATAATTGGTTCAGAGCCATTTTTTATAAGTTTTTGGAGGGTCTCCGTAGGGAGCTCACATTATTCCCTGCTTACCAGCCGCCATCTTGGCTCCGCCCTCCATCAATTCTAATTTTTAAGAAATTATTTTCTTCGGTCAGCTTCTGTACTTTCTTTTTCATTTAGACAATTTTATTTCTTAAGGAATTTTTTATATCTTTAGCCATGCTGGTGATTTTTTCCATGATTCTCTTGTATTACTCTCATTCACTTTCCCAATTTTTCTTCTACTTCTCTAATTTACTTTTTAAAAGTCTAATCTCTGAACATATTCTAGAACTACAGAACACATGAAATAGCAGAGGGAAGCAGGGCTCCAGGTCAGGACAGCCTGGATGGACTCTAGGTAAAGTCTATCACACACGGAGCTGGAAGAGGAGCAGAGTAGAGCCAGCACCCAGACCAACCAGACCAGAAGATGAGAGGAACAGGCCATAGTGCCCTGAATCAGTGAGCTGGGGTAGTTATCAGACTTCTAAACCACAAATGCCAGAGACAACAGAGGATGTTAGTGGGAAAAAAAAAAAACTGCTGGGAGAGAGTGAAAGGCGCTCACGGTCAGCCACTGCTCCATGGTCTGTGGAGGTGGTGCAACTCTGGGGCTGCTTCCAGAGCAAAAGCTGCAGTTGCTTCCGGCCCCAGGCCTACGTGGTGGAAGGAATTAAGCTGCAGATCCGAACAGGAGTGCAGAACCTGCTTGGATCTGAGTCTCAGTGCGGGGTGGCAGGTCTTGAGGGAGTAGAAGCACTGGTGTGACAGAGCTTGATGTATAGAAATAGCTCTGAAAACAGCAGCACTGCTCCTCAAGCTTGCGAAAAAGTACTCTCTACTCTACAAGCCTGAGGAATCATGCCCCAAGGAAAAGCTCAAGGTCAAGTGGTTGGCGGGGAACACGAAGAGGTGGCAAAAATGGTCTCAGATTCAAAATCAGGCTTTGGAATCTTTCTTTCATGACAAAGAAGAGCAAAACATACAGCCAGAAGAAGTCAACAAAGTCAAAGAGCTTACATCAAAAGCATACAAGAAAAATGAAATGGTCTCAGGCTATGGAAGAGCTCAAAAAGGATTTGGAAGAGCAAGTAAGAGAAATAGAGGAAAAATTAAGAAGAGAAATGTGAGTGATGCAAGAAAACCATGAAAAAAAGGCAATGACTTGCTAAAGGAGACCCCAAAAAAATACTTAAGAAAATATCACCTTAAAAAATAGACTAACTCAAATGGCAAAAGAGTTCCAAAAAGCCCAAGAAGGAGAACAATGCCTTCAAAGGCAGAATTAGCCATATGGAAAAGGAGGTCCAAAAGACCACTGAAGAAAATATTACCTTAAAAATGAGATTGGAGCAAGTGGAAGCTAGTGACTTTATGAGAATTCAAGATATTATAAAACAGAACCAAAGGAATGAAAAAGGCTGGTTCAATATTAGGAAAACTATTAGCATAATTGACCATATCAACAACAAAACTAGCAGAAACCATATGATCATCTCAATAGACGCAAAAAAAGCCTTTGACAAAATACAACACCCATTCCTATTAAAAACACTAGAAAGCATAGGAATAAATGGAACCTTCCTTAAAATTATAAATAACATATACCTAAAACCATCAACAAGCATTGTTTGTAATGGGGATAAGCTAGATGCATTCCCAATAAGATCAGAGGTGAAACAAGAATGTCCATTATCACCCCTACTACTCAATTTTGTACTAGAAACATTAGCTGTAGCAATAAGAGAAGAAAAAGAGGTTGAAGGAATTAGATTAGGAAAAGAAGAAACTAAATTATCACTTTCTGCAGATGATATGATGATTTATTTAGAAAATCCTAGATAATCAAGTAAAAAACTACTTGAAATAATAAACAACTTTAGCAAAGTTGCAGGATATAAAATAAACCCACATAAAATCTCAGCATTCCTATACATTACTGACAAAGCCCAACAGCAAGAGATAGAAAGAGAAATTCCATTCAAAGTTACTGTACACACTATAAAATATTTTGGAGTCTATTTGCCAAGACAAACCCAGGGCCTATATGAACATAACTATGAAACACTTTTCACACGAATAAAGACAGATCTGAATAAATGGAAAAATATCAGTTGCTCATGGTTAGGCCAAGCTAATATAATAAAAATGTCAATTTTATGTAAATTAATCTATCTATTCAGTGCCATACCAATCAAACTACCAAAAATTTTTTTTACTGAGCTGGACAAAATAATAACAAAATTCATCTGGAAAAACAAGAGGTCTAGAATATCTATGGTATTAATGAAAAGACATGATAGAGAAGGTGGCCTAGCCATACCAGATATTAAACTGTACTACAGAGTAGCAGTCATCAAAACTACCTGGTACTGGCTAAGAAACAGAGGTGTGGATCAGTGGAATAGGATAGGAATACAAGATGGGAAGTCAACAACTACAGCAATCTCCTCTTTGATAAACCCAAAGAGTCCAGCTTCTGGGCTAAGAATTCACTATTTCACAAAAACTGCTGGGAAAATTGGAAAATGGTAGGGCAGAAACTGGGCATAGACCAGTATCTCACACCATATACCAAAATAAAGTCAAAATGGGTTCATGATTTGGGAGTAAAGGCTGATAGTATAAGTAATTTGGGAGAGCAAGGAATACTTTACTCATCACATTTATGGAAAAGAAAAGAATTCATGACCCAACAAGAGATAGAGAGCATTACAAAATGCAAAATGGATAATTTTGATTATGTTAAATTGAAATGTTTTTGTACAAAAAAAGCCAATGCAATAAAAATTAGGAGGGAAGCAGAAAATTGGGAGAAAATCTTTACAACTAGTATCTCTGATAAAGGCCTCATTTCTAAAATATACAAGGAACTGAGCCAAATATATAGGAATACAAGCCATTCCCAATTGAGAAATGGTCAAAAGATATGAACAGCCAGTCTTCAGAGGAAGAAATTAAAGCTATCTATAGGCATATGAAAAAATGCTCTGGATCACTACTGATTAGAGAAATGCAAATCAAAACAACTCTTAGATACCACATCTCTCCTGTCAGATTGGCTAAAATAACTAAACAGGAAAATGATAAATGCTGGAAAGGATGTGGGAAAATTGGAACATTGTTACATTGCTGGTGGAGTTGTGAGCTGATCCAGCCATTTTGGAGAGCAATTTGGAGCTATGGCCAAAGGGCTATAAAAATGTTCATACCCTTTGACCCAGCAATATCTCTTCTACGGTTGTATCCCAAAGAAATCACACAAGCAGGAAAAGGACCCATAAGTACAAGGATATTTATAGCAGCTCTTTGTGTGGTAGCCAAGAATTGGAAATCAAAGGGATGCCCATCAATTGGGGAATGGCTGAACAAACTGTGGTACATGAAGGTAATGGAATACTATTGTGCCATAAGAAATGGGGATGATACGGACTTCATAACAACCTGGAAAAACCTACACGACATAATGCTGAGTGAGCCGAGCAGAGCCAGGAGAACACTGTACACAACCACAGATATATGGATTCTGTGAGGACCCACCCTGACAGACTTCGCTCCTCTCAGTAACACAAGGTGCAGGCACAACTCCAAAGAACTCACGATGGAGAATGCTATCTACATCCAGAGAAAGAACTATGAAGTGTGAATGCAGATTGAGGCACACTTCATGCTCGCCTTTTTTCTCTTCTCTTTTGTTTTCGTTTCTGGGTTGTTGTTTTGTTTTTTTTTTTGGTTCTATTTCTTCTTTCTCGTTATTCATTCCATTGGTCATAATTCTTCTCTGCAACTTGACTAGTGTATAAATTAATTCAATGTGAAGGAATTCGTGGTAGTTATGTGAGATTGCATGCTGTCTTGGGGAGGGAGGGGGAGGGAAGGGAGAAAATCTGGAACTCAAAATTATGTAGAACCATCTGTTGTAAACTAAAAATAAAAATAAATTTAAAGTGAAAAAAAAGAAAATACTACCTTAAAAATTAGATTGGAGCAAGTGGAAGCTAGTGACTTTATGAGAAATCAAGATACTATAAAACAGAATCAAAGGAATGAAAAAGTGGAAGACAATGTGAAATATCTCATTGGAAAAACCACTGACCTGGAAAATAGATCCAGGAGAGATAATTTAAAAATTATTGGACTACCTGAAAGCCATGATCAAAAAAAGAGCCTAGATAATCATCTTCCAAGAAATTATCAAGGATAACTTCCCTGATATTCTAGAACCAGAGGGCAAAATAGAAATTGAAAGAATGCACGGATTGCCTACAGAAAAATATCCCAAAAGAAAACTCCTAGGAATATTGTCGCCAAATTTTAGAATGCCCAGATAAAGGAGAAAATACTGCAAGCAGCCAGAAGGAAACAATTTGAGTATTGTGGAAACACAATTAGGATAACACAAGATCTAGCAGCTTCTACATTAAAGGATCGAAGTACTTGAATATGATATTCTGGAAGTCAATGGAGCTAGGATTAAAACCAAGAATCACCTACCCAGAAAAAACCGAGTATAATGTTCCAAGGCAAAATATGGATTTTCAATAAAATAGAGGATTTTCAAGCTTTCTCACTGAAAAGACCAGAGCTGAATAGAAACTTGACTTTCAAGCACAAGAACCAAGAAAATCATGAAAAGGTAAACAAGAAAGAGAAATCATAAGGGGCTTACTAAAGTTGAACTGTTTTGTTTACGTTTCTGCATGGAAAGATGGTATTAGGGTTGCTGAAGGGAATATATATGCACATATATATGTGTGTATATATATATATACATATATATACATATATATATATGTGTGTGTGTGTGTGTGTATGTATGTATATGCATGTATATAGATGGAGAGTACAGGGTGAGTTGAATATGAAGGGATGATAACTAAAACAATAAAATAAAATTAAGGGATGAGAGGAATATATTGAGAGAGGGAGACAGGGAAAGATAGAATGGGGTAAATTATCTCACATAAAAGTGGCAAGTAAAAGCAATTTGTTGGAAGAGAAGAGAAGGCAGGTGAGGGGGAATGAGTGAATCTTGCTCTCATTGAATTTGACTTGAGGAGGGAATAACATACACACTCAAATGTGTATTTTACCCCACAGGAAAGAAGGAGGAAGGAGATAAAAAGGGGGGATGATAGAAGGGAGGGCAGATGGGGGAGGATGTAATCAAAAGCAATCACTTTCAAAAAGGGACAGGGTCAAGGCAGAAAATTGAATAAAGGGGGACAGGGTAGGAGGGAGCAAAATGTAGTTAATCTTTCACAGCATGAATATTGTGGAAGGGCTTTGCATAATGATACACATGTGGCCTATGTTGAACTGCTTGCCTTCTTAGAGAGGGTGGGTGGGGAGGGAAGAGGGGAGAGAATATGGAATTTAAATTTTTAAAAGCAGATGTTCAAAAAAAAGCTGTATATGTTTTTACATGCAACTGGGCAATAAGATATACAGGCAGTGGATCATAGAGATCTATCTTGCCCTACAAGAAAGTAAAGGAAAAAGAGTTGGGGGAAGTGGGGTGACAGAACGGAAAGCTGAATGGGGAATGGGGCAATAATAATATATGACATCTTGGCCTGGGTGGGAGAGGGTAGAAATGGGGAGAAAATTTGTAATTCAAAATCTTGTGGAAATCGATGCTGAAAACTAAAAATATTAAATAAAAACTTACAAAAATAAGAAAAAAGAAGAAAAAATGTGATTGGGAAATGTTTAACAAATAAAGCTACAATAGAATAGGAAAAAAAAAGATAGAAAAAAAATCCTAAGCTCTTCCCGGAATTCTTTTTGGGTCTGAGACCAAATTACATTTTTATTTGAGGTTTCACATATAGACATTTTGACACTATTGTCCTCTTCTCAGTTTATTACTTGGTCCTCTGTCACCATAATAATTTTCTGTAGTCAAAGTTTGTTTTTTCTTCTGTTTATTTTTTCTGCCTTTTTTATGACTTGGTGTTTTGTGTGAGAGTTGAGCCCTGGTCCTGTGATATCCCAAACTTTTTTTTTTTCTGGGGCACAGTGTATCATCACTGGGCTTTGGAGCTTAGCTACTTGCTTTCACTCCCTTTGGAGGCAGGGGAACACTGACTGTTGTCCTCCACTAGGTATGAGTGCTGGCTTATCCCAGGAGCAAGGTCTTTCTGCTGGGTTGCTATTTTAATACAATATTGATGGTGGCTGTCCCTGGAGGTGAAATATTGTTAATAGTCTGCCTTAGAGGTGGGGCCTGGCTGCTGTATTGCTATGGAAACAGTGACTCTGTATTTCAGGACCGAGGGCTGTTGGCCATGGCAGGGCAGTTTTTCACTACTGTTCAGCAGTGGGGTCAAGGTCTTGATGTTGCCTTCTGCTGGGAATGGAATCACTGAGGTGGGGTGGCTGGTTTGCCAGAGGGTGGGGCCTGGCTGCTAAATTGGCCCATGATTGGAGCTTTGCTGCAGGTCTCCTGCTATGAGGCTGGCTACGGCTGTTCTCTGACCTCTGTACCCTGAAACAGACCCTTTCTGCTATTCTGGTAAGCTGCTTCCTTGCTCCTAGATCAATAATGAGTGAGTTTTCTTGTTGTTTGCAGGGCTCCAAAGGGTTCCACCCTTACTCCCCCATCTTGGCACTGGATGTCCCTGACTTATCATTCTAAAATTGTAATATTGGATTTAATTCCTGTTGTATCTTTAGCTTTAGTATTCTCTCTCTCTGTCTCTCTCTGTCTCTCTTTCACTCTGTCTCTGCCTCTCTCTCTCTGTCTGTCTCTCTGTCTCTCTCTGTCTCTCTGTCTCACACACATACACACACACACATGTAGCTTTTTTTAAAAAATTGTTGTAACTCTGTATTATAATCTTAATTTCTTTCCATCCATGTAGGTCTCTCAAACACCTCCATTTAAGAAGATGTGGTAGCCTAAAAACAATCACTATTAGAAATGCAAGGAAGGCTGAAGAGTTAACTCACCACAGCCTCAGCCATTACTGGAACACTGACCTTTTGTCACCTGGGATAACCCCAGATGTTGCTACCGTGTCCCAGACATTCATACTGGGAGCCCACAGAAACATATCTTCTCCCTCTTCTGTGTCCTTGCTAGCATGCCTGGGAAGTGGGTGATAGAACTTCAAGGGAAATGTCTCCTAAGGGTACACTGACAATGCATCATTCTTCTTTACAAATGCCAGAGAACCAAATCTTAGGTCTTACAGGACTTACAATGAGAAAAAATTTTAGACGTCATATAACGTGTTGAAAAATGAAGTGAAATCCACAGAGGTTAAATGACTTGCTTAAGGCCTTATTCTTGCTCTATGAAAAATCCTAACTACTTCACATTATCTATGAGCAGCTGGTAACATCCCTCTCTCCTTCTTAATCACCCAGCATTGCATGACCCCCACATGCTGCCTCAAAGGCAGGGATATACAGCCCCACTGCAACTCTCCTGCATTCTCTCAGCCTTAGTTCTGATCATGGTCTCACTAGTCATGCTGCTCACCACTTCTCTCATACAACCACTAACAGTATTTCATGTTGTAGCATCCTCTCTTCCCTTCTTTAGGCTTTATGGGAGGGAAACGTACTTTCATCTCCTTTTTTCTAAGGAGAATTGGCTAACTCCAGCAAGGGCATGGCCATTCTTCCACTGTTCACTAGTGTACCATGTGGTTGCCAACATCTTTACAACAGCCAGCTGTTAACCAGCTGCCTTCCCTAATGTCTTTTGTTCCACGTGACTAAAAACCTGTACGACATGTCTCAGTGCTCTCACATCCAAGATGAGGAGGGAAGCAGAAAACTGGGAGAAAATCTTTATGACTATAGTCTCTGATAAAGGCCTCATATCTAAAATATACAGGGAACTGAGGCAGATTGATAGGAATACAAGTCATTCCCCAGTTGATAAATGGTCAAAGGATGTGAACAGACAGTTTTCAGAGGAAGAAATTAAAGAAAACAATAGGTATACGAAAAATGCTCTAAACCATTATTGATTAGAGAAATGCAAATCAAAACAACTCTTACGTAAAATTGAATAAAGGGGGACAGGATAGAATGGAGGATATATAGTTAGTCTTTTATGATATGGCTGTTATGGGAGTGTTTTGCATAATGATACATCTGTGGCCTACATTGAATTGTTTGCCTTCTAAAGGAGGGTGGGTGGGGAGGGAAGAAGGTAGAAAATTTGAAACTCAGAGTTCTAAAAACAAATGCTCAATTTTTTTTTCACACGCAAATGTGAAATAAGGTATACAAGCAATGGGGTAAAGAAATTTTTCTTACCCTAAAAGAAAGTAAGGGCAAAGGAAATAAGGGGGGGGGAGTGGGATGGAGTGGGGTGACAGAAGGGTGGGCAGACTGTTGAAAAAGGCAATCAGATTATATCCCATCTTGGGGCAGGGGGAGGGTAGAAATGGGGAGAAAATTTCTAACTCAAAATCTTGTGGAAATCAATGTTGAAAACTAAAAAATCTTAAATAACGAAATAGAAAGAGAAAAAAAAAGAAAGCAAATAATTATCAGTACATGCAAGTTGAGCCAGAGTGGGAGGGTGGAGCAGGAGGAGAGAGAAAGGAAACAAGAACTGGTTCTGTGGACTAAAAAGCTGGTGGAATACCTCAGGCTTTAATGGTTTCCCTTTAAAATTGGGCATGGGGAAAGCTGATTTTGTCATGCCTGACAAAAAGCTACTAATTTTCCTGACTCCACTTTCCAAACCAAGGATATTATTCTTGGGAATGGTAAGACTGTTGTGTTCAAGAACTCTCTGACGAGTCATAGGGAATTGGATGATAAATGTCCTTCTTCTCACCCTGTTCTTCCAGTTTTAAACCAATTTCCTCAGAATGGTGTTTTTGACTCACTTCTGGAGAGACATATTAAGACCTACGGTCACATTCAAGTCTGTCGGAATGCTATGGTTCTTAGACTCTTGTTGTTTCACTTATTGAATGAGACGTGTGCATAATTTGTTGGAATGCCTTATGATTGAGGAGACATAACTGTTACATCGGTTCTGAATATAAAAAGTGAAAGTTCAAAATTTTAATTTCCTGGATTTTCTTAGACTTCTTACTGGAGTATTTGCAAATGCAATCTATACACATCTGGGCTGACTCAGCATAGCGCTATGATTTCAAAGCCATTAAGCAGACTTTTCTCATGGACCAAAGTTCCTGGCTTGGAAACATGCAAGAGGTCATCTGTTCCTACCCTCCCCTTTTAAAGATGAAGAAATCAATGCCTAGGGAGGTAAAGTGACTTGTGCAAGGTCACACAGAGAGTAAATGGCAGAGCCATTCAAAGTGAAAAATCCAGGATGACTCCCAAATTGTTAGCCTGAGCGGTGGGAGGGTGATGTTACTCTCTTAGTGATAGGAAAACTAGGAAGGACAAGGGAATATTTGGAGGAAAAGATAATGAATTCTGTTTTAGATTCATTAAGTTTATGTACTGGGCATTCAGTTTGAGATATCTTAGAAGCAGATGGAGATGTGAGATTGGAGGTGAGCAGATTGGGGCAAAACAGATAGTTTTGAGTGTCATCAACATTGAGACAGCTATTAAATCTATGGGAGCTGATGACAACACCAACTGGCATATTTTAAACATAAAAAAGAACATTTATCATTATACAGAGGGCTTTGGAGGTAATCCCTGCAAACAAGATGGAAAATGAGTGGTAGGAGGTGAAGCAGGGGACAGGTATCCCAAAAACCTAGAGAAGAAAGCATCAAAGACAAGAGAGTGATCCACACTGTTAAAACCTGTAGGAGTCAAGGAGAATGAGGACTGAGAAAAGGCTATTAGATTTGGCAACTAAAAGATCATTACTAACTTTGAGAGAGGGGTTTCAATTGAATGATAAGATCAGAAACCATATTGTAAGGAGCAAAGAAGATGGTGAGAGGGGACAAAGTGTAGCCATCTCTGAAGCAGGTTACTTCT
This sequence comes from Trichosurus vulpecula, assembly GCF_011100635.1. Taxonomy (NCBI): domain Eukaryota; kingdom Metazoa; phylum Chordata; class Mammalia; order Diprotodontia; family Phalangeridae; genus Trichosurus; species Trichosurus vulpecula. The sequence continues at coordinate 413,484,749 of NC_050576.1, read as the reverse complement.
CCTTTTCCAGATCAGAAAAGAAATTAATGAGTGAAGTTGAATGGATCAAGTCAAGGTTTTTTCAGCATAGAGAAGACAAGGGGATGATTATTTCTTACTTAGTCTCCTTTTAGAGCACTGAAATGTGCTTGTTATTATTTTTGCTTTTATATGGTCTCTAAAGGCAAGTTGATTTTTTAACAAATTTTCCAAGTTTTCTCAGCTTAATTTTTAAAATTTGTTTTTCTTTAATATGTGAATGATGCTGTTTATGTTGACGTTTGAACTTCTATGTCTACTCTGCAAGATCTATAACTTGAATTCCTTCTCAAATGCATTCTAAGTATTAGGATGAGAGAATTCTCTGATCTAAAGCTGAAAAAGATGCTGTATGTCAATTATTCTCTTAATATATTCTTCTGCTTTGACTGCATTATCTGTTGCTCTTTTCTTGACTCAGAATTCATTCTGTATTTCATCAGTTCCAATACATTTATTTTAGTTTGTTTGTTTGCTTTTTAAATTTGAGCAATTTTGCCATTATATTCACCAGGAATTTTTCAGCTGTACTCACTTATACCTTTAATTCTACTGTGTTAAAACATTCTTTAGTTTCTTGAGGATGTCCATTTCAAATATGACATCTATTTTGGGGGATTTCACAGTGTTTCTAGTGCTTGTGCAATGAGTATTTCTTTTGGTGTTTTTCCCCTAGCTTATTTTAAACTACATTTAAATGCATTAGATGGGTTAATTTACTTTAATGAGCTTTTTTTTTTTACAAGTAAGGGCTATTGGATTTCGTTGCACTTGTCCGTTTTCAAAGCGGACAATAACATCAGGGAAATGATTACATGATTTGCAGTTGACTTTGATTTGAATGAGGGAGGGCTGTGCAAAGTGACCAGCCTCACTTTCTCCTCCAGAGCCATCTGGGTCCAGTGGCCAGATATTCGTAAGGAAGACTGGAGATGGCCCAGGATGCAATAGGAGACCCTGGCACTTTTAGGCTAAAGCCTTTTCAGGTTCTCACTTTGAGTGAGGTAAGGCTCATTCAGTGAATAGGCCTCTTTAAGAAGTTAATCAAGGAATGGCCCCTTTAAGTAAATCTCAAAAAAGTGTATCCTGAGCCATCTCCAGTCTTCCTGCTGAATATCAAGCCACTGGATCCACATGGCTCTGGAGGAGAAAGTGAGGCTGGCGACCTTCCACAGCCCTGTCTCACTAAAATCAAAGTCAACTGCAAGTCATGTCATCATTTCCCTGTTGTCATGGTGCTTTTTGAAAATGAAGGACAAACACAACCTGTGAGTAGCCTCTCCTTTCCCACTCCCCTGGGCCCTGCCTCCCCCCACCCCCTCCCCCTCTCTATCTCCCTGTTCCTGCTCTCCCAAAAGGAATGGACATTTCCATGGCAGATGGTTTTCTCCTTAACCTCAGGTTTACTGGCTAGATTTCTTTGTCAAAAACCAAGCCTTAAACCTCTGGAGCTTAGTTAAACAACAGGTCCCTGACATTCTAGCACAGAGTGAATGTAAATATGTACTAAATAGTAACTGTTTCTCTTTTGGCCAGCAACACTGAGTGTCTTCCCCTCCCAGTTTGATTTTTTTTTTTTTGCCTTAAAGAGTTCTATTCACTGAATGGGCCTTACCTCACTCAAAGTGAGACCTTGAAAATTATTATTAGGCCAGGGGAAGGAGAGAATGAGACGTTGGGGAAGTGACAGCTTTGTGAAACAAAGAACATTAATCAAACATAGATATTTTTAGAATTGCATTTGAGTAGGGGTTTTGGTATTTTGCTGATGCTTTTTTTTGCTGAAATTTCTAGAATGTTTCCTTGTGCATTTCGGTTGCTTTTTTTGAGTGGGATTACAAAATTCTTATCACTACCAATTCTCTTTCACCATCATGGATTTTTTAATCATATTTTCTTAGGTTTTTACTGGGAACGAGTAGGAAATAAAGACTATTATCATCATTATTATTTAGTAACAGGTTACTTTTTTCCATTCTTTAGTGGATGAATAGTATTTCCTTAACTAAAAAGTTAAATATTATGTCAAAATTAGGTATCTTTGACATTTTAGCTGTCCAGGTTGATTTAACCTATCCTTGGTATCTGAATGAGATAATAGAGTTAAATGTAAGAGAAATGACATAATTTTATGGCGAGAATAATGCCTCAAGTACATTTTGGTCTTTATTTATAGACTATAAATTATGTACATGAAATAGTTCCAGATTTCTTGCTCAAATACGCACTATTGAATTCACCAATTATTTGTTAAGCCTTAATCCTACCATGTGTATGGCTCTAAACTAGTTTCTGGAGACGTAGAAACAAAAACAAAATGCCCTGCTCCTCAATCAGTTTATATTGTACTGATAGATGCTCCAGGTTCAGTAATTCATTCATTCAATCATTTATTTATTGACAACTCATATATTAAGCACCTACTATGTACATAGCATTGTGCTATATACATACACAAAGTCTTATTTTGCATTTAAAGTTCTTAATATCCTGCCCCTCCCCCTTTCTATCTTTCCAGTTCTCTTACACATTACTCCAATCTTCAAATTTTACAATCCAGTTACATCAGCCTACTTGCTCTTCCTTGCACAAGACACTCCATGACAGTCTGCTATTCCAGGAATGCATTCTTTCCTCATTAATGGCTCTTAGTTTTCCCTACCTTCCTTTAGGACTCATCTCAGATCCTCCATTTTTAGGAGGTTTTCCTTTACCCTACTCAGCTGCTAGTTTCTTCTCTTTAGATTACCTTTCATCTACTCTGTGTATAACCTATGTTTATACCTATTTAATTGCATGTTGTATCCTACATCACAATGCGAGTTACTTGTGGGTAAGGACAGATTTTTTGCCTTTTTGGTTCCCAAGCACTTAGCACTATAGCTGGTACATAGTAAATACTTAATGAATATTTGTTTACTGACTGAGATATTCTCCCTGACCTCAGTAGCTTAAAAATCTAGCAGGTGGGATACGATCTTTATAACTAACACTATAAATGCACATTTTTAGTACATAAAAAGGTACACAATACTATACAGGGTTGCCACTGTTACTACTATTAATAACAGCTACACTTATGTAGAACTATAGGGTTTACCAAGAACTTTATTTTCTCACCTCATACTCACAACAACCCTAAAAGGGTGGTATCATTATGACTTTGAAAATGAGCAACTGAAGATAAAACATATTAAATGATCCAGCCAAGATGTCATAGCTTGTAAGCTGTCAGAGCCCAATTCTGGACTTGAATTTTCTGGTGTTATAGACAATGCAGGTTACACAACCTCATATTGTATAGAAAATAAAGAATGGTTGAAATTAAGCCTTTCATGAAGGATTCTCAACAGCATGTGAGACAGGACCAATGGTTTCTACTTTATTGTATTTCAACTCTTCATTTGACTATATAAGGATATTACATTTCAGTCACTCTTTTGAAGGAATATGAATCTATAAATGCTAATGTTCCCATTTCTATTCAGTATCATGCATCCTCTTATGGAGAATGATGGAGTCAAGTCTAAATTCTAAATGAGTCTATGAAACTTCTTGAAAACATGTTATAAACTAATTTGCATTTCTACCTCAGCATAGATGGTATTGTGGAATGATTTTTCCCCTACAGGCAGCAAAAGGTTAATACTAATAGCAAATTTTATACTTTTCTATAGTTATTCATGCTGCTAGGTTATAAACTATGGTGCATATTTGTAACAAAGTGTATTTGAGGTATCAGTACCACATATCTTTTAAACTTGACAGGACATTGCAAAACGTGATTATTGGGTCCTCTGTATCTACTACAACAAGCTAATTCCACGATGCTATAAAGGTCTCTGAGGAATTAATTAGAAAATAAAACGAACGTTACATTGTCTCCTGTGAGGCCTAGGATATCTTCTATTGGCTTCTCCTTAAATTGCTATTTTCAAGCACCAAAAATATAAAATTATTAAAGAAGTAATAAAATCCTAGTGAAAATTTTAAGATTTCCATCTAAATCATGAAAGCCAAATGAAAATCAGCTTGCTGTAAAGTAGCAATCTAAATATATGATTTTTTTGTAATTTTAATGACTCTTTTGACATAATTAGATTCTTTTGTAATCCTAAGCATTTTACCATTATAATGCATTTAAAACTTTTCTTATAAGAATGGACCTATAGACATCACCAGACTACCAAAGTGTTCTGTGACTCAAAAATGTTAAGAACTGATGAAGAGAAATTCAGAATCAAAAGACCTGGGTTACAGTGTCAGCTTACTAGCTTTCTGAATCTAGGCAAGCTAACTAACTTTTCAGGGTTGCTGTTTTCTTTTTTTTTTCTTTTTTTTTTTTTAGCTATTCCAAATATTTTAATAAGAGCTCCCTGGAAGGCATTTAAAACACCAGTTTGTGCGAATAAGCTCCATTGGAAGAGAGAGAATACAGAATGCAGGTAGCCACGGAGGTGAGGAATTTTCTTGATTTGGGGCAGGATCTGAGAGTCCACTGTTTTCTGATCAGCCTTGTGCTGCTCTGTAATCTCATATTTCTCTTTTTCTGTGTCAAAAATCTCTCCTTCTTGGTGTCTAGGTTTACGGAGCCTCTTCTTCTTGAAGTAAGCACCAGTAAGATGATTTGGAATTTTTACAATTGAAAGGTCAACCCTGATCGAGGTGGCAATGACAAATTTCTGATGGGTCCTTCTGAGAGGAACACGGTTGATGGTCAGACGTCCAGTCACCAGTAGCAAGCCACTAGCTAGCTGCTTCAGGAAAACCACTTGCTTGCCCCTGTGGCGGCCAGTGAGCATGATCAGAACGGTGCCTGGCTTGATGCTAGCTCGAAGTCTCCTCACATGCTGGCTGAAGGGCTTTTTGCCATGACTTAGCAGCTTTCTAGGCATATCCTCAGTAGGGTAATACCGAGGCATTTTGCGAATCTTTACCACACGGGTTTCTCCATTCTTATCACCACCAACTGGCTTTAAGATAGTAGCAGGCACCTTCTCTTTCTTTTTCCTTTCAATCCAGGTTTTTGGTGCAGCATATTTCCACTTGTACATGGCTCTCTGGGAATACATTGCAGACCTGGAGTATCTACCAATTCCTCAGGGCCAGGACTGGGTTCCGATTGCAATGCTGTCGAGACTTTTTCACCACCTTTTCAGCCACATCTTCCTTTGTGTTCTCTTTTTTTTTTCCTTTTTGACCTTTTCCTTTGGTGCCTTTGGGGGCTTTTTGTCCGCCATCTTGAGAGAAGGGAAAGAGAGCTGCTGTTTTCTTTATTGCAAATGGGGATCATAATGATATCGCTTGTGGCCTCACATGCTTGTAATGAGAATTAAGAATTGATATATGACTTCTGGAGAAGGTTGCACTTAAATGTGTCTGCTTCTTCTTCACTTATATCTTCATGAGTCTCACTTTTGATGTGTTCCATACAAAAGAAGAAGGAAAACCATGGTGATTATTATCAGCAATTTTTTTTTTTTGCTGGGAGAGGACATTGATGAAACAATACATGAACAGGGGCCATAGAGGGAAAGAGAGATGAATAGGAACCAATAATCCAAAGTATCACTTTCAGAGACATTTTTAAAAATACTATTTACATATGGCAATACAGCATGTCCCCAGAAGTTTTCATTGTCTGGATTTATTGATGAGATTGCTCATAGCTATATAGACAGAAAAATAGATATAGATGTTATGTGCACATATATGTATATACTACATGCATATGTAGATTATATCAATTCATTCTTATTTGTACTTGATAAAGTATTAAGAGAAGAGAAGAGCATTTTATAAGGAGTAGCCAGATGTAGCATTCACAAAATCTGTGATTTTAGAAAACACATGCGAATACTGGGAGTATAAGAATTTCCTTACAAGATCATATATTTCAACTGCTTATTAACCTAAAAATATAACAAATGAGGCTTCAATTTATCCATCAAAATGACAGCTAAATGTCTTGCCAGACTAACTGTGACATGCATAAAGACAATTAAGACTAGAAAAGTTTATTAAGCCCTGTAGAATACTCAAGCCTCAATAATTATTTGAAATGGGTATAATTTTTAAAAATTATGTATATACAGCACATTCATTGTATCCTCCACAATTAAAGTGACTTTCAAAAGTTATTTTAACAAACCCCTCTTCTAATCAAATAGAATGCATTGCAAACTCTCTGATTTATAAGTTATCAATTTAAAATTTGGAATAATTCAGGCTGTGGATTAGCTGAATTTTTCATTTATTGATTAACAAAATAGGGCTTATTAAGAAATTGAATGTAAATAATAATGAAATAGATTATTAAACCTACCTAAGGGAACATAATGGTTTAGAAATTTAGGAGAATAGTGAGCATAAAAATATTTGGCATGGTTATTACAAATTGATCAATTTGTAATTGTAACTACAATGTAGTATAGAGGAAAGAGTACTAGATTAGGGTTCAACACAAGGTTAGGGAACCACATCTTCGAGGCCACATGTGGCCCTCTAGTTCCTCCAGTGTGGCCCTTTGACTGAATCCAAATTTCACAGAACAAATTCTCCCTTTCCAAGCTCCTTGCACACTGCTCCTCTAATCGCAGTCTATCATCCCATGATACTGACCTATTCATCCGTCCATGTATAGGTAGTTCTAGCTTTTACCATCATGTCTTCACATCGGATGATCTCCAACCTGGATTTTACTATATTATTACCTTTTTCTTTCAGAATCTCTGATTTAGTTTAAGACTCAATTCAGGTACCACATTCTCCATGATGAGTTTCCAGATTCCCCTGAGGTGTCGATGCAGTTTATCCCCTAGACTACAGATAGATAAATAGATAAAGTTGGCACTTAATAAATCTTTATTGACATTGATTCTTTTAAAAGCTCTTCTACTCCAACTATAATGTATCTGTTTTCACCAATATTACCCATGATTTCTTGCCTACGAAATCTAGTGACATATTCTTAGTTCTCATTCTTCTTGACTACTCTGAAACTTTTGACTCTATCACCCACCTTATTTGGCTCCTGCAACTATGCTTTCTCTTAGATCTCCTCCTACTTTTCTGAACATTAATATTTTGTCCTCTTTGCTATAAAAATTACTATTTTCCTGCCCATTGATAATGAGAATTTCCTAAGAATATACCAAAGTGGCGGGTGGGAGAGGAGATCCCACTTTCTTTATATTCCCTGTCTTTGTGACTCTATCCATCCTAACATTCCAATTTTCATCTCTGTGCATACGGCTTTCAAATCTATATGTTGAGTCCTAATAATTCTCCTGAACTCCAGGCATGTAATATCAAATGAATGCTGGACAACGCTACTTTGATGTCTCATAGGGATTTCAAATTCAATGCATTTCAACTAAATCCATCCCTCATACTTCCGTATTCACACATATTGTATATATGCATAGATATTTACATACATACATATTTACATATATATGCGTACACATTTAAACACCAAAGAGAAAATTATTGGGAACACTGAATTTACACTTTAAAAAATTCCCCTGGAACATGTTTGGGATTTAGGGAAGAGTTAAAGAGTTCTGAAAATACGTTAGAAGATAGGCAGCTGCTTCCTGTAACTGTAACCAAGTAAAAAAAAGTGAAAAATTCAACTTATTTGTTGGTAGGTCTATCTTCAATGACAAGCAATCTGATTCCCCTGCCCCACCCACTAAAATGGTTAATTTGACCAAATCTTTCAGGTTCATAAAGACAAATTCTCCAATCTGTAAAGCCTTTAGATATTTAGAGGATGCACATATTATAGCATAGCTCAAAGAAGAATTTTGATTTAGACTATGAATAAAATTAGTTTAATCTAATTGATTTTTTGAAAGATTCAACTTCTCCCAATGCTCTCCTTTAAAAAGGGCAGAAACAGTACTCAGCTCATTCCACTCTGTGTTTGCCACCCTGCCCAGTTTTTTCAAATCCACAGAACAAAATGCCCCCCAGCCAGATCACCCCTATTGTTCCCTCATCTCAAGGAGCCCAGCTTTCTTTTCTTCTTTTTTTTGTTGACCTCCCCATTTGATTTTTTTTTTTGATTAAAGGGACTATACCTTTGCTCACTTCTTAAACAGTCCTATTCACTGAATGGGCATTGCCTCACTCAAAGGGAGACCTGGGAAAGATCTCAGTTTAAAAAGACCAAGGTCTCCAACTGCAACCTGAGGCATCTTCAGTTGTCATGACCTATATCTTGCCAGATATAGGCTCTGGAGGAGAAAGTGAGGCTGTAGACTTTGCACAGAGCTCCCTCACTCAAATCCAATTCATTTGGAAGTCATGTAATAATCTTTGAGAATGAAGGACAAACCACAATCTTTCATATTCCAGAATTAGATTATAAACTTCCTGAGGGCAGGGATTGCCCTTCTTTTTATTAATTGTATCCCCCAGTGCTTAACACAGTGCCTGACACGTAGCAGGCACTTAATACATTTTTCTTGGGTTGAATTGCATTATGTCAAGAGAAAGAGAAGAAAACCCTCTTAAGTTCTAAAGCTTTTCTGTGGGCCTGACTGGCTCTGGTCTAAGTTGTGTGGTGGAAATGACGTTAACCTTATAATCAGAGGAACTAATGTCAAATTCTTTGTGTATGACTTTGGATAATTTACTTAATTTCTCTGTTCCTCAGGTTCTCCATCCTTAATTTGAGAAATATGGTCGAGGATGATCATTATAATTCTTTCCAGCTCTGGAACTGTGATTTATGGAATGAGAAAGGGGAGAAAGTAGGCAACTGTGTTAAGTGCCTTTTACAAGTATTATCTCATTTGATACTCACAACCCTGGGAGTGAAGTGTTATTATTGTCCCAATTTTATAGTTGAGGAAACTGAGAAAACCAGAGGTTGTGGCTTACTCAGGGTCACACAGCTAATAAGTGTCTGAAACTTGGAAAAGCTCTGGTCTTCTCAACTTGAAGCCCAGCTTTATCTATGAGCTATATGAGAACAAATCTTAGAGGACAGAAAGGTTTTTTTGTTTGTTTGTTTGTTTGCTTTCCAGAAAAAGAAATCAGATAAAATTGCCTGAAATAAACATTTTCAAGTATTGTGGGGAAAACAGAAACAAGGGAAAAAGGTGATACAGCTGGATTCCCTCTCAAATAGTGTCATGAACAGTTATCTACACAGTGATATTGGTATTACAGTATAAAACACTTGCTTTCTATAGGTGAATCCAAGAAGGAAAGGTCATATCTGCTTATGATGACAAAATACTATTGTCGACCTGAAAGGTTAGTTAAAGGAGAAAAACAAGCTAGGTCATATGTTAATTCACATTGTTTATTCCCTTAAACCTAGTGAAGCTAGCTTACTTGTATCTACCAGGAGCCAGGGCACAAGTTCTGACATTCTGAACAAAAGAATGATAAGGCTTAAATGCATTTCAGGAGAGTCCCAACTCAGCCTGTCTTTGTCTCTCAAAATTTATGATCTCCATGTATGTTTAATCACAGTGTAAGAAAGGAATTTCTTAATTGCATATGTTGTAAATACAATAAGAGAGTTGACAACATTTCCATTGAAATTATGATCCAGGACATCTGTATTTTCTTTACCATTAACATACCATAACAGAGGATATGTCCATAGAATACTGAGATAAGGAAAATCCCATTTTTCAAAATAGTGTTTCAGGTTAAGGGTCTCATCCTTAGTGGCCATGAAGAGAGGAAAGAATGCTCTTAAGTCAGCCCCATCTGGGCTTGTTAACATAGGAAGAGGTATTCTCTGACTTTACTCAGAAAACAAAGAAGTTGTTAGGTCCAAACATTTCCTCTGGTTGATTAGCTCAGGCTGTGGCCCTTATTGAAGTTACTAAATTGATATCAAATGATTATCACTATATATTCACATTAACCTGAGAAAAGTCCATGTTGGCTACAATGGCCTTTCCATATCAAGAAAAAAGGGAATTCTAATGAAGAATAGATGGAACAGAAAGTAGTTGGTTAATTTCAATCAAATTTATCCTTGAGAAAACTAATTTATTTTACATAAGAGATCTGACAACATACCTTAGCCATAGAACTCCAATCTGGTAGGGAATTTGAGAGTCCTCTCCCAGGCCCTTTTCAACATTCTCAATGTTCTCACCAACCATTCTATTATTGTACTACTATTGTTCTCACTTTAATCTTTTTCACCTTTTACCCTTTCATAATGCTTACTTTTAGTTCTCCTCTTGTAATTGAAATTTGAGGACCATCTCATCCAAAACACTGTAACAATAAAGAACACATGGAACTCCTTCCTTTAGTTTTAGGGGAAGACCCTTTGATACTTAAGAAGTATTCATTCCATGCAAACTACACACTTTTGTAGTCTAGACTATTTCAAATACAAAGATGTACAAAGTTGTTTTTAACATCCAAACTCAAGGTACCTTTTATAAGGAAAAGGAGGTGTTCCCTTCCCCCTCCTCTTTAGATTGGGAGGGAAGGAATGTTTAAAAGCATAAAACAAAATTCAAAGATTTATGAAGATTTGTCTAGCTTGAGAGATTAGACTATGCAAAAATATGAACTGGAAGTTTTTCAATGAATAATAAATAGATATATGTTTGCAAATAAATAGTATCAACAAGAATGAGCCCCCACAATAGAGAGCTTCAAATGCAGTAAGGATTTCCCAGGAGAAACCGAGATAACAATCCAATTAAGCTGTTACTGTATGCAAATTAGAATTCACACTTTAAGCTTTCATAATAAGGAAGATTTCCAAAAGCTAAATAATGCATTCCTTGTTATATTTCAAACAAGTCAAGTGGTAAGTTGTCAAAGGAGTAGGTAAGCTTCAGGTGAGTAGTAGCTGAAGGGAATTGGTTTGTAAAATATATTTAATGATGGATGACTTGTGAGTGTTAGCAGAAAATCATATCGTCACTTTACGATTAAAAATTCATTAGAACCTGGATAACATTTAGTAAATAGAAGCAGCATGTGAGAAATTTGAATGAGTATAAGGGCTTAATAGAATAATCAGGGCTTGAACTACTGTACCTCAAAACAACAATACATAAATATGTATGTACTCATAGTCTAAACTGATGAAGAAACTGAATTCTAATTCTAAACATTATCAGCACTTTGCTTCTTTCCATGAATTATGTGCCCACAGTATAAGAGGTTACTGCAAACTAAAGGGCATATCTACTGTAAACATCGAATTGAATGATCAAAATCTTTGTGAGAAATAGCAACCTGATCCACTTACCAATTGGAAATATACTTACATTTTTCTCCTACTAAGACAGGATAAAATAATTGTGATCAAGATAAACAGCTACAATAACTTTCCGTGTAACTGCTCTGACCTATGAGATGTGTAGTTAAAATCATTTAGGCATCCAAACAGGGATTTTTTTTTTACCTTCTAATTTAAATTATGCAAAGAAGGCATTCTGCTGAAGACAACATCCTTGTCAAATCTCTAAAGAAAGAGCCAGTAGCCGGAGAAATGTACAGTGGTGTACTAAATTCTCTGGTATTTTTAACAAGCTAAAAGAGTGGGTAGTACTATTGTGAATTACCACAAAATTCCTATTGCTTCCTGATACATTATTTTACATAGCCTCACTAAAGCATCTCTTTCTCTTGGATTTAAAGCAATGTCCAGTAAATGCTTAAATGATGTTCCTTAAATGAAATAAAAAAAACAACTACTATTAAAAAACCCTAAAATTGAATTCAAGTAACCCAGAGTTTATTCTATAGACAATTTGCATAGATGTACACACACACACACACACACACACACACATCAAAAACAAACCAACAAAAAACACAGAACAAATCTTTAGAGCATCTAACACAATGTCATTGTAGTGAAATTGAGAGTGAACCCAAAGAATAATGCTGGGGTGCCACCAGAAATGATCAGATATAGACAGGTAAGTTCTAGCATCATGAAGGGATTCACTTGGACAGTCTCCAAATTATAGAAAAACATTTATTGGGGTGACACAACCAAACAGGCCCTGCTTCCACATGGAAGAGAGAGAGAGAGAGCAATTATTGGTATTATGTGTCTCGTCTACATAGTTTTATAGAATAGGGGTAAGGAGAGGGAGAGAATGGGAGGAGAGGCAAGCAGGGCTCTGGAATGCCTAGAATATCAGGTAGCCTGGAAGTATCTTTGTCATGCAGATAAGCAAGGAGAACAGGAAAAGGGGAAGAGTGGTACTGTTCTGGAGACCATATAGATAAGCAAAGGCAACAGGAAAGGGGAGGGAAAGAGTTGTTCTGGAATATCAGGTAATTGGAGTGCTCTGTGAAAGCACACAGATAAGTCTACAGCATGGGGCTTCAACACACAGTCTTCTTTAATCATTTACTGCATCTTATGTCATATCTCACATCCTTTTTGCTCCATCTGCCTTAGACACTCCTGTCTGCCCCACCTCAACAACTTCTTTAAAAGGTTGACATTATAAGTATATTTAATCTGTTATATACATGAAGAACAAACTTCAAAGGGATGGTTTTCATTTATTAGTACTATAGTATTCTCCCTCATCCAGTATTTACTAATTACTATATTAAGAGTGACACACTGACTTTTTGTGTCTCATTCTTCCACTTTATATTCATAACTTGTTTTCTGTGATGGCCTTGATTTCTTTTGTCCTTTTGCACACCAGTTTGCTTTTTCAAATTTCTTCCTCCCCTCACCTTTATTCAGTGTCCTTTCGCATCTTTCTTTGCTGTCTCCCAGTAGCAGTCAGACATTCCATTATTCAAGAACATAAACAGTGCTAATCAACATGCAATTAAAAGGGCTTTAATAATTGCTGAGAGTTATTACTCAGGTGACACGTTGTCATTCCTTTTAGTTTATACACTGTGAAGATTTTCCTTGGGCATCTGGACATAAGTAGTCAAAGAAGATGATGTTATGCCTTGGATTCCAGTGAATGAGCTCAAAGGCCAAATGACACTCACTGACTGGCAGGAAGGACATCAAGCAGATAATTGACATGGACTTCTAAGAAACCACAACCACCTCTGTTCTTCCTGCCCTAACTAAAGTGATAGAGTACTAATTCACTTGGTTTACCTGGGCAAAGAAATCAGAATTCCCTCATACAGATGAGTGCCACTGAACAAAGAAGATTCTGAGGAAATTGAAACATATTTGAGTTAGTAACAGGAATTTCAGTCATGAAATTCTTTTAAACAAGCTTGTTCTTCTTGAGCATTTCACAAGGGCATTTTACCCATACTTTAAAAACATAATCCAAAAGGTAATTCTAAGTACAAAGTGATAATGAGTCACTAGCTAGCAACTATTTGAACTCTGTGTATTTTGTGAGGTAGTTTTGTTGCTTTTAATAAGATCTAAATAAGAAAAATAAAATTTCAACAATTTACACAGTTTATATTAAACTTTATAGATATTTTGTGTTGTATCTATTAGTTCACTTGCTGTATTTGGAGCATTAGGGACCCAAAAACCAAAACACCACCTGTGGTTCTATTTTGTTGCTCACTCATCCTTCACTCACCATTTTAAATACTGCATCAAAGGGAGCCTCTTAAGGTGAATATCCTCATTGTTATTCCACAAAAATAGTATAGTATTATCTCCTAGTGATGTGACTCACATCTATAATAATGTTAAACCCAACTTATTACTTTGTTCTTCCCTTCTAAAGTCTTAAATACTTAGTGGCTAGATAGAGCAGTAAACTCATATCTGATTGGCATACTTTTTTTATTTTGCCTGAGAAATGCAATTTAATCAACCATAGGCATCCTTCACTTATGCTTTACATTACCTTCAGTTATCTTGGTAAATAATTTCAAGTATGACAGTTATCTCTCTTTGATGATTATTTTGCATTTTTCTGCAAAGTAAGAAAACATTTTGTGTCTTTCTGTGTAGTAGCTGTAAAATACTTAAGGATTTTATACAAAATGTTTCTTGTATTGCTTATATTAATTGGCAAATATAGAAAGTTTACTAAACCAAGAAAATATAATTTTTTTCAAATTACAAATTATTATCCAGTCATCATTTTCATGTTGCCAGAACTTTACTATACTTGTTTCACTCCTTTGGAATATTACAACTAGACTGATATAAAACAATAAAGCTTGTCCAAGAAAGTCATTATTTCTAAAACTACATTCTAGAAAACTTCCATTAACAATTTATTCACATTCTTTGAAACTCCTTTATATGTCTGTATTAACCAAGCTAAATAGTGATGTTAATTCCTGGAGAATTCAATCCATATTGTACTTTTCTTCTGAGCAGTGTGTGAAGAACTTCTTTCCTAGGAAAAACAAAAACCAAACAAAAACACCTCAGTTCCATTGCTTTTGCACAATTGTGAATTGATTCTTTCTTTTGGTTGACTCTTGAGAGGCCTGGTCCTATAATTAAGTGCATTTGGATCAGTTGCATTTTTCTGAAAAAAAATTCTATTTCTCCTTTTGCTTTTTTCAGTTTTGAGCAGCATGATACCTTTTTTACTGAACAGTTCTTGAGATGGTGAAAACAAGTTAGGAGTTGTGGGTGGGAACTAAACAATTTCCCCAAGGCTTTAGAGAGTAGTAAATGAGTTAGAAAGGTCCTACTTGAAGTCTTCCCAGATAGAATGTAACTTCCTTAAAAATAACATTTGTTTCCATTTTGTCTTTGTATTTCTAGTGAGGTGGTTGGGAGTTGGGAAAGCTGGTTCATCAAATGTGAAAGAATTCACACAGACCTTCTCTGTAGCCATTGGGAGCTTTATTGACACAAAAGCAGTGGGTCTGAGATTTAGCAAGGAGCTAAACAAAGGCACTGATGTAGGGAAGGAACCAGACTAATATAGACGAAAAGCTGTACAGCCTGTAGGATGATTTTAGGGTTTCTTATGGGGGTTGAAGATTTAGGGTTTACAAGATAAGGACACAGGTAGAGGACAACCAATGACACAAAATAAGGGAGACCAGATATTTTATGACCCCGGATGGAGGAGAGAAAGAATTCCATGGCCCAGGGTAACAGGAAGTTTGATGGTATTTCAAAATAAGTGGAGGAGACTTTAGGGCACCAGGGAGAGAGAAACACATCCCTTAGGGCATCTTTGTGTCAAGAGACTGTAAGACATCTCCAAGTTAGAGGACAAACCAGGGAGAAGGCAACTTAGCCCTTAGGGCACTGTTTGCATCTACATCATCTAGGATCAGGGTGTCAATTCAAATAGAAATGGGGGCGGGCACAAAAGTGTACACAAGGATTCCTGCAGGTTGCATATTGACTAAGGAACCACACATACTTCTATTTCCTTTTTTTAGTTAATTGACTTAATTTCTTAGCTATTTTCCAATTATATTTTAGTCTGGTTCAACTGCACTCAGGGCATATCTGCCTAGAATTTTGTACAACAGCTGGTACATAATAGGTGATTAATAAAGTTTTTTTTAACTGAGTGAACAGAAAAATGGAGAAAAGTAGTACTCTCTTTTAGAGAGTGGAATCAGCTTCATAGAAGTCAGGCTTTTCTCCCTAAAGTGAATATTTTCTCCGATACTTCAAAAAGAGTCCTTTTATATTTGGTGAATAAAAACCATTTTTGGTAGCACAAAGACTTTCACACCATTTTGTCACCTTTCCAGGATAAGGTTCCAGGATGCATGCAGTCCCCACTAGACTATAGGGAGACTGGCTACAGTCATAATTCTTCTTCTTTTTTTTAATCACAATGAGTGATAATTATCTTGAAGATACTTCATCAGAATCTACCAATAGTCGTGTTGCAGAACTGAAAGATTGTGGGATTACTTGTGGAGAATTCTGGAAGAAAGACGCCACAGAAGACATTTGTGTAGCCATTTACATCAGCAGATGAGGAGATGATTCATTCTGGCAATGTAGGATAAACATTGTGATTGAACACATATGAAAGCTTCAGCATGAAATTAAGGAACTGCTGCCTAGGTCTCTGGCCTCCTTTACTATAATGGAATAAATAAAACATGTACAGGAAAAACTATAACACAGAAATAGAATCTAATAGATAAATAATAGTAGCCAAAAAGTCCTATTTAAATTCAGGAGGGGAAGAGATCACCTCCAGTAAAGTGGAAAGAAGTGATTATATTTAAAAACAAAGGTCTAGCCTTGAAAGGATTTTAGATATCATCAGTGCCACTATCAACAAAAGTACACCTCTGTGGGTGAGGCTGGACTGGTGGCTATATAATATAAAATGAAGATATATGACCTCTGAAATTTAAATGGCTAATAGAAAAATGTATTATGTGATAATGTCACCCCTCCCTCTCATTTAATGGCTTTACTATAGTTTGCATTCCTGCTTCTATGAGGAGTCATTAGAAAGAAAAAGATATTTAGACACTCAATAATGTATTCAAGTTCATGCTGGATAATAATGCTTTACAGATCTTTTGAGATTTATTTCTTTTATTAATAGGATGGTGCATTGGTAACTAAGGTGGGGCCAATGAAGGGAGGTCTGATTATATCTTTGATCCCAAGAAGCCCCAAACCCCTAGCTACTAGGTGCTAAGCTACTAGGTGCTAAGCCAATGTGGGTGTGAAGCCCCCAAGGTCCTAAGGGGAGTTGCTAAGACCAAAGCCAATAGTAAGAACTTAAGTTCCAGTGGCTCAGATGACATTTGATGATGGCTAAAGAGTGCATCAAAAGGGAAGACAGAGCTATTTGCTTAGGGCTATCACTCTTGGTAGTGTGCTGATGTGGAGATGTTGGGCAGCTGTACTTAAGAGCGCCCCCAGCTTGTAAACCTGGATGTTCTATGCATTGCGATTTGCATCAGAAAAGGTCTCTCTGCTGATGTTTGTAATTTCTTTGTTTTTGCTCTGAAGTTCAGGGTGCTGGCTTTTTCCCCTGAACTAAATGAATGATATTTGTATGCTGGATTAAAGTAGAATTGTTAACCCCTTAATATTGCGTTCCTTAGTAAAGCAGATCAAAAGAGCCTGGGCTTGCAGCATTCTGTGTGCTGGATTTTGTTGGTTTTACACAGCCACAGTAGCTGCTAACTGGATTGTTGAAACAGATGGAAGGTAATATATCATGATAAATGATTTATGTTCTTTAAACTTTATCACATTTCTGAATTTTTGTTCTCCCCCCAAAATTTAGGAGAATTCAGATTATAGTAATCTAATTTGTGAGCATAGCACTCAGTGGAATATTCTGCTAAAATGATTCAGTATTAAAATTTTGAAAGGTTGTGAGAAAAGTACATACAATGATATAATTAGTTACATATTCATTCATAAATTTCTTCATCCAACACATTTATTCAGACCTATTTGTCATGTTAGTCCTCTCCTGAAGACCCGGGCATAAAAAGTTTAAGTCATCTGGGGCATACTTATGTTGGAGAGCAAGATGCCTGGTGGAGATAAGGTGGAGCGAAAAGGTAGCTGTTAAAGCCAATCTAATGAAATCTCACACTTCTATGAGTAATAAAATATAGATTATATATACATACATATATATATGTATATATATACATATATATACATATATATATATAGAGAGAGAGAGAGAGAGAGAGAGAGAGAGAGAAACATATTTAAGCTGTATTGTAGCTTTCTGGGTGATGGGGTGGGGAGAGAACAAAGTTAAAAAGTGCACAGTAGAGAACAAAAGAAAACACAAGGAAGCAAAGAAAATATGCACAATTCTCAACACAAGGTGTATTATTTATCATACAGGCTTTCTTGAAATGAAAACTTATTTTTACATATTTAAATCCTCTCATGTTCTGCTATGCACATGACACTCTTTTTTCTTTCTTACTTTGTATTTAAGTTTCAATATTTAAGTTTATGATGTGTTTTTGTTTCTTTTCTCTATTCTGTATTTGTGTTCTTGTAATATAAAAAAAAGCAAAAAAAATGTAGATTAACAAAAGAAGAGTACTCAGGATAGTGGACTGGAGGATACCCATACATAATGGCCAAGAAACAGTGAAGCACACATCCCGTTTAGGAGCTGTGAAGGTGTTACCTTAATGGCAGTGTTAAAGGCTTCTTGGTGGTAACTGACTCCTAGCTATGTTCACAAGGAGTAACTAGGACAAAGTAATGTAATGAGTCAGTGGTTCAGAAATAGAGAGACACTATGTAAGAAAAAGAGTGAAAAAGTGAGGTAGTCTCTGGGAGATTGAAGCCCAAGTGATTTTGTTGCAAAGTCAAAGTGTGGCCAGCCGCAGTGTATAGAACGGAAGGGTTTGTTCTTAGGCAAGTGTGTTCATGTGAAAAACAGAACAGTAAGGGAGACATTGAGCAGTGTGTAAAAGTCAGCATGTGTGAAGTGAAGCTGAATAACACATGGCAAAGGACATATAATTTGGAGTTGGAGGATCTGGGTTGAAATCCTCGTTCTTCCTCTGACTCCCCATGTAACACTAGTCCAGTTATTTCATCTCTCTGGCTCTTAATTTTCCCATTTTATGAAAGAGGGGATTGGACTGACCTCAAAGATGCCAACGCGGTTTAAATTTATGATCCTTCAATTGTTCTTTTTCTTTCCTACTAAGTAAGTTTCAAACTCCTTTACCTGCTATTTAAGTACTTTACAATCTGGTGCCATTCACTCTTCCTAGTTCTATCTCATACTTTTTCTATTCAATCATTTCAGTCCTCTGTGACTCTTCGTGGCCCCATTTGGCATTTCCTTAGCAAAGATATTAGAGTGGCTTGCCATTTCCTTCTCCTGCTCATTTTCCATATGAAGAAACTGAGACAAACAGGGTTAAGTGACTTGCCCAGGATCAATTTTCAATAAGTATAATTGGGTCATATAGTAGTTAAGTGTCTGAAGCTGAACTTGAACTCAGATCTTCCTCACTATAGGCCTGGCAATGTGCCACGAAGCAGCCCTCTATCTAATAATACTTCTACATAAATAATCTGCAATTCAATCATAATGAACTATTTATTTCCCCTTTTACTTGCTTTTGTTATCCTTTTATTCCTTTTTCCTGGAATGGCTTTTTCTTCTTCCTATCCCCTGGTTGTTGGTTGTT
Organism: Trichosurus vulpecula; assembly: GCF_011100635.1. Lineage (NCBI taxonomy): Eukaryota > Metazoa > Chordata > Mammalia > Diprotodontia > Phalangeridae > Trichosurus > Trichosurus vulpecula. The sequence goes on along the minus strand of NC_050576.1, from coordinate 413,465,678 downwards.
GAATTCATATCCATCCTTTTAAGCTGAAATCAAATGTTCTCTTCATGAAGACTTCCCAACTTCTTCAAAAAATTATGACCTCTCCACCTTACAACTCCTGGCACCTCTCTTATATACTTACGGGTTATGTTATATTATAGTTATTTTGTAAGTATTATATACCTTTACTCCATTTGAGCTCTATGAGACAATGGTTAGAGATTTATCTGAGGATCGCATTTTCCTCTTGCCATAGCACATTGCTGTGTATTCATAAAGTGCTTAATTAAAGTTTATTGAACTGAATGAAGGAATATATTTTGATTTGACTATACATTCATTTTATAAAGGTCCCCTTCCTCCCCAGAGAGGTTAGTTGAGAAGGGGAAAGCTAAATTTTTAATCAGAATTTTTTTTAAAGAATTGGCTTGAAGGGTCCTGTACCAATGTTTCAAGAGTGACAAAACATATAACAGATAACTGTCTTTGAGGAACGTATGACCTACAGTAGTTGGGAAGACCAGATTTACACACATAAGAAGTTAAAAAACAACCATATAGCTCTTAAGTAATAGCACAAGCCAATAATATTCCATCAGCCAGATAAAATACAGCATTTGGATCATGGGTTTAAGGAAGAGAGGTACACAGTTCATCGAGAGACATAACACACTTGTTAAAATTTATTAATGTATAATGAAAGGATACAGTGTGAAGGTACATGACCAACGCGAATATAAAACACAGGTCCCTTTTGTGCTGATTGTAGGAAAGATCACAGAACACGTGAGACACAAACAAAAACCCGTTAGTTCTGAGAGGACTACAAAATAACCCGAGTCATTGAACATTTGAGACTTGATCAGGAATAAACGAAGAAGCCTTTATGAATGCACCAACATAGGTTAAGAAAATCCCAGGAATCTTTGCATATATCAAATGAGAAGAAATAGAGATAAGGATGGACACACAGGTTGAAACAGTTCTTTTAGTGTTCAGTAACTGTAGTGGTAGATATTGTGGAGCTATTTCTATCTACATTCACCTCCCTGCCTCCTACCCCCCGCCCCCAACCTACCCCTGGAGGAAAATGGTCTAGTCTGACCAGCCTACCTCAGAAGACAGATTATCCCCTCCCCCTACTTCAATTTGGTCTGGATCTATCATTGCCTCAGTGGACAGAATCACAAGCTACAGTAAATTGTCACTGTAGAAACTCTTCAGTTAAGATCCCCAACTATTTGTAACTTACATTTTTAGATAGTTTTCTAGGGTAACAAAAGGTTAAATGACTTGTCCAGAGTCAGACAACTATATGGGTCAAACACTGAAATTGAACTCATGCCTTCTTGATGCCAGCCCTGTATATACTATGCCAAGCTGCCTTTCATTGGATACCAAAGGACAACAAAATAAATCTGTGTTGTACTCTTCAGGGGAGACTTCATTGTGGAGATGAGAATTATTCTGGTCCTTAATGAATCGCTAGTATATGGTATGTATAGTATATAGAAAGGCAATTCTAAGTGAAAAGAATAGCAAATCAAAAAGCAAGCGGGTGAGAATGAAGGGCACAATGAGTTGTCAAATCTCTCTGAAGTAGAATGAGAGAGTAGGTGAAGAAAGCACTGAATAAATATGTAGGAGTCAGAATGTATCATAGTTATGTTACAGTTTCTAGCATGATTTATAGACTTTATCAGAATGAAATAATGGAATAATAAAAATATAGCATATTTTAAAGCTATTTTTAAAATTTACAAAGCACCTATCAGATTGGCTAATATGACAGACAAGAAAAAAGTTAATATTGGAGAAGATGTGGGAAAATTGGAACATTAATGGATTCTTGGTAGAGTTGTGAACTGATCCAACCATTGTGGAAAACAATTTGGAACTGTGCCCAAAGGGCTATGAAACTGCGCATACCCTTTCATCCAGCAATGCCACTCTTAGATATGTACCTCAAAGTGATCATAAAAAGAAGGGGAAAAAATCCATATGTACAAAAATATTTACAGAAGCTCTATTTGTGGTGGCAAAGAATTGGAAATTATGATGATGACCATCAGCTGGGGAATGGCTGGACAAGTTGTGGTTATATAAATGCAATGAAATACTTTTGTGCTATAAGAAATGATGAACAGATGTATTTTAAAAAAACCTGAACTTACATAAACTGATGCTAAGTGAAGTGAGCAGAACCCAGAGAATATTGTACACAGTAAAAGCAACACTGTGCAATGATCAGCTATGATAGGCATAGCTCTTCTCATCAATACAACAATCCAAGACAATCCAAAAGACTTATGATGGTGTTTCAACAATCCAGCTAGTAGCTGCTGTGGGGATGAAAAACCAACACAAGCCCAACAACAAGAACGCTGCCAGCATATGTTCTTCTGATCTGCTTTACTAAGGAAAGCAACATTAAGGGGTTAACAACAAGCTTACTTTAATCCAGCATACTGACATCACTGACTTAGTTCAGGGGAAAAAGCCAGTACCCTGAACTTCAGAGCAAATACAAACAAATTACAAACATCAACAGACAGACCTTGTCTGTTTCAAATCCCAATATGTAGTTACCAGAGTTTAACAAAGTCCCAGCATCCGGATTTACAAGCTGGAGGGCTCTTAGCTACAGCTGCCCGGAGTCTCCACATCAGCATGCCACCAAGAGTGAGAGCCCTAAGCAAATGGCTCTGTCTTCCCTTGGTTATACAGTTTCAGAAGTTAGCAAATGTCATCTGAATGACCAGAACTTAGGCTCCTATGATTGGCTCTGGAGTTAGCACCTCCCCTTATCACCCTGGGAGCTTCACACCCACATAGCACCTAGTAATTAGGGGTTTGGGGCAAACTGAGGAGCAAAGATCTAATCAGGGCTCCCTTAGTTAGCCCCACCTGGGGCTCCACCTTGGTTACCAATTCACACCCACATAGGTTTAGCACCTAATAGGGGTTTGGGCCTGTGACATAGCACCTAGTAAGACTCAATCAAAGACACTTAATTAATCATTTTAAAACAGTAAGAAAGTCCCAACTTAATTGATATTACAGATGGAAAATATTATCCACATTCAGAGAGAAAAAAAAAACTATGCAGTTTGAAGCATACTATTTTCACTTTTTTTTCCTTTCTTATGGTTTTTCCATTTTGTTTTGATTCTTCTTCATAACATGAAAAACATGGAAATATGTTTAACATTATTATACATGTATAACTTGTATCAGATTATTTGTTTTCTTGGGAAGAAGGGAGGGGATGTAGGGACGGCGAAAATTTTGAAACTTACATTCTTAGGAAAATTAATATTGAAAACTACATGTCCATGTAATTGGAAAAAAAATATTAAGTGGTAAAAAAAAAACTTTGATATAAAGAAATATATAGGCATATAGAGAGAATATATGAGTCACTATGGCAGATTGAAATTGGGAACTGACCTTGGAATTGACAAGACCTGGGTTTCATTTCTGACTTTGACACATACTGACTGTGTGAACCTCCACACCTAACCTAGTATTGGCAGCGAGTTCACTCAAACTACAATGTAAGAGAGCATGTTCATCTAAACTCATTGAGGATGTTTTTATATGAACCTTCTTATATTGATAAAATCACAGACACAATAAAACTAACAAACAAACAATGTTGTTACAGTCTGGTATTATACATTTTTATATATTTATCTATGTTCCTATATCTATAACAATCTATATCTATCCATGCATTTTTCTATCTATGTCTCTATGTATGTATCTATCATTTATCTGTCTGTGTCTCTGTCTGCTTGTTTATGTCTCTATCATGTATCTGTCTGTCTGCCTATCTATCATCTATCTATCAATGTCTCTATATTAATCTGTGTGTCTGTTTCTTTCTAAAACAATCTCAAAGTGGATCATACACTGAAATACAATTCAGTACACAATAAAGATCCCTTAGTTGATCTTGTCAGGAGAGCTGAGTTGATTTAAACACTCTGGAAAAACAACAACAAAACTGAGAATAATGCAAGGAAAGATTCATATCTTTATTTAACCAGCCCTCCCAGTGCTAGGCATATACTCCCAAGAAAAGACAGGATTAAAACTCCCTTCTGTACTAAAACATTCATAACAGTACTTCTTAATGCTGGCAAAAAAACTATAAACAAAGCATGTACTCTTTAATTGGGAAATAACTGAGTAAGTTGTGGTATGCATTCAAAATGAAATAACATTGCACCATAAAAAACATGAGGAATTCAGGGGAAAAATGTATGAATCAATATAGGAGCTAAGTAGGTAAAACTGGTGAACAAAATAGACAGTAGCTATAATCATGTACATGAAAGGAAAACTAAAAGGCATTTCAATTGAGGCTGATTAAAATGAGCAGTATTGATCTCAGATTAAGACTCTCCGCCTCTTAACTGAGAGAGGAAGTGAATGAAGGAATGGAATGTGATATACTCTGTTAGATTCTGAGTTACTCTTGGTTAACTAATTTTTCTTAACTATTAATCTTTGTTACAAAAGAGGTTGAAATGTGGGTGGGAAAACCTGGGGAAATTAAAGTGCAATGAAAACAAAACAAAAAAGCATCAATAAAACTTAAGAAGAAAAAAAAAAACCTCACAAAGCACTATAATATTTTATCTCACATTAACCTAAGAACCTTATGAGGTAAGTACTTTAATTATAATTTCCATTTTAGAAATATGGAAACCAAGCTCCAGAGAAATTTGAATGATTTTCCCAATGTCAGAGTCTATGAAGCATCAAGTGCTTAAAGGTAGGATTTGATTTTTGGCCTTGTTGACTAGAAGTCCATTACCTAGTTTGGCATAAGATGCTACCTCTATAAATAATATACACCATATTAAGAAAATTAATCAGTACTTGGTTGGTAAGAATGACTATGGACATAAATGGTAACTATTTCCCACATTTATTCATCTAGTAAAGAAAGTGAATTAATTACCAAGTGGAGAATGACTAGCATTGCTATGTTATCCTAACAGTCTGATAAAGGAAGAAAGTAAACAGAAAATGAATTTTCTAATTAAAAGGACAAATGAGTTATGAGAAATATGAGGTAACCCTGCCAAAGCATTCATATTGATGAAAAACTTACCTTATCCCTGGAATGTGGCCATAATTTGTGATATATGATAAACATGGGGAGAATCTTTAAAAGACCAACAAAAATGACTCAGAGGTTGGCAAATACAGTTGAGAAGACCAAGGGCTGAAAATAATGGGAAAAAAAAAAACATGATTTAGGAGGCTGAGTCATGACTTCACGTACATGAAGATCAAAGATAATGACTAAATCTTCCAACTACACTGAAATAAGATGAAGAAAAATTGGGTTCAAACTATGAGGGTGGATTTAAGGTTTCTGAAATAAAAGCTTTTCTTATAATTATAGTACAAAGATCCAGGAATAGGTTGTTGTTTCCTGGAGACCTTTAAGAATGGGAAAAACACAGCAATTTGTCAAGGTGCAGTTAGATTAATTTTCACAACAGAGAAGTGGAAGGATAAGATAGTCTTCGTGATCCCTAGGATTTGATTATTCTGAGGAGATAGAGCTTCCAGGAGTTAAAATCATATATAATCGATCTAAACTTCTTCATTAAAAGCTTTTTAAAAGGGCCATCCTTATGGTAATAATTTCACATTTCACAGTGAGTTTTAAAAGATGAAAACTGAATGACTACCTAAGTGAAAGAATATCTATTATAGCAAAAATAAAAATCAGTTCTATCAAATCTTTGAATTACTAATCATCTAATATCATTCTAGCAACCTAGGTTTTTAAAGGAAAAGGAGATTTTATGGCAAGATTTTCTTGCCTGATGCTGTGGCTGGCCATTAACCCCTTATATATTACTACCTAGAAGATGAATACAGTATTTCATTTCTGCTGTTTAAAAATTGATAGCATCTTAGTGGATTAAGAAAATGAGTAACATTTTCCTATGATACATAACAATATGAATGTGGAATATACAGTTCCAATATATGAATTATCTTGGCTTTGTACGATATATATGTCTATACATATGTATGTATGTGTATAAATGCATATAATGTTGAGTTCCTATAGAAATTATGATAATGGATTATAGTATCACAGAATTTCAGAATTGTAAAGGGACAAACCTAACTAACATAACATAAAAACACATATCACTACTTCAGCCACATTTGACAAATGGTCATGATCATTCATTATTTGCACGAAGACTTCTTTAGCTCCAATTCTTGGAAAGAATTTTTTTCAGATATCAATTATAAATTTGCCTCTCAATGTCTGCTCTTCAGTGCCCTCTTAATGTCTGCTGCTTTAATATATTGATGTCTGCTTTTCAATTTTGCTTCCCTTCAGTTCTGTTTCTCCTCCTTTTTATCCTTCTTCAATTCTGGTTCTCTCACACTCTGGGCTCTCCTTATATACAAGTCTAGCCTGCGTCTGATTGGCTGGAAATCAGGCCTCTGATGGGCTGAATTTATGATTGATGTGAACTTAGAATTCAGTGCACCTACCATTGGCTCTGGTGTTAGCAACTCCTCTTAGGGCCCTGAAGGCTTTACACCCAAATCAGCTTAGTACCTAGTAAGTAGAGGCTTTGGGCCTACTTACAAATGAGCTTTCCCAAGGAGCCCCAGCTCACCTGAGTCCCTAATATGTTCTGATATCACTGAGGAATTATCAGAAGATAGAGACATGTACCAAAGAAAATAATTTTGAGTCTCCCTTCCCAAGATGGAGCCCAGTCTAAATGAAGGAAAATCTTTGGCTGTGGGTCACCAGATTTAACACTAATGTTTTTAGCAGCTGCTATGGAGGTGTAAGATCAACAACACCAGCGCACAGGAAGGATGTTAGCACAGGTTCTTTGATCTTTGATCTGCTTTTTCTAAGGAAAGCAACCTTAAGGGGTTTACGATCTCACCTTAATTAAACATTTACATATCATTCACTTAGTTCAGAGGTAAAAGTCAGCACCCTGAACTTCAGAGAAAACACAAACAGAAATTACAAACATAAATTATATAAACAGAGCAAATAACACAAATCAGCAGACAGAGCTTCTACTTGTCCGTCTATAGCAATACATATATACTTGCAACAGAAAGAGAGAGAGAGAGAGAGAGGAGAGAGAGAGAGAGAGAGAGAGAGAGAGAGAAAGAGAAGGTTTTCAAAGCTGGGGGGCTCCCCAACAGCTACCCAGAGTCTCCTCTGGCCAAACCACATGGACACTCATCCATTGAGTGAGCCCCCAAGCAAAATGCTAACCTCAGAGTATATATGTGTGTGTGTGTGTGTACATACACACACACACACACACATATGTGTGTGTATGTGTGTATATATGTGTATATACATGTATATATATACATATATATATGAGTATGTATATATATGTGTGTATATATATATATACACACACATATATATACATACTCAGGGTCAAAGAGTATATATATATATATACATATGCTTAGTGTCAGAGGGTGTCAGAACCATGTGACTCAAACTCATGTGACTTAGGTTTTCTTGTGATTTAAGCAGGTCATCAAAGACTCTTGATTCAATCATAGATTCTTGATTCAAACAAAGGCAAGACTCAGTTAAAGGCACTTGATTACCTTAGTGCTGAGAAGCACTCCAAAAGGAAAAAAGAAAAAAGTCTAACTTTGCTTGCCAGTTCACCCATTATTGTCTTCACTCATCACACCTACTTCTGACATCTGAGGGAAAGTGGGAAAAAAAGTACACATAGTCCATTTACAATGTGTTTTAAAATTTATAAAATACATTCCACGCAACAGCCCTCGATGTTAGGTATTAAAAATATCATCATTTTACAAAAAGGAAATTAGGTTTGAGAGGTTAAGCTGAGTTATCCATAGTCATATCCAATGCATGTTACCCAACTATAACATTTCTGCTTAATTGAATAATGGTATCATAGGCATTTTAAAATTAAGAGCAGGAAAGAACTTTAGAGATTGTTTAGTTCAACTACCATATTTTATAAATGAAGAAACAGTCACAGAAACATTAAGTGAATTGATCAAGATCAAAAAGTCACTAAATGGTAGAATTGGACCTTTGATGCAGGTCCTTTGATTTCAGCAATACACTTGACATTATGCCCATTTTGGTTAATCAGAATAATGGAGAAAATTATACTCTATTTTATATATGAATTACCAGTTTTCAAAGAGCTAGAATAGAATAAAAATCCTTTTAAGCTTCAATTTACATTCAAAATAATTTAATCTTCCTTTCATGGCTCAAAAGACACTTCAGTATTTTTCAGTGACTCAACTCACTAGTATGATCATTTCTTAAATATTGAAAATGTGAAAATGTGCAAAAAACATATCAATTCGGAAAATTTGGAACGAATGTTGGACAACAGAAAATTGTGAATATCTCCAAGGTTTGAAACATGTACCAAATAATAGATTTTTTAAGAACCATAAATCCTCAGTCATAAAATTAGATTTAAAATAAGTCAGTATTGTATATGAAAGAATTGTGTACTTTATTCCTCTGGCAAATTATCAAAAACACTCAAGAGCCTATTTTGCAACATACTCTAAATTCAATATTTTCGGGGAAAGTGTTGTTGAAATGTTTTGAAAGTTTTCTTAATCAACTTGAAAAAATTGGGAGGCTGTTTTAAGAAATAACATAAGAATATCAATAAAAAAGAAAAAAAATACTAACTAATTTAACAGTGTTGCATAAGTATCTTAACCATGTCATGATTAAGGTATAGACTGCAAACAACATCGGACTTCCTCAGTTGACCTGTCTTCTTACATCAGATAACACGATGAATGACCAGTGGTCTGAACCCATGGACAGATTATTTGAACTCTGTTACCATCATTCTCCTTATCTATAATTTCACCATTACTTTGTAATGGTGAATTTCATCTTTCTTTTTGGAGGGAACTTTTTTAAATTGTCACACTATTTTCATCTCCTGTTTAACTTTTATAGTACATATTTGAATAGATCATAATTTTGTAAACTTTCATTGAATGTTGTCCAACTCTAACATCTAGAGCTCTACTCTAAGCTTCACCACCACCCCACTCCCTCAAAGAAGGAAAAGGATGTTGGATGAATTTTTGCCCTTCTTTTCCCTGTACCAAGGGCAGCAGTGATGATTTAGGGATTCAATGCAATCCTAGGTTTAAAGTGGGGAGGGGTGAGACAGTCCTTCCAAGTGTATCCTGATATGCTTGCTCCAGGCTTAGCAAGGCTTTATCTAGAGCTGCAGTCCTTGTCCTAGAAAAAAAAAAGTAGTAAATATAACAGACTCTAGGGGCAGCTAGGTGGCAAAGTGAGTAGAGCACCTGCTCCAAAAAAAAGAAATATAACTCTATACACTGTACAGTGTGTTTGTAAGGAAGGTATTTTGTAATACTCAGAGATATCTATAAATGAGTTATTATTATGTGGAATTTTTTTTGTTTTTTGGCAGGGCAATTGGGGTTAAGTGACTTGCCCAAGGTCACACAGCTAGTTCATGTATCAAGTGTCTGAAGCTGGATTTGAACTCAGGTCCTCCTGACTCCAGGACCAGTGCTCTATTCACTGCGCAACCTAGCTGCCCCTATTATGTGGAACTCTTGAAAAGCACCACCACATAATTTTTGTATTCTATTTGAGTTGCAAAAGGGATCATTTGATAAATATTTCTGCCAGACTGGGCAACCATACTGAGGTACTTGTTCAAAAGGAATATGTGAGCATAATAGTTGCTTGATGACATGGTCAAGAACTCTCTCTCTCTCTCTGTCTCTCTCTCTGTCTCTCTCTCTGTCTCTCTGTCTCTCTCTCTCTCTCTCTGTCTCTCTCTCTCTTTATCTCATTCTCATCTAAAAAGCAACCAGTAGAAAACAGTGCTATTCTTATTGAGTATCAGTCTTTCCTACCATTATACCTATGCTTACAGCTTTCTCAGTGCCTAGAAGAGATCTTAACACATTTCCATGTCTAGTCACAGTCCATCAAAATCTCACTCAATCTCCATAAACCAGGTCTAAAGTCAGTCCCTTCAAGAAGTCACATAACATTGTCAGTTTCCAGTTATTTATCTCATCTAAAAACATTGTCTTTAAAATGATTACATATGCACATCGTCATGGTATCTGCATTATGTTTAATTGTGTATTAAAAAAAATCCTCTTAAGACTCGTGAAAGCTCCATAAGAGCAGGTTCGGGGTTTCATTTAAACTTCTAGAACAAAGGAAGGCACATTTTGGTGCATTCTAAAAATGTTCACTAAATAAAGGGATATATAAGCTCCTTGAAGGCTGAGAATGTTTTTAATTTCATCTTTGGACCACCCTGCCCCTGGCACTGTGCCTTGAGTATAGTAAGCACTTCTTAAATGTTTTGAATGAACTTCTTAGTGTAAAATACACAGTACTGATGTCCTCTGTGAGGCAATATGCCGTTGAAAGGAGAAATAAAGACTCACATTCAAAAAGTCCACCTGCATAAAAAGGCCATTTAGAGATTTTATGTTGGGCATCATATCTCCATGGTTTAAAGAAATGGCTAAACTTTTTAAAATAAAAAAAACAAAAACTTATTCTTCATTTTTGTCTTTTTTAATTTTTTCATTACGTTATACTCTCAAAATATGAAGATCAAAGCATTTTAAGAAATAAATACAAGCAAATGTTAATACTGGCCAAGGGAAGAAAATAGAAAGGTGAGAGATGAAATAGTTCAAATTCCCAGAGATTTATAAATGTTATTTTTGTCTTGCTAAGGCCTTTCTAAGAACTCATTAGATATAGAATATATGATTATAATAATTTGAAAATGTCCACAGCTGCTGTGAGGAAAAAAGTTTTATAATTGTGAATTCATATCTAACTTTGAGGGTTCAGTTTCCTATTGTCAAACTATCATTAGGCATTAGCAACAAATATAACAGTGCATAAGTAATTCACAGAAAAAATATAGAAAAATTAAAAAAAGATTAAATTGACTATAATAATATTCTTGTTTATTTTACAACATTATCTTCAAAATAATTTTTAATACACAAATAAAAACAAATTGAACTTCCATAAGTTAAAATATAGATGCTATATCACATTTATTGCAGTACATTAAAACAGTAATCAAAAATAATCGAACTTTCAATACAGAACTAAATGAAGTTGCTGAACCAAAAGGACATTGACATTGATTGCAGGTTGAATAAACTGAAAAGATTTGGAAGCCCTGATTTATTGAGGTGAGAACTGCTATTAAGCCCATTAACACAAATATTTAATTAAAGTGTCATGATTTTAGCAGCAAATGCAAGAAGAAAAACCATAAAAATATCCTTTTTATTTTGATAAGAATTGATTTGAAAATTGCAAGTATAGCACCCTCTAACTAGATTCCTGAACAAGGAAGAATGAAAATGAAACATAGGTAGCTGTTGATAATATCGAAGTGACTCATAAAGTTGTAAGGGTATAACGGTCTAATTCTTTGTACCTGTTTACTTGTTTAGATAAAATATCTAAAAGCTGATACTTAGAAAAATTCTTTTTTTAGGAAAATATTATAAATCAATATGGACATTCTTTGTACATACATATATATGTATATAAAGATATATATCTATATATCTTGTCAACCTGAAACTGTGGTTAAAGGAGGCCAACAAGCAATGTGATATGTAAATTCATCATGTTTATTCCCTTAAAGCTAGGGAAGCTAGCTTACTTGTATGTACAAGAAGCCAGATCATAAGTTCTGACTGCCTGAACAAAAGAATGAGAAGGCTTAAATGCATTTCAGGGCAGTCCCACCTCAGCATGCCTTTGTTACTCAATTTTATGGTCCCCGTGTATGTTTAACCATGATATAAGAAAAGGACTTTTCTTAATTGAATAGGTTGTAAATACAGTAAGATAAGAGAGTTGACAAAGTGTCAATTGAAATTACAACCCAGGGTCTCTCCATTTAATTTACCATTAACATGCCATAACATAGTATATGTCCATAAAATATTAACACAAGTAAAAGTCCCATTATTCAAGATAGTGTCTCAGGTTAAGCATCTCATCCTTAAAGGCCATGAACAGAAAAAAAGAATGTTCTTAAGTCAGCCCCACCTGGGCTTGTTGACATAAGAAGAGATATTCTCTGAGTAAACTCAGAGAACAAAGAGGCTTAGGTCCAGGCTCTTCTTCTGGTTGATTATTAGTTCAGGCTCTGGCCCTTATTGAAGTTTATATATCTTGTTCAGGGTCAAAGGGCATCACAATGGGCTACTCAAACCCATGTGCCCTAAAAGCTTCTAGAGTCAGAAGCTCATGACTCAAACCCATGTAAACTAGGCTTTCCCTTGAGGCAAGGAGGTCATCAGACTCCTGATTTAATCAAGGTAACAAAGGCAAGGCTCTTTGATTAAATAAGTGATAAAAGAGAAAACAGTAAAAGAAAGTCCCACCTTAATTACTGATACAGTACCTTATTCCATTCTATCTTCTCTGGTACATTGTTCTTTCTATCATTTTCATTCTTTTATTTATAGTCAATTGTTCACTGTCTAATGGCTGCTTTCTTACTACCTAAAAACATACCCATGTCTCCACCATCCTCAAAAAATACTCACTTGATCCCCTCATTCCTGATAGCTATCTTTCCATATCTCTCTTCCCTTTTATGGCTCAGTTCCTTGAGAATACCTAGAAAAGAACATCCACAATAGGTATTTCCATTTCTTTTCCAGTCATCTTAACTCTCTAGCTTTCCAAGTCACAATTCAACCAAAACTATTCTCTTCAAATTTATTTGTGTAAACTGGACTTCTCTGAGCATGCTCGTTTTAAGGGGGAGCACGAAGTTGACCTTCCTTATGGGGAGAGATTCACATAACTTGGAAAGCTCAGTGTGGACCAGGTTTTCATTTGAGATAGAGCCAGTTTTGTCTTTGTTCTTTTTTTTTCTCGTGGTTAGAAAAAAATCCTACAAGTATATTAAGGTTAAGAAAGCAGAGATAATTTTTAAACACTTGAAACTGACAGTTATTTTGTTGGCTTATTTGGGAAGCTGGAAATATTCCTTGGTCTCTGTATTGGTAAACTGTATTTGGAGATAATTGTGATTTTTATCTGGATATGTGGGATTGCATATGACCATGTCTTATTGGCTGTTTTGTGACTTTATTTTATGTTACTGGGAAAGCAAGAGAAAGGACACTCCTTATGCCTCCTCAAAAACCATATTGAACTATTCTTAATCTAGGACAAGGACTATGCTATTTGCTTATTTGTTTTTCCTTTTGCACCCTGCTTCTTCCAGGAGATGGCAATTTTTTTGTGATTTTTTATTTTTAGTTTATAACACTCAGTTCTACACAATTTTGAGTTTCAGATTTTAATCTTCCCACCCCTATCCCTCCCCAAGGCAGCATGGAATCTGATATATCTTCTACATATAACTTCACATTGAACTTATTTACACAATAGTCAAGTTGTAAAGAAGAATTATGACCAATGGAATGAATCATGAGAAAGAAGAAACAGAACCAAAGAAAAATCCCCAAAACAAACAAACAACAACAAAAAAAAAAAAAAACAAAGGGAAAAAGCCGGGCATAAAGTGTGCCTCGATCTGCATTCAGACTCCATAGTTCTTTCTCTGGATATAGACAGCACTCTCCATCATGAGTCCTTTGGAGTTGCCTTTGCACCTTGTATTGCTGAGAAGAGCAAAGTGTATCAGGGTTAGTCATCACATAATCCATATATCTGTAGTTGTGTATAATGTTCTCCTGGTTCTGCTCTGCTCGCACAGCATTATATTGTGTAGGTTTTTCCAGGTTATTATGAAGTCTGTTTCATCTCCATTTTTTGTAGCACAATAGTATTCCATTACCTTCATATACCACAATTTGTTTAGTCATTCCCCAAATGATGGGTATTCTCTTGATTTCCAATTCTTTGCTACTACAAAAAGAGACCAGATAAGTATTTTTGTACATATGGGTCCTTTTCCCACTTGTGTGATCTCTTTGGGATAAAACCCTAGAAGTGGTATTGCTGGGTCAAAGGGTATGAAATTTTTATAGTTCCAAAATTCTCTACAGAATGGCTGAATCCATTCACAAATCCACCAACAATGTAATAGTGTTCCAATTTTCCCACATTGTCTCCAAAATTTCTCATTTTCCTTTTTTTTTAAAGTTACTTTCCTTGGTAAAGCAGATCAAAGAACCTGTGTCGGCAGCTTTCTGGGTGCTGGTTGTTGGTGGATCTTACACCCACACAGCAGCTGCTAGCCAGATTGCTGGAACACTAATCAGTAGTGATTTTGAGCATTTTTTTCATATGCCTATAGATATCTTTAATTTCTTCCTCTGAAAACTGCCTGTTCTTATCCTTTGACCATTTCTCAATTAGGGAATGACCTGTATTCCTATAAATTTGGCTCAGTTCCCTGTACATTTTGGAGATGAGGCCTTTATCAGAGACACTAGTAAAGATTTTCTCCCAATTTTCTGCTTCCCTCCTAATCTTTGTTGCATTGGCTTTTTATACTAAAAATATTTCAATTTAACATAATTAAAATTATCTGTATTGAATTTTGTAATGCTCTCTAACTCTTGTTCTGTCATGAATTCTTTTCTTTTCCATAAATCTGATAGGTAAACTATTCCCTGTTCTCCCAAACTGCTTATAGTATCAGTCTTTATTCCTAAATCATGAACCCCTTTTAACTTTATTTTGGTATATGGTGTAAGATATTTGTCTATGCTCAGTTTATGCCCTAACATTTTCTAATTTTCCCAGCAGTTTTTGTGAAAGAGTGAATTCTTAGCACAGAAGCTGGATGCTTTGGGTTTATCAAAGAGTAGATTGCTATAGTGGCTGACTACTGCAATCTTGTGCAGCTATCCTATTCCACTGGTCCATGACACTGTTTCTAAGCCAGTACCACGTAGTTTTGATGACCGCTGCTTTACAGTACAGTTTAATATCTGGTATGGCCAGGCCCCCTTCCCTAGAATTTCTTTTCATTAATTCCCTAGATATTCTAGTTCAATTGGTATTGATAGATTAATTTAGGTAAAATTGTCACTGCATAGATAAATTTAGGTAAAATTGTCATTTTAATTATATTAATTAAATTATATGATCAGGTTTCAGTTAATTTTTTATTGTTTTGTCATTACTAGGGTTAAGGGAGAGCATGAGTTCTATATCTGAGACTTGACGCCTTCCCCACCTGATACCAGTTCGACAATGAACACACATAGTAAATCACCAACCCATTTATCCAAATCATAGCAAAAGATAAATCAGAGAAAATATACATGGGAGAATACATGTCAGATAATAGAGAGTTAAAGGGCCAGATAACTTAGTTCAACCAAGAGAATCTTTCTATCTCTATCTTTTTCTCTCTGTGTCTATCTCTCTGTTTAATTTTGTTTATCTCCTTCTCCATCTCTCCCTCTTCACCTTTCTCTCTCCCTATCATTATCCCCCTCTCCCTTTCTCACATTAGTGAAACTGTCCTAACAAGAAAATTAAGTAACTAAGTCAATCAAATGCTGCAGTAGTCAGTGGTCAAGAGAACAAGTAGGATAATTAATAGAAAATATGGAGATATCAAAAACATTCCTTCCCTGAGATTGTAAGTAAGGAATAACTTCAGCATATAAAAGGAAACCTTAAATAACCAAAACGGAAATGACTGCTTAATTTTTCAGATTAGTAATAGTATTTTTAATAACAAGCAAGGAAATTTCTACTTCACCACTATATTTTTGAATCTTTCCCTGGTTCTATAATGATTTATAGTGGGATAGAGATTAGATGGTGAAACCTTTTACTGGAAATAAGATATTCCCTCACCTCCTTGTGACTGAGAAAAATGCTGGGACCAATATGGTCCCATGGTCATATGAAGATAAAAAGGAAACTAATGATGTTCATCATCTATTCTTGTCATTCAGGGAGACAAGAGAAAGACAGTACCAATCCAGAAAGGGAAGGGCAAACACCATAACATATCCCATGTTTCTCAATATCAGTTGAATACTTGTGGCTATTAAGGAATCCCATCTGAGAACAGATTGGTGAGTTAGAAGTGAATTATCCAGAAGTGTTCATGTGAAGGGAATTGTTAACATGCAATTAATTAAACCATTGTGTGGGGCATTTAATACTTGACTGAATTGTCTTATGGTATCATGACCGACAATATACCAGTGGGCCATGCTGCAGAGAAATTATTACAGGGGCAGGGAGCTTTCCATTTGATGAATTCAACTGTGGGTACTCTACATGTGATAGAGGGGACAGTGCTCTATCCTGCCTGTTCGTAACTAAGAAGATGGAGGCTATAACGTCCTGAACAACAAAGACATCAAAAAGATAAAGCCAAGAGGGCAGAGACTCTGTGGGTAACAGCAAATAAAATGCCTAGGTAAAGACTGAGATGGCTTTTTGATCCTGATTCTTCAGCTAATCTAGTTATCAAGATATTCGGATCCATAGAGGATGCTGGTGAGGCAATTTCTCCCCTTTAAATTATTGCATTTAAAAAGGAACATAGAATTAAATTTTGCCAAAATTTCACTCGAGTCTACTTAGAAGTACTTGGGTAAATACCATGTAGAGGAAGAGCAGAGGCTTTATTTTTTAGGTCTTTGTTGAAGTAACTGAAGGAATATGAATGCTAATATTGTTTTATTTCTTTCTTTTTTATTTTTTCATTTAACTACCACTGGTTTTCTTTTAATTCTGCCTCCCCTTGTTTTCAATGAAAAAGCAAAATTAAAAAAGGAAAAGAGAAAGAAAAAAAACCCTTTGTAAAAATTATGCATATTCAAGCAAAATGAAAGTACACATTGGTCAAATCCAAAGTTGTAAGTCTCGTCAACTCCAATACATCTCTATCAGTAAATGGTTAGCATATATCATCCTCAGTACTTTGGACTCATGGTTACTAATTGTTTCTTCAGAGTTCTTTAATGCAGTATTTTTTTTAAAGTTAATTGTCTTTGTATATTGTTATAGTAATTGTTCTTGTGATTCAATTCATTTTTATCACATCATACAAGTCTGTCTAAGTTTCTCCAAGTTTATCTTTTTATGTCATTTCTTATACGGCAATAATAATACACTTTATCCATATACTATAATTTGTTCAGTCATTCTCACATTTATGTACAACCTCTTATTCTTTTCAGTTCCTTGCCATGACGAAAGGAGTTATTATAAATACCTTTTTTGAGTGTGATGTAGGACCTTCTCCTCTTTCACCTCTTTGGGGTATAACCTTAGAAATGATTTCATTGGATAATAAGATATGCAAGGTTGAGTGACAATTGGGGATATTTCCAAATTGCTTTTCATTATGGCTGAACTCATTTAGTAATTCTGCCAAATGGCATCAATTAGAGTATTTTCCTACGGTCATTCCCACATTTGTAATTTTCTTTTTAAAAAAGTGGATTTTCCTCATGTGATGGCTATAAAATCAGAATTCTTTAATTCACTTTTTTCCCCTAATTATTAAGTATTTGGATCATTCTTTCAGATCTTGTTAATAGGTTGGGTGTCTTCCTTTGATATTTGCTCATTCACATTCTTTGATAATTTATAAATTAAGGAATACCCTCATTCTTATAAATTTGAAATCATTCCCGATATATCTTGAAAATTAGGTTTTATTCAGAAACTTAGGCAAATATACTTCTTGAACATTTTCTTTCTAATTTTAGCTCTGTTAGATTTTTGTGTTTTTTTTAACTAAGTCATAAAAATTGTCTATTTCATTTTTGTCCTTCCTTTCTTATCTTTTCTGTTCAAGAATTATTTCTCACACACAGATTTGAAAGTAAAAGCATTACTTATTTCTCTAATTTGTTTGTGATGTGGTCATCTATACCTTGGACAAATATACTTTTGGAGCTTACCTTGGTATGTGGTATGAGTAGTCACTCAGTGTCTGGTTTCTTTCAAACTCCTTTGCAATTTTCCACTGACCTAAACAATGGTCTTTTGAAATTAAGTATAGTATTCCTGTACAGTACTGTACTTTTATCCCAAATTCAATTTATTTTAAAATAACTTAGAAAAGAGTTAATAATGCTAAAACCAAAAGGGTCAATAAAAGATACACTTTATTTTAAATATGAATAATGCTAAAGGCAAAAATGCCTGTATGTTTTATATTTTTCATTCCAATACTAAGTAATTGTATTTTTAGAAACACAACTTGAGATTTACTTAAAATTTAATATTGAGCACTATATAAATGAAAACAGAGCCAAGAACCCTATTACTGAGAGGTTGATGGAATAGTAATGGAAAATTCCAGTTGGCTAGATTATGGCCTCCCCAGAAATGGTAATATTATCAGTTTTGTCCAATTCCAAACTTTTTCTTTTAATTTACAGTTTTGCTTATATAATTTGCTCTACTTCAGAACTCTCTAACACTGTGACTACATAGTTAGTTTTTGATATGAACTTCTGTAGCAAGCATATCTGTTATGGGAGAAATATCTCCTTTCTGAGTTCATGCAGTGGGTAATTAAAGCTAAATATATATTTACCACAATGCAGAACTTATTAAGGTAAACCTTAGATTTCATTATTATGCTCAAATAATGGTTTAAAGCCTCAGAGAGAATGTTAACAATTAGGAGGATTCTGACAAGGATTCTTTCAGGAAAAATAACTTCAAAATCCAAGATGGTGGTGTAAAGACTCACCTGACCTCTCTCCCAAATCCCTTCAAGTAACTTTTAAATATGATTCTAAAAAATTCTAGAGCAGCAGAACCCACAATAAGACAGAATGAAACAAATTTCCAGACCAAGACAACTTAGACAGTAAGCAGGAAAGGTCTATTGCACCAATTTGAGAGAGAAGTACAGGCTGCACCAGCACAAACCCATCCCTGTCAAAGTCAGAGCAGGCCTCATGGAAGCTGAATCACTTGCAGCAGTGGGAGTTTCCATACTGCTTAGCTTTGCCAAAGACAACTCAGAAGATCAGCAGGAAATGTCCATCACACTGGGGTGAGAGTGGAACACAGTCCCAGTGTAGGCCATGTCAGTACAGCCAAGGCCCCAGAAAATGAGGAGCAGGCCTCGGGTGTGACAGAATCAGAAAAGGCAGCAGCCACTGCTTCTGGAGCTCTCAGCCCACAGAGAGTAAGAGGACCACACAACTGGTCAGAAGGAGATTACAGGAGTCTTTTGCTAGCACTGAAAAATACTCTGCTTTGCCAATACTCTGATGCAGGTTCTGGGTGGCAGTCCCAAGGTAAGGAGGAACACT
Organism: Trichosurus vulpecula; assembly: GCF_011100635.1. Lineage (NCBI taxonomy): Eukaryota > Metazoa > Chordata > Mammalia > Diprotodontia > Phalangeridae > Trichosurus > Trichosurus vulpecula. Next base: position 413,446,355 of record NC_050576.1, on the reverse strand, counting down.
GGCATAGCAGAGCTTGCAGCTACAGTGGACACAAGACCCTTCTCACAGTTCCAGGGCAAAAAAGAGTTCTTGTGGTCTCTCAAAGACCAGACTACAGGCCAGAAGAAGAGTAACACCTCTCCTTAGATCATGCTACCTTGAAGGAGTGAAAGCTTACAGATCTCTAGAAGTATCTCTGAAAATAGCTGAGTAAACCACCCAAAACTTGGAACTGTACACCTTTCACAATTGAAGCAGAGCCCTACTTTAACAAAAATTTAAAAGTCAAATTATAGGCTGAGAAAATGAGCAAAGAATGGAAAAAAACCTTAGATTATTGAAAGTATCAATGGTGACAAGGAAGGTCAAAATATTCACTATGAAGAAAACAAAGTCAAAACTCCTACATCTAAAGCCTGCAAGAAAAATATGAATTGGTCTCAGGCCATGGAAGAGCTCAAAAAGTATTTAGACAATAAAATAAGAGAGGTAGAGGAAACATTGGGAAGAAAAATGAGTCAACAGCTTGGTAAAGTAGACAACCAAATACTGAAGAAAATAACCCCTTAAAAAGAGCTAAGTCCAAATGCCAAAAGAGGTCCAAAAAGCTAATGTGGAGAAGAATGCTTTAAGAAGCAGAATTTGTCAAATGGAAAAGGGGATCCAAAAGATGACTGAAGAAAATAATTTCTTAACAATTAGAATGGAACAAATAAGTTTATGAAAATGAAGAGACAAAAAAGAAACCAAAAGAATGGTAATAAAAAGTGGAACACAATGTGAAATATCTCATTGGAAAAATGACTGACCTGGAAAATAGATCCAGGGCAGACAATTTAAAATTTTTGGACTACCTGAAAGTCATGACCAAAAAAGTCTAGAAATCATCTTTCATGATATCATCGAGGAAACAGCTGTTTAATTATAGAAGCAGAGGGTAAAACAGATATTGAAAGACTCCCCCAATCATCTCCTGCAAGAAATCCCAAAATAAAAGCTCTTTAGGAACTTATAGTCAAATTCCAGAATTTCCAGGTCAAGGAAAATATTGCAAGCAGCCAGAAAAAAACAACTCGAGTATTGTGGAAACATAATCAAGATAACACCAGATCTAGCACCTCCTACACTGAGGGATCAGAGGGCTTGGAATGTGATATTCTGAAGGTCAGAAAAGATAGGATTAAAACCAAGAATCATGGACCAAGAAAAACTGAGTACATTGCTTCAGGGCAAAAGAAATGGATATTCAATGAAATAGAAGACTTTCAAGCATTCTTGATAGAAATACCAGAGCTGAATAGAAAATTTGACTTGCAAATACAAGAATCAAGAGAAGCATGAATAGGTAAACAGGAAATAGAAATCGTAAGGGACTTATTAAAATTTAACTGTTTATATTCCTACCTGGGAAGATGATATTTGTAACTCATGAGAGCTTTCTCAACATATGGGTAGGTATGTGTGTATATGTGTATACATATACACGTATATATGTATATATGTATGTGTATATTTATATATGTATGTATATATGCGTATGTATAAATACATACACACACATACCATATTACCCCATGTATACGAAACACCCTTTCCCTAAGAATTTGAGGTCTAAAAACTGGGTGCATCTTATACAATGGTTGTAGATTTTTTACTTGCATTTCCCGCTTTTTTGCACTTGTTGTCTTTGTGCCCATTGTTTCTCATTTGTTACCGGTGTACTAGGTTACATTTTGCCATGTTCTGCCCAGAAATGGCTCAGAAAGGATTTTTGTACTGTGCTGAATTCAAGTTAAAAGTGATCCAGTTTGCAAAAGTGAATGGAAATGGTTCTGCTGAAAGAAAGTTTGATCCTCCTCCAAATGAGAAAACAATCCGAGATTGGCTACGAGAAGAAGAAACCCAACTAAAAAACAGAAGAAGGCCATGAGAGTCAAGTCAGCAGATCAGCCTGATTTAGAGGGTGAAATGAAGATATGGATTGAAGAGGAAAGGGCATTTGGAATTCCTGTGTCCACAAAGATGGCTCATCATGAGGCAAGAAGAATTGCTGATGAAAAAGAAGTTATTGATTTCAAAGGAGGACACAATTGGTGCTTCAGGTTCATGAAACAGAACGGACTAAGCATGTATGCATGCACCAGACTTGCCCAAAAGATGCCCGAAAGCTAGGAGCAGAAGGTCCTTGAATTTCATTGTATTATTGTATGAATTTTAGGATGAATAAAACATGAGTTCAATAACTTTACGTAATACATTTATTTTTTCAAATATTGGGCCCCAAAATTAAGGTGTGTCTTATACATGGGAGTGTCTTACACATGGGAAAATATGGTACATACATATACAGAAAGACACATACATATATACATTTGTAGGTATCTAGCTATGCATATATATGTATATGTGTGTACATATATGTGTATGTGTGTATATAATATATATGCATATATATGTGTGTACATATATGTGTGTATATATGTGTGTGTGTGTGTGTGTGTGTGTGTGTGTGTGTGTGTGTGTGTGTATGCACACACAGATACATTGGGTATAGAAATATATCTTATTTACCCTATAGGAAAGTAGTAAGAGAAGGGGATCAGAGAAGGGGGTGGTGATAGAAGGGAGGGCAGATTGGGTAGGGGGTATTCAGAAAAAAAAACAGGTTTGGGGAAATACAGGGTGAAAGAAGAGAGAGAATAAAATAAAGGGAGTGGGGTCTAGGATGGAAGGAAATATAGTTAGCAATAGTAACTGGGAAAAAAAATTGAAGCAAGTTTCTCTGCTCAAATCCTCATTTCTCAAACGTATACAGAACTGAGTCAAATGTACAAAAATAAGTGCCATTCCCCAACTGAAAAATCTTCAAAAGATATGATCAGTTTTCAGATTATTTAATCAAAGCTATATATACCCATATGAAATAAGTACTCTAACTCACTGTTGATCAGAGAATTACAAATTAAAACAATTCTGAGGTACTACCTCACACCTATTGTCTTTCCTAATAGGACAGAAAAGGTAAATGACAAATGTTTGGAAAAGTGAGACTTTAATGCAGTGTTGGTGGAGTTGTAAATTTATTCAACCATTCTGTAGAGCAATTTGAAACTATTCCCAAAGTGGTATAAAATCATGCATGCGCTTTGACTTAGCAATACCACTACTAGTTCTGCATCACAAAAGAGATTACAAAAGGGAAAGGACCTATATGTACAAAAATATTTATAGCATCTCTTTTCTGGGGGTAAAGATTTAGAAGTTGAGAGGATGCTCATCAACTGGGGAATGGCTGAACAAGTTTTGGTATGTAAGTGAATGATTATGATGGGCTACTATTGTTCTATAAGAAATGATGAAAAGGATGCTCTCAGAAAAACCTGGAAAGGCTTTCATGAGCTGATGCAAAGTAAAATGTACTTTGTACAAATTAATAGCAACATTATAAGATGTTTAGCAGTGAATGACTTATCATCTTCAGCAATACAATGATCAAAGGCAGCTCTGAAGGAATTGCATATGAAAAATATTATATAGTCCTGAGAAAGAACTGATGGTGAATGAGTAAAGATTGAAGCATATTTTTAACTTTATTTTTCTTGAGTAATTTTTCTTTTCTATATTTTTCACAACTTGACTATTGTGGATATGTTTTGCATGACTGCATATGTATAACCTATATGGAATTGCTTGCCTTCTCAATGAAGAGGGACAATGGGGAGGGAAGAAGGGAGAGAATTTGGGTCTCTAATTTAGAAAAAAACCCTAATGTTAAAAATTGCTTTTACATGTAACTGGGGAAAAACACAATACTAAATAAAAGCTAAGAGAAAAAAAGAATAGAGGCTGGGAGGTGAGTTAGGAGGTTGTTACAATAGCCCAGATGACATGTGAAAGGAAACTAGGGGAGGTGATAATGAGGCTAAGAAATGTTAGCTTTTGCAGAAGAATTGTAGATTCTTGAAAATCTAGAACTAGAACAGTTCTATACACAGTGAGTGCTCAATAAATATTTTTTGATGGTGAAAAAAAAATTTCAGTCATCTTTACTCTGTCCTGTGACTGGAATATGATGACTGTAGAAGACAGTAAAGCTGAGAACTTTGTGCAAGTCTACCTCACTTAAATCCAATTTACTCATTAATCAAATATATATCATCTGCATGGCATTCAGAAGAAGCCATACAAACATACTCTTGAGCTCTCTCAGAAGAACTTTGGAAGTTGTGTGGGATGATGATCACTAAGTCAAAAATCCCGAGTCTGAATCAGAGATCAGAAAAATTCCTTATTCTTTCTCATGAGAAAGGGTACAGCCCTCGTTGCTCAAACAGACTCAGCCAGGGAGTGCTGGGAGAAACAGACCTTTATAACCCTAAGACGTGCCCCCTCCCACTCTCTTACTCCTTTCTCCTTTGGCTGGTTACTCAGGGCATACATTCTAAATGTGGCAGCTAATACCCAGTAGAAGCAAACATGCCCATATTTGGACTAGATGCATATGTGTAGTAAGAAGTAGGAGCGACCAGGCACAGAGCTCCCCCACCCATGCTGATGTGGTGCTGGAGAAACAGAAAATTATCGTGGAAAATGGAAACTCAACTCAAGGCTTTCTGGAGGAACAAAACTTAGGCCTGTGAGAACTGCACTGTAGGCCATCGCTCACACTCAGAGTGCAGGAAAGAGACAGGAGCAGAGCAGGGGGATAAGAGTGTAGCAGGAAGATACTTTTGAAGGAACTTCACTGTGAGCCATCCCTCACAAAGTGATTTGGTGATGTGGGAGATTCTGTCAAAGGACTGCCCAGCATGGTGCACCCACATTTGCTCCATGGGCAGAGCAAAATTGCAGGAGCTTTAAAAAAAGTGAGATACATAAATATAGAGACATCTTCCACAAATGTGCATATGGAATATTTTGCCTGACCTGTGATAGTGCCTTGTGAGCTCATATTAGTCTGATCAGTCACAGACAGATGCATTGTAACTGGAATCTAATGTACTGATGCTATTTTGATCCTCTTTGAGAATGAAGGATAACAATCAATGAACCAACCAACTTCAGAGTGACAGACAAATAATTCATGTACCTATTGGAATCTAGTATAGGACTCTTAGGCCATAAATGTTAAAGAGAAGATAGATCCACAATCCTATTGTCCTTCAGTGTCTTAAAAGTTGAACAGACTTCATTAAACAGAGTATTAATCTCATAATAATCCCTAAGTAAACTAATTTTATCAAATAAAGTCAATAGGTAAACGAACTCAGGGTTCAGCTTAAAGTAAATTTAAGGAGGATTCACAAATAGCTTGACTGAGGAAGGGGATTTACAGTACCCCACACTACTAAGAGACTTGACTTCTATTTAGAGTGTAAATAGAATCCAATCTAGGTGAATAACAGCCACAAAGCATTAAATCCCTGTCATTACACCCCTCCCTTGGGGTTTAGAATAATGCAGCTCATGAAGAAGAGAACCAAGCACAGTGTTCTGGGTAAAGATGGATTCCTTTGAGCAGATTCCTGGAGGAGATTAAGTTTCATGAGTAATCCACATTCTCAGCAGGAGAAGTTGAAGACTTTAAGCTCACCTCCTCATTTATATGCCCATCCCCTCATTAACTGATCAAGGTTGATTTCCACCTGTTACGGGCATCCATTTTTCTAAAATGCATTAAGGCATTCAGTGTCTCCATTATTAGCTAGACTAATTAATAAATTGATTATTAATTACCCAGAAAATCTATCTCTCAGGTTTTTCATTCATTTCATATCTAAGGAATAATAATGCTCCCAAATATATATTTTTGTGTCCTATTATTTGTGTTTTGGTCAGGTGAAATTAATATTAACTGAAAGATCCCATAACATACTTATACAAAGGGAAAAGGAAAGACTTCAGAAGATACAAACCATTCAAATAAATAATTTAAAATGTTACTTGAAAAAAAAAAACACTACCTCCTGGGGAAGAGAAAAAATGCACAGGACTTATCAGAAATAGAGCATAGCACAAGCAGAATAGTATGGAATCTATAGAAAGAGAGCATGCCACCTGTTTGGAGAGGAAGCTCATAGAGGCAGAGTTAGACAGTACCAGTAAGAGGAGAATTGATGGTAATATAGTGTTATGAAATAAAATAAAACCTGAGTTCTTACTCTTTCTGAATGATCCTGTCCATTTTTCTGTCACTAGAATTGTGCAGGTTTCCTGGGAGAAGAAGTTGTTATGTATTCCTTTTCTTGTTCTTGAATCTATGGGCTCAGTGGTCATCCTTTGTTGTCGCTAGTGAAAGAGGGAATGGGAGGCAACCCAGAATTAAATCGTATGGTGGACATGGCCCCTTGGAAGAGAATGCCTTTTGAATACCTCTAGATTTACATAGCAGGTTTACCCATTAGCCTCCATACTCCTATTACTTGACTTATCCTACCCAGGTACTCTTTTTCTATAGGGATTCTACCATTTTGTTGCCACCGGCCTCCACTGCTTTCTAACATTGTTATAGTTGTACCCTTATTTTCGTACAGACTGTATACCACAAAGGAAAGGCATTGTTTCATGTATTTCCTTGCCATTCTATTGTAACACATACACACACAAGCACAATCGTATTAAGAAAATCATTTTTTTCCTTAATAGACATGAGAATATATAAGTGGGTGTGCTTGAGGGTGAGGGAGAAAACTATACTCAAAAAACAAGAGAAAAAAGTTTTAGTCTTAGTTCTTCCATTAGCTGATGAACTTCACTCTTAAGTGATCTAAACTCTCTAAGCTTAACATTTTCATCAGAAAAATAGGAATAATAATACTCTTCTTTATCCAAGTCAGAGGAATACTATGAAAATAAAATGAGATAAATATTTGAATTTGAAAAAATGAACTTTTGCACTAACTACAACATAGTTTTAATATAACTTACTTATTTTTAGTTTTCAACATTCACTTCCATAATATTTTGAGTTTTGAATCCCCCCCAACTTCCTCCCTTCTTCCCAAGATAGCATGCCATCTGATATAGACTCTACTTATTCACTCTTAGTAAACATTTTTTTTCACATTAGTCATGATACAAAGAAGAATTAGAACTAATGGGAGGAAGCACAGGAAAGAAGAAACAAGACAAGATGACAAAAGAAAAGGAGAGCAAATAGTATGTTTCCATCTACATTCAGTTCTTTCTCTGGATGTGGATAGCATTTTTCATTGTGAGTCTCTTGCAGCTGTCTTAGATTTTTGCATTGCTGAGAAGAGTTAAGTCTCTTAAGGTCAGTGATCATGCAATGTGGCTATTACTGTATACAGCGTACTGTGTACTGTGTTGTCCTGGTTCTGCTCATTTCACTCAATGTCAGTTCACGTATGTCTTTCCAGGTTTTTCTGAAGTCCACCTGCTCATCGTTTCTTATAGCATAATAGTATTCCATTACAGATTTTACAACTTGTTCAGCCATTCCCCAATTGATGGACATCCCCTCAATTTCCAATTTTGCTACCACAGAAAGAGCTTGTATAAATATTTTTATACATGTGGGTCATTTTCCCATTTTTATGATCTCTTTGGGACACAGACCTAGAAGTGGTATTCCTGAGTCAAAAGGTATGCACAATTTGATCTACGGTTCCTTTTAGTAGGATATAGTTTCCTTCCTCACGTCTTTTCATTAGATCTGCTTTTCCTTTTGCTTTGTCAGAAATTAGGATTGCTACCCCTGACTTTTTTTTTCTTTTACTTCAGCTGAAGCATAATATATTCTGCTCTAACTTTTTTGCCTTTACTCTGTGTGTATCCCTCTTGCAAATGTGTTTCTTCTAAACACCATTTGGTAGGATTCATTACTCACACTGAGAGCTATTTCCTCTTCAAAACCCCTGCTAATTTTCAGATGGTTCCAATGTATAAAATGAGAGAGTTAGAAGATATTGTATCAAAGGTCTCCACTTGTCTTCATATTTAGAACAATTCCTGTCTAAGCTTTACTATGACATCTTGCATAACACATCTTATCTGATAAAAAGAGATTTCTTGCTGATGGATGAAAAAATTGCCAAGAACATTGTGTTTAGGTTTGTTCACTGAAAGTAATTATCTTCTGTATAATTGTGATTTTGGGGTACTTGTTAGGACTCCTTGTCCCCAAGTGGCAAGTCTATCACTTTTCTTTCCTTCATTACTCTTTTTGCCCTTTAATTGTGACCCATTAAAAGGTAAATCTCCCTAAGAAGGGTCAAAAATTAAATTGCCCGCTGACACCTTATCAGGAATATGGACGCAGCTAACTAGCAACAAGGTTTTGCAGAAATGAATAGTTATTTGGGGTGGGAGTTGAAGTTCAGAAATGTAAAACGATTCATTGTTGCAGGAGGTGGCAAGACCCAAAAGGTACCTATTGCTTTTGTTTGGCCTTGCTCATAAGGGAAAAAAAAAAAAACAACTGAATTATTTGGGAACTGTTCAGAGAAGAGCTATGGATTTGTCAGAAGAACTAGATTCAAATCTCTGTCAGTTCCTTACTTATATGACTTTTCAGTAGTCACTAGAAACTCTGAGACTCAATCAACCATAATTTCTTATTTAACATTTATGTTCTAGTCACTGTGCCTTAGATGTCTCAAATGTAAACTGTGGAATCATACTAAACGATGATAGGTTCATAGATGCAGATTTGGGAACTATTTTCTCTTACAGCTATGGGGCTACAAACTACTTCAAAATCTTCTGTACTTAAATTATTTCCCTAATAGTAAATTTCAGGAGAATAATAATCCACTAAAACATCACAAATGCTAGAATACTCCCAAGATTTCCAAGTTCAAGAGATAATATTTGGATTTTGGAACAATATTTTATTTATTTTTCTTACATAGACCGCACAGTGAAAACTGTTTTCGATCTTTTTTCCTTTGTTAAAAACAGAGTTTACGGAATGAAAATGTTCCAGGACGAATTCAACTTGTAATGATTGATAATGAACGCCTGTGAGTCTGAGAGAACAAACAGGAGGATTCCTTAGGAAGTAAACTTCAGAGAATTCAATAGGGACATCAGTAGAAAAGCTGATATTGTCCACCATCAGACGTAGAGATAAGACCTTAGGGCCGGCGGCCTCCGACGCGGCGGCAACAGCTAGCCGCAGCCACGTCCGGGGATCACCGGCGCAACCGCGGGCCCGAGGAGTCGAAGCCGCCGTCGCTGTACGTGGTGCGGTGCGGGCCCGACGTCGAAGACGACGATGACGGGGGGTGGGTAGCGGCAGGGCCCCGGGACCCCTCGCGGGTGCGGCTGGTGTACGCGCGCGTCGGGCTGCTGAGCCAGGCCAAGGGTTCGCCCTACCTGGAGGCCGATCGCACCAAGGTGCTGTGCGCGGTGTCCGGGCCACGGCCAGCGGAGGGCTAGCGCGCGGCGGCAGCGGGCGGTGCGGGCAGCTGCCTGCTATGCGACTTCCAGCGGGCGCCCTTCTTGGGCCCGGGGCGGCGGCGGGGAGGAGGAGCGCGAGCTGGCGCTGGCCATGCAGGAAGCGCTGGAGCCGGCCGTGCACCTGGGCCGCTACCCGCGCGCTCAGCTCGAGGTGTCGGCGCTGCTGCTGGAGGACGGCGGCTCGGCGCTGGCCGCCGCGCTCACGGCCGCGGGCCTGGCGCTGGTGGACGCGGGCGTTGAGATATACTACCTGGTGGTGGGCTGCGCGCTGAGCCGCGGCCGGGGCGCCGACAGCGCCCGGCAGCTGGACCCGACGCGCCTCGAGGAGGAGCGCGCCGCCGCCAGCTTCACCGTGGCGCTCATGCCCGTGCTCAACCAGGTGGCCGGCCTGCTGGGCAGCGGCGAGGTCTGCGAGGCCGAGAGCTGGGCGGACGCCGTGCGCCTGGCCCGGAGGGCTGCCAGCGTCGCTACCCAGTGCTGCAGCAGTGCCTACTCAAGGCGGCCCGACGCCCGGGGGGCGCGGGCCTGGGGACCCCCGCCGGGAACGAGATGGTGGCCGCCGCGGCCCCCAAGGGGGCCGCCACTGCGCCTGATGCGCATGCTGCTCCTGATGGGGAGGCTGCCCCTGATGGGGATGCTGCCGCTGCTGCTCCTGCTGCCGACGCGGGCACCGACCCCGCTGACCCCGTGGCCTTAGCCGGAGGACGGGGACCGGACCCCCACCACCACCCATGGTACCCCCGCCCCCTATTCCTGCCCCTCCCCTACTACCGGCCCTGCAGCAGCCTCGGGATACAGGATCCGCACTCCCGATGCGGCTGACCCCGTGGCCTTTGTGGGAGGGCAGCAACCTGGACTCCCTCCCCCCACCATCAGCACCCTCACCACCCCCGGGAATCCCCCCCACCCCCGCAGCCCACGCCTCGAGCCCTGGCTGCTGACCCTGTGATGGGAGCAGGATGATGGGGACCAGCCCCTCCCCACCCCCAAACCTCCTGGTACCACAGGCCTTGCAGCAGCTTCAGGACCCCTGCTCCAGCTGCTCACCCCGTGGCGTGGAGACCCGACCCCCTTCCCCTTCCCCCTATCATCAGCATTCTCACCCACCCACCGGGCCCTTGCTGCCCACGCCTAGAGCACTGGCTGCTGATCCCATGGCGTGGGCAGGAGGGTGGGACCGGACCCCGCCACCATCCTCCAGCCCTGCAGCAGCCTTCGGGATCCCACTGCACCGGTGCCTGCCGTGGGACTGAGCACCACAGGGACGGGACATTGCACTTTGGAGCCACTGAGCCGGTTTTTTTTTTTTGTGTTCGTGTTGATTAAAAGATTGTTTGGTATTTTCAAAACAAAAAAAAAGATAAGATCTTCAACTTACTCATTGTTTTATAGATCTGTTATCAGATTACTTGTCTTTTATGAAATAAAGAAATGAAATACAACCCTTGTCTCTCAACGAAACAGCAATATACATGTATTAATTGTTCAGAGGGCCATTGTAAAATGTTTTACTTATTAATTGAGGTGTAAGGTTAGATGGATTTAGGCAGACATGGAAAAAAATGATATTTCCCACGTACAGAACTCTAGAAGAGGAATATTTTCTCTTTAGATCTTTCTTAGTAGACTTATTATTGAAATTAAGATTTAGAGAGACATTAGAGATTATCAATTATTAGAGCTACTCAAATTATAAATCTTGCCTACAATAACTTTAGCAAGAGGTCTTCTCTTATGCACTTCAGCCCCTCGGTGGCAGGAGCTCATTCCTTTTTCAAGTAGTTTATTTACTTTTTGTTGGGGGCTGTATCTTTACATATCAAGACTTTGTCCTTGGGGTAAAATGAAATCTGCCTCTCTATAACTTCTACAAGATGCACCTACATAGCCAGAAAAAATCTAATAAGATGTACATAGCCATATCATGCCTCCACTGTCTTCTTTTTTGCCTGATAAAAAACCCTTAATTTTTAAACAGTAAGAGAAATGATTTCCTAATACTTAATATCAGAGTGGGTCAATTAGCAAAACAAACAAAGCTTTCCATCTTTTAACAAGTAATTCCTCTATAACTAATACAGATGCCTTGCAAGTAGGCAAAGTAGGTAAGTAGAACAACTACAAAGGTACTGAGTTACTAAGCTATGCTATCAGAAATTATCTTACTCATCACCTGTGAAAATGCCTAAAATTAAGTAATTATTCTTTGTGCAATTCATACATATGTGTGAGTGTGTGTGTGTGTGTGTGTGTGTGTGTGTGTGTATCCATCAAAATAAATTGGGGAAAAAAATCAAGAAAGAATGAAGAAATACAACCAAGACAGTTTAGGGACCTGATGACTCAGAGAAGACTATCTTGAAGGGTTATGTGGTAATTGCTCTCAAATGCTAAAGAGCAGTCAACAAGAATAAGTACTGAGAAAAGACCATGAGATATGATGATTAATAGATCTTTTGCAGTTGCCAGTGAAAGTAGTTTCAGTAAAATGATGATGTCAGAAAACAGATTGCAAAAGTTTGAGGAGTGGAGAGGAAGTAGAGACAATTGAGCACAGACATTTTCCCCCACTTCCCAGGAGTTGACAGGTTGGGTGGATAATGCCAAGGCTTATACACATTTAAAAGGAGGAAACAAGTTGTAGAGAGCAGCCAGGATTTAAAGGGGGAATTTCTTTTTTATATCCAGCATAATTTTACAGATGGGAAGTTTCTAGCATATTGACTATATGGAATTACAAATCACTGTGAATTAGGCATTCTCCTTGACAGTATTGCCTTTCCCTTCTCTCACATAGGCAACCAAAACATAAAGATGTCTTTTTCTCTTGGTTAACTTAAGGTTTGGTAGTATGCCATCTGGTAGACCACTGTAATATAAAACCATCTAGCACAGGAGAGGCAGCTTGTACCTACTCAGACCTGATGGTCTTCTCATGCCTTTAGGGTCATTCCAACCACTAGTCACCTCTATAAACAAGGTGATTTTGAAGGAAAGGGAGAGTAGGAAGTCTTAGTATTCATCTCAATCAAGATCACATTAAAAATCAGAACTACCAATATGTATTTTTTCACTGTATCCAACAACTGTAAGCTAAACAAACCTATTCCTCCTATTCTTTTGTAATTCTCTTATTTGTTCTTAGTCTATCTTTTACACTCTCTGGGTACCTAGATTTAGGAGAACTTCCTGTTCTAAAAGGGGTGAAAACATAAAGCAAAGCTTTTTGTTTGTTTGACTTTTTCCGTAGGAATGGAGCAATCTGGTTTCATTTATAGGTAGCTGTATCAGGAGGGCAGAGTTTATAATCTCAAAGAGGATCATAAACATGTCTGAAAGGTTCAGAATCGCCAGATAGAAGAAACTCAAAGTAGAAGGCAGAAGAATCAAAACATTTATTTAGGCTCCTCAGTAACCAACCCATGAACCAGAAGCCCCATTTTGATATGTTGGTCGAAATCTTCCAGGCCCAATAAGTACGCCTTGAAAGAGTAACCAGGAGGCTACAGAGAAACATGATTGCGTAAAGCAAAATCATGTTTCCCCCTCGATGGTAATAAAATTACCCACTGGCCTGAAGTCTTTGTTCAGCTTCCTCCCGTAGATCAGCTCTGCTACTGGCAGCTCCTGCCTCAGCTGTGTCTGTGTCTGTAACTGAAACTGCAACTGTAACTGACGATGTAACGGTCGCTGTAACTGACGATGTAACTGTCGCTGGCTCCAACCGGAAAAGGAAAAGAAGAATCTTCAAGCTGTCCTCTCCCCTCTTATAGGGTTTTTGACATCATCAAGCTCCGCCCGAATGACCAGGGCCGATTGGTTCCTGAGTTGGCCCCTCCCCCTAGCATAGCCGTTAACACCTCCCCTCAGCCAGCCCCATGACTCCTCACACAGGAAGTTGTCTGCTTCCCGGCATGCTCCCCGGGCCTCCTGCCCCGGAAGAGCAAGCCACAGTGTCCAGAGGCTCAATGAGGCAAGCTGAGCCATTCAAAGAAAACAAAAGCCATTATGGCTACACTCCACCCCTTGTTATAGGATACATAATCTAATCAGCCATGTATCCTAGAACATACATTGTGATCCAATTACAAAGGAAACTAAAACATATCATTCATTATAAAGCAAAACATATCATTCGGTGACATTCCCAAACATTGGCTAACGATTCAAATGCGATCCACCCCTAGGTCCCAGCAAGATAATCTCTTCAATCAATCATCCCCAAAATAATTATTAATAATTCAAATGTCCACCCCTAAATCCTTGTATCCATTACATAGGATCAATAATATCATAACAATAAAACAACACAGCAAGGATAACACAAAATAAGTAAACAGAACACTATCATCATTTCCACCCCCCTTGAACGATTGGGGCTCAAAATCTTGGGGTGAGGGGTGAAGGTCTCATTTTCCATAGCTTCTTCATGCTGAAATTGGATGTAGAGATGGCCCTGCCCCCAAAAAGTCCCATTCCAGAGGTCATTTCTTTAACGAGCTGGCAGGAATTCCAAGAATGCTACATGCTTAGGCAGTCACCGGAAAGTGCAGGGTGCTTAAGCCTGAAGGAAACAAAACTAGCAACAAGGTTAGCCAAAACAAAGGACAAAAAGAATAGACAAGTATGGACTATAATTCTTCAAATAAAATCATCTCAAGTTTGGTTGAGATTTCAGTTATGCAAAGATCCAACATCAGAGCCAAACTCAGGTGGGAAATGTTTCTTTTCAAAAGGAACATAATGAGGAAGCCAAGAGGATCCCACCCTAGATATAGACTAAGATTGTCCTCCCAGCCTTTCCCCAAATGTACAAGTTTTCATCCGTTAATCACACAAGGTCACCTTCAGTCTGAGTGGCTTGTAGGCTTGCAGGAGCAGTTCTTATTTCCCTATTTCTCCTGTTATCAAGTCCTCTATACATTCTGTATAATTCATTGGTTGGAATTCCATCTATCATTTCAAAACCTACTCCTGCTCTCAATAAAGCAGTAAACATTTCTTTCCTTGTTACTCTCCTTTGGCGCCAAGTTTGCTGGTTATTCACCCTTCTCTCTCGAGGAGATCTATCCCCTCCCCAGTCACCTAAGTCATGTAACTGTAAAATCTTATTTATCACTGTTGTAAGATGGCTCCCTACTTCTCCAAGTAATAAATTCAAAATTAGTTGTTTATAAGCAGGGGGAGCTGTCCTAATTATTAAATTCCTATGAGGCAGTTCCATTGAATCATTGTAATATTTGTCTGCAGTTCCTGTCATAATGGCAGTCTTCATTACCTCCTCCTTTAGTCTCATGATACAATCTCTAAGTGAATACCAGGGTCTGTGCTCAGTGGGCCACATAGAATCAGTAGCATATCTCTTATTGCATCCCACAGCGGCTAATGCCAACAGAGTAGTCCTGCTATCACCATCTCCTTGCTGATGATGTTCCCTAAAAGCTTGTTGAACTAGAGGATCATGGCTGATACCTATGAATCTCATGCAGTCTGTCCCATCTACTGATATTCCACCGGCCCCTTGATCACTGAGTCTTACCATCCAAGATATCAATGGTTCTCCTATTCTTTGGCTGAATCTACTCAAAATATCTGTGACCTCTTGCGGTGAGAAATCTTCCTGAATTTCCCTTGTAACTGAATCTTCACCTCGGGTTTCTGTCTTCCTCCTTTGTATGGGTCGAGCCCTTGTCTGATCATTTAACCATCTCCTATTCTCTGTGTGAGGCACATCCTGAACCCCAGTAGTGTTTTGTGCCTCAGCCCCTAACATTGTCTCATTCTCTCCCCACTCACTTCCTCTGCCACCATGGCTAGGACGAAGCAGGCAGTCAGGCTCTTTCTGGGCTGGGTTGAAATGCACTCTGGGCTTTTTTGGTCTCCTGTTGCTCTTAGCCACATTAATAGAAAAGTTCTCATTTGAGTCAGTTTGGTCTTCTGCTATCTGAGATTCCCCTTCTTCCTGTGGGGTAGGAGTGCCCCCATGTCTTTCACTTAATCTCAATCTTTCGTATACTAGCCGGTAGGCTGATAACACTATCCAGCTTTGCCTAGATAGTGATGCCCCTGACTGAATCCCAACTTCTCGTAAACACTTTTCCAAATCCCTAGGATCTCCTTTCCGTAGCCTTGGTTCCCAGTTTTCACAGGGTCCAGCTTTTTTAGCCAATTCTTTTGCTAGGGAGGAATAAAATGGATCCTCCCATCCTGGGATATTCATCTCTTCCTCTGAAATTGTTCTGCTTCTAAATAGAGATCTTATACCTAGCGATCCTGTTCGTGACGCCAAATGTATCAGGAGGGCAGAGTTTATAATCTCAAAGAGGATCATAAACATGTCTGAAAGGTTCGGAATCGCCAGATAGAAGAAACTCTCAAAGTAGAAGGCAGAAGAATCAAAACATTTATTTAGGCTCCTCAGTAACCCACCCATGAACCAGAAGCCCCATTTTGATATGTTGGTCGAAATCTTCCAGGCCCAATAAGTACGCCTTGAAAGAGTAACCAGGAGGCTACAGAGAAACATGATTGCGTAAAGCAAAATCATGTTTCCCCCTCGATGGTAATAAAATTACCCACTGGCCTGAAGTCTTTGTTCAGCTTCCTCCCGTAGATCAGCTCTGCTACTGGCAGCTCCTGCCTCAGCTGTGTCTGTGTCTGTAACTGAAACTGCAACTGTAACTGACGATGTAACGGTCGCTGTAACTGACGATGTAACTGTCGCTGGCTCCAACCGGAAAAGGAAAAGAAGAATCTTCAAGCTGTCCTCTCCCCTCTTATAGGGTTTTTGACATCATCAAGCTCCGCCCGAATGACCAGGGCCGATTGGTTCCTGAGTTGGCCCCTCCCCCTAGCATAGCCGTTAACACCTCCCCTCAGCCAGCCCCATGACTCCTCACACAGGAAGTTGTCTGCTTCCCGGCATGCTCCCCGGGCCTCCTGCCCCGGAAGAGCAAGCCACAGTGTCCAGAGGCTCAATGAGGCAAGCTGAGCCATTCAAAGAAAACAAAAGCCATTATGGCTACAGTAGCAAAGATGGAAAGCGATTACATAGGGATCTCTTTGTCATGATGTGAGAGATATCCCAAAAGATCGGAAGAACCCAAGAATCTCTATATCTTAAAAAAGGCACTATTTCCTCTTCTAGTTAGCTGTGTGTTATAGTTTTTCTTTTATTTACTTGTTGCTTCAATTTAGAAGTCATTTACCTACTATTCAGGTGAGTAGGAATGCTAAACTATTTGTATAATTTATCTAACACTTACAAAAGATGTTAAAGGAGAGAAAGTTTTCCTTATTCTAGAGAAGAAAAACTGGTTCAGTAGGAGCTGATGTTTAGGCTCAGATTTCTTAAGGCAAAGAGAGAGAATGTTATTAGACTGGATAAGGCTAGAATATAAATTAGAAACAGAGATTTAGAGGTTGAAGGGGTCTTAGAGGCCACAAAGTCCAGCCCCCTCATATCACAGATGTAGAAACTGAAAAAGAAAGGTTAAATGACTTGCCTAGGGTTATAGAGCTAGCAAGTGTCTGAGGCAGGATTTAAACTCTTTGAATTCTACTCCTCTCGACTTCAGATACAGTGGATAGAAAACTGGAATTGGAGTCAGCAAGAGCTAATTTAGACATATCAGTGAGTGTAGCAAACGTTGAAAGAGTAAAACATAAATGAGTTTAACTTGATTTTCCAACTTCCATAGTGGTGGGCTGCATTCAGAAGAAAAAATCAGTCCCCTGGGAAAAGGAGCTGAAAGAAAGCCATATCTTCACAAAGAAGGAAAGGAGTATTTCCATTGTTAAGGATACTGGCAACTCAGACTGCCTTTCTTATTTGTTTCGTATTGCCTACAGTTAAAGTTTGAAGATTATATAGTTCTTAATTTTGACTCCTTTACTTGAGTTCAAATCCATCTTCATACACTTAAATAACTGAATGACCCTGGAAAAGTCACTTAATCTCTGTTTACCTCAATTTCTTCATGTATAAAATAGAGGAAATAATAGCAACCTACCTGCTGAAGTTGTTAGGATAAAAAGAGATATTTGTAAAGCATTTTGCAACCCTAAAAGCACTACATATATGAGAGCTATTATCTTTTATCTAATATGCACATGTTGTTTAAAAGTAATAATTTCAATCATATGTACTTTAAAAGGCATTTGTTTTGTTTTATAAAGTTGCTTTCTAAATGCATTTTGTCTAGTGTTTCTATGAATACTTGTCAAAAAGAAAAAAAGCGTCCTACTATTTACTGATACAAATCATGGCGTGTCTTAGTTTTAGTTAGGCCAATTTTTTTTTTCATCCAGCTTCCTTTGTATTAGAATTCACTTCTTTTACTTAAAATTAAGAAGCAGAGGAAGTCAGCCATTACATTTTTTTCTAATAGTTTTATTTTCACATGAAAGGTTTTATAGCTATCTGAAAATAAATGGGAAAATTCTCTACGTATTTCTTTCCTTAAAGCTAGGCATTTTGTTATCAAAGTGATACGTGATAATATGTCATCAACTGGCAAAAAGTCAGCAGTGGCTAAAAGAGCCCTTGCTACCTTGGAGTATATTTGATGGCAGTGAAGATTTTATGTAAATTGCATTAAAGTTTCATATGGTCACTATTGCTTTCTGGCACTATACAGCTAAGATTTGTAACTTCATGGCTTTTAAACCAAGCTCCCATTTGTTGAATGCTGTAAAAATTAATTATTATCATTTACCCATGAAATCAGGAGCATTTTGTTTACCTAAACTCAGGCTTTACCACAAGATTTCAAGCTCAGTTAAAAAATAATGTCTAGATTTTAAAGACAATTTATCTTGTATTTTTTAAAAGATGCTATTTTGGCACAGAAATCCCATATGATCTGTGTTATTCAATAAGGCTGTTCTCAAGAATACAAGAAACATGGAATTTTGTGATGCCTTGGTAATGGGGTCTACTCAATTATTTTTTCCTAATTTTTTTTTTATTTTAAACTTAAATACAAAATAAGAAAAAAGAAACAAACTTAAATACTAAAAATGAAATAATGCAAAAAAAAAAATTGCCATGTGCACAGCAGAAAGTGAGAAAGGATTCAAAATATATAACAATAAATTTCTATTTCAAGAAAGTCTATATAATAAATAGTATACATTGTGTTGAGAGCTGTCCATCTTTTCTGTTCTTCTTTGTAAGTTTTCTTTTGTTCTCCACTGTGTACTTTTTACTCTGTTCTTTTTCCCCCTTCCTCCACACCCCCAGGCTACAATTAAGCACAGATATACATTTATACACACATATGCATGCATATACACATATGTAGACAAATACACACAAAATATACATATATACATAAATCTATATGCCCATATATACATACACTTACACATCTATATACTTAGATATTGATAATCAAAGACATACGCATCTACATAAGACCATACTATACTTATCTATCCTGTTTCTCTGAGGGTTGGTAACCTCTTCCTTCATAAGTCTGAGTCTTTCCATATTTTTTCTAGACCACCAACTCATCATGTCCTACACCACACCAATATTTACACCTCATATGGTTTAGTTGTGTAAAAGTAAAAAATATAGGGGCAGCTAGGTGGCACAGTGAGTAGAGCACCAGCCCTGGAGTCAGGAAGACCTGAGTTCAAATCCGGCCTCAGACACTTGACACATGTACTAGTTGTGTGACCTTGGGCAAGTCACTTAACCCCAATTGCCCTGCCAAAAAGCAAAAAAAAAAAAAAAAGTAAAAAATATTGCTGGTAAATATGGCTGACACATAGTGTACTTTCCCTATTATTTTTCTTTCTGATTAAATCTATTTTAGCCTTACCACACCTGCTCCTTCTCCCCTAACAAATACTATTCCTGATCTTTATGTTTGTGTGTATCTCTTATTTCCTATCCCTCCTTGCTCCTCTCCTTTACTTCTACCTGATAGCTTGTCCTTCTTTGACTTAACCTACCACCCCTTCTAAAGATCCATCCATCCCTTTTCTTCTTCCCCTCCCTATCCCATTTGCATTTTATTTCTTTCTGAATTTAAAGACTTTTATACTCTTCTAGATATATGTGTTACTGTTCCCTCTTGAACCCAGTCCTGGTGAAAGAAGGTTTCCAGAATTACCATCCTTCCTCCCCTATCTAATTCCTCTGTGTCAGTTCTTCCTCTAGCATCTCATTTTTTAAGATGAATATTCTTTTTATCTCTTCATAAACAGTTTTACTTTTTAAAATCATACACTCAGGTCTACCCCAATCTTTATTACAAGCTATCCAAATACTAATAGGAATCTTATATATATAGATATAGGTAGATATAGATATAGATTTACATTTTAAATGCATAAAAGGTAAACAATTTGTCCTTACTCAGTCCCTTGCAATCAGTCTTTCATGTGTACCTTATATTTCTCTTGGTTCTTGTATGTCAAATCTTCTATGAAATTCCATTGTTTTTTATTTGTTTGTTTGTTTATTTGGTGTGTGTGTGTATGTGTGTGTGTGTGTGTGTGTGTGTGTATTTTAACAAAGTCCTGAAAGTCCTAAAATTCATTAAATGTCAATTTTTTTCATTCAAGAGTATGCTTAGCTTTCATTTTCAGCTGGAAATCCAGTACTTTTGCTCTTCACTGTATAGTGTTCCAAGACCTGCAGTCTTTTAGTGTTACCATTGCTAGGTCTTTTGTGGTTTGAATTGTGGCACTACCACATTTAATTTTGTTTTTGTTGTTGTTCATAACATTGTGTCGTTGAGCTGGGGGCTTTGGAATTTGACTATGACATCCCCATGGGTTTTCTTTGTAGGATCTCTTTCAGGTGGTGATTGGTGGATTTTTTTCTATTTCTACTTTCCCCTCCTGTTCTATTCCTTCGGGACAATTTTCTTTGATTTTTTTTGTATTACTGTATCAATATTATTTTATTGATGAAAGCTTTCGGGGAGTCCAATTATTCTTATGCTTTCTCATCTTGATCTGTTCTCTAAATTAGCTTATTTTTTTCTAATGAAGTGTTTCATATTCTTTTCTATTTTTTTCATTTTTTATCTTTTGCTTTATTATTTTTTGATCTCTCATAACTTCACTAGCTTCCCTTGCCCGATTCTACTTTTCAAGGAATCATTTTCTTCCTTAAGATTCTGCATCTCCTATTCTAGATGTCTGACCTCCTTTCCAATATCTTTCCTTGTTTTTCTTGGATTGATTTAATTTTTTTCCTCAATTGCTCTAATTTGATTTTTAAAGTTTATCTTTTTTTTAGTTCTTCAATGAATTATTTTTGGGCAAGTGACAATTTGACATTACTCTTTGGGGTAGAAGAGGGTTTTTCTGCTTCAGTATCCTCCTCTGAAGATGAGCCCCAGTCTTAACTATTACCATGGTAATTCTTTTTGATTGGATTTTTCTCCTTTGCCCACTCATTTTTTTTTCTTTTAAGCAGCTTAGTTTTTGGAATCACCTCTAGAACTGGGGTATGGAGGGTGGTGCCTTTGGCATCAAATCCTCCTTCAGTTGTCTCCATTGACCAGGAACTGAAACCAAGACCTCCAGCTTCCTGTGAGTGCCTACAGCCAAAAGTGTTCCTGCCACCATTGCTTCTGCACTCACTGGATGTGTGTTGGTTCCTTCTTATCCCTGGCCACATCTCTGCAGCACAGTTGTTTCTAGTGTTCCTTGTCAGCAGAGGTTCCCTTGATCTTTGCCAGCTCAGATGCCCAACTCCTTTCACTGTCCCGGGGTAAAGTTTCTTGTGCCTGGGTCTGCGGTAACCTCCCAAACCACCTAACCCTAGAGCTTGCTGTTTCTTGTTTAAGCAGTCCTAGCCTGGCTGTGTTTCCTCTGCAGGGAGCAAACCTCATCCTAGGATGTTTCTTCAAATCTTCTCACTCTTCTGCCCCTACTCTTATTTAATTTTTTGACCTTATGTTTACCTGAGGTACTACTATTATCTCATTTCTGGGGAAAATCTGGAGAGCTTGGAATTTTCTGGCATACTCCTCCACCTTCCCAGAATTCTCTCTATTCATTCCTTAAAAAAATATAGCATGCAAAAGAAGGGCAAGACCTCTTGAAATTAAACTCTAAAGTCCCAATTACATAGCATGTTTTCCCCATACATCTCTAGAAGTCTTCAGAAAGGGTTTATCCAAATATACATGCACACTGAACAGTCTTATGCACATATAATCTGGGGGCAAAATTAAGAAAAGAAAGACCCCTACCGACTCAACAGAAATCTGGGAAATGCATAGGAAACACATCAATAATCTAGATGGAAAAAAAACCTTAAGCTTTATTAAAAATATATTTAAATGTATGGATATATTGTTTTCTATGGTAGAACTACAATAGCATTGGCTGAACTGTTAAATTCTTGACTTCCATTAAACTACTTACTATGATGGTCAGTTTCTAAAGTTTATTTTTTTCCAATTAATTCACCAATTGATTATAAGAGGCTACTTCCACAAAAATGCTCACTGCTTTGTCTTTCTTGATAATACAAAGCATACCTTATAACTTTTAGAAAATGATTATAAGATAAAGACTCTGTACCAATTACACATGTGTAATTTCATTTTAAAGGAAAGTCACCAAGAAAACAGAAAAAAAAGAAGGTCAAACCATGAGAATTGGACAAACCCTATATTTTGTAGACACAGATGAAAGAATGATTCATATAAATAACTATGAAAAGGCTTTAGGTCATGATTTATCATTTCTGTCACATCTCCCCCACATTAGAAAATTGTTATCTTTAGTCAATAAGTATATACATAACTGTACAGTTCTTCATTATTTGTATTTTACCATATCTTTTCTAACCAAAATAAACCTAGACAAAAATGAGCTTAAGTCTGGAGAGTAGAGACATTCACAAATACGACTAAGCTAATTGTGACTCTGTAAAAAGAGGAGAGTGAGAGAAAATTAGGTAAATATGAATCTTCATAAAAATATGCAGAATGTTCATCCCCAAGGGATCCAACTGGAGAACATACAGCTCGTCAATCAAATGAAATTATTTCACCTGCTAAAAATATACATACTTAAAATGAAAAAGCACAGTTGTCTCAATTTGAGTTTCTTTTACAAATCACCTTAAAGTTCTTGAATTTTCCAAAACTTAGAACTGTTTCTCTATCTCCAGTTTTAGTATGGTTCTGGCAATGTGAGAAGTGTTTTTATCGATAAAAATCCAACACCTTTCTCATTACAATTAATAATTCTCAAGAAAAATCATGGCACCAAAACTATACACAATATATTAAATTATAAAATGTTAAAAGAAAGTCACAGAATGGCCAGCAACTATTGCAAGGTATTACTTCATCATTCAGCACTTATAAGATTTAAGATTGATAACATCATCTATAAAAAAGAAAAAAATAATGAATACATATACTCTCAGAGTATTGGGGCATCAGTAGAATAGACTATGAGAAAAATAAGCAGTTGAAGAGCCTGACAAACTTCTCCTGACAAGCACATCCATGAGTATAAGAAATTCTGAAGAAATCAAAAAATCAGTGTGCAGAAGAAGCAACATGGAAAGTAATGGAGAAAGGGGAGTTTTTCAGGATATTAGCTGATAAAATTTGGAAAAATTTGGAGATATTTCTATGTTCTTTTTAAAAATCTTGCATACTACACTTAAATAACATTGAAATTGTTGTTTTGCTCTCCCTCCTTTCCCACCTAAATTTCCTTATTATAGTTTAGTAAAAAGATTGTAAGAAATGAAAAGTAATTTATATAGCACACAGTAATTTAATAAGCCTATGCAAAGGAGATGTCCAAGCTGAAGACAAAATATAATTTATAAGAATCAGAGCAGCATATTTGTAAATGACAGACTCCTTTTTGCATTTGTGAGATGCAACTTGGTGTAGGGAAAAGGAGCAATGTACTTGAATTAGGTAATTTGGATATGCAACCTATGGATACATAACCTATGGCAAGTTATTTAATATTCTTCTTTGGAGAGAGATTGTTAGGATAGAACATTTCAAAATATTTCATCTATAAATCTTACTGAAAACTTTAGGATCCAAGAAGGGAACAGACTTTAAGGGGTCCCAAAGAGTTGAAAATGAAAATCAATATTTGGGGGTTTAAACCATACTTCTCTTATAATTCTCTTATATGTTGGCATAATAAAAATATTATTCTCAAAAGGAGACAGTAAGAAGCTCTTGAAAGAGTGTTAAATTTAGAAGCAAAGGATCTAATTTTTATCCTTTCTCTCCCACAAACATTTCACTTCTGTGGGAATCAGTTTTCTCTTCTTTAAATGAAAAAAAAATTGGGAGGGAAGTCAAAATGACAGAGTGAAAGCACAGACTCACTTGAGCTCTCCCACAAATACCTCAAGAGAGTGGTAAAAAATGACTCTAAACAAATTCTAGAGCAACAGAAACCACAAAATATCAGAGTGAAACAAATCTCTAGCCCAAGAAAACCTGGGAAGTCCCTGGGAAAGTTCTGTTGCACCAGTCTCAACCCTTCTTTCATCAGGACTAGGTTCAAGAGGGAACAACAACATATGTATCTAAAAGAGTATAAGTCTTTAAATTTAGAAAGAAAGAAATTGTTAATGGGATGAGATCTTTAGAGGGGAGGATGAGGGAATAGTTTAATGGGGGTATAAAAGTGGATTTAGATTAATGGGAATGAGAGGATAAGGGAGGGATCTTTGGATGGGGTTAGGTTAAGTAATAGGAGGGCAAGGTAGCGGGTAGAAGTAAAGTAGAGGAGTTAGGAGGGATAGGAAACAGATAAACACAAGCATAAAAACAAAGATTAGGAGTAGAATCTGTTATGGAAAGTATATGTTCATATAAGTATGTATATGAGTATATGTGTATGTATATATCTATATATAAATATATCCACATCAATTGTAGCCTGGGGGGAGTAGGAGAGAGAGGAACAGGGAAACAAAGAATGAGGTAAAAAGTGTACAGCAGAGAACAAAAGAAAACCTACATGGAAAGCAAAGGAAAGATGGACAGCTTTTAACACAATGTACAGTATTTAATATATAAGCTTTCTTTAAATGGAAATTTATTGCTATATATTTTTGATTTTCTCTCACATTCTGCTGTGCATATGACATGATTTTTCCCTTATCTTATATTTTTTTTAATATTTAAGTTTATAATGTTTCTTCTTTTCTTATTATGTATTTAAATTTTAGTATTCAAGAATAAAAATAAAAAGGAACAAAACAAAAAGAAACAATGAGTCCACTGATGTTAGAGAAACTTGGAAAGTCTTGCACAAAATAATGAAGAGTGAAATGAGGAGAAACAAGAGAACATTGCATACAGTAACAGCAACATTATTTTAAGAACAACTTTGAGTGACTAGGTCATTTTGACTATTATGAATATGCAAATTAATTGTAAAGTAAATATGAATAAAAACCTTATCTGTGCCCAGAGAAAGAACTGATAAATAGTAGACTGTATAGGATAACGTAACACACACACACACACGTATGTATGTGTGTGTATATGTGGCGGGTGTGGATATGTGTATGTACTTGTGTGTCATAGTAGCCATCTCTGGGGCAGAGAAGAAAAAAAGGAAAAAAGAAGAAATTTGCATAACTATTATATATTTTAAAATAATAATAAATTGTATATAATACATTTCAAATTTCATGTGCAATCATCAGTTTTTAATTATATTACATATTGGAAATGCTTGTTTTATTTCATAAATTAAAATTATTTTTTGAAAAAATAAATAGAAAGAAAAATGCTCAAAAATTGTTATTTTGATATGCTACTTTTTGCTAATGCAAAAAGGTGGAAGGAAAAACTGATAGGAAATGTGGGTGCTGAAGATTTATGTTGCCACCTTGGTGATCATGATATTTTTGGACTATGATTTGAAGGATGAAGGGAGTTCCCAGCAAGGAAATTCCCTGTACTAATGTATATCAGCACCTGCTCTGCCACTTATATTCTTCTAAGTGCCCTGATGGGTACTGAGGTTCACAGAGCCAGGATATGTCAGAGGCAGGAACTGAGCAATGGTGTCTGACTGTGGGGACAGCTGTTTATCTTCTACACCACACTGATTCAATTTGTGACTAACAATAAATAAATGGATAATTAATAAAATTATGCGTAATGATTTGTGATACTATATACCTACTTTAATTGAAAATAGTTTCTTTAATATATTTAATATTTTCTTTTTCCACAGTTACATCTAAAACGAATTTTTAACATTCAATTTTAAAACTCTGAGTTCAAAATTCTCTCCCTTTCTTCCTCTTCACCCCCCATCACTGAGAAGGCAAGCAATTCCATACAGGTTATGTTTCGACATGCGGAATACTTCCGTAATAGTCAAGTTTTGAAAGAAAATGTAGACCCCCCCCAAAAAAAAAACTCTCCATGAAAATAAAGAAAGCAAAAAAAAAAATTATGCTTCAATCTGTATTCTGACATCATCAGTTCTTTCTCTGGGAATGGACAGCATTTTTTTAAACTATCATAAGTCCTTTAGAGTTGTCCTGAATCATTGTATTGCCTAGAATAGCCAAGTCATTCATAGCTGAACATCTTACAATAATGCAGTTACTTTATACACACTACCTTCCACTTTGCATCAGCTCATACAAGTCTTACATGCTTTTCTGAGATCCTGCTCATCGTTTCCCATAGCACAATAGTATTCCATCAAAATCACATAGCAAAACTTGTTCAGCCATTTCCCAATTAATGTGCATCCACTCAGTTTCCAATTCTTTGCCACCAGAAAAGAGCTGCTATAAACATTTTTTTGTACTTAAGTGTTCTTTTTCTTTTTTGTCTCTTTTGGGATACAGATCTAGTAGTGGTATTCCTAGGTCCAAGGGTTTGCATATTTTTATAGACCACTGGGAATATTCCAAATTGCTCTTCAGAATAGTTAAATCAGTTCACAACTCCACCAACAGTGCAACGATGCTCCATTTTTCCACACATCTCTTCACCATTTGTTATTTTCCTTTTTTTTTTTCTATTGGCCAATCTAATAGGTATGAGATAATACCTCAGAATTGTTTTATTTTGCATTTTTATAGTCATTAGTGAGTTAGAAGAGTTTTCATATGTCTATAAATAGCTTTGTTGACTTCAACTGAAAACTTCATACCTTTTGATTATTCATCAATTGGGTAATGGCTCTTATTTTTATAAATTTAACTCAGTTTTTTATGCTTGAGAAAAGAGGCCTTTATCAGAGAAATTTGCTTCATTTTTTCAGAGTTACTATTACTAAGTCTATTTCCCTTCATCCTATCCCCACATGTATTCTATCATCTCTCTCCTTTCACCCTGTCCCTCCTCAAAAATGTTGCACTTCTGACTACCCACTCCCCCAATCTGTCCTCCTGTCTATCACTCATCCAACCCTTCTGTTATCCCCTTCACCTCCTACATTCCTGTAGGGTAAGATGGGTTTCTATTACCAATTAACTGTATTTGTTGTTCCCTCCTTGAGTGAATTCTGATGAAAATAAGGTTCACTCACTCCCCCTCAGCTCCCCACTCTTCCTTTCTACTGTAAAGACTTTTTCTTACCTTTTTTATTGAGGCAATTTATCTATTCAACCCCTTCCTTTCCACATCTCCCAGTACAATCATCTCTCATTCTTTAATTTTATTTTATTTCACATATCATCCCTTCATATGCAAATCACACCTGAGCCCTTGGTCTATAAATTCTCCTATCTGCCCTAATAATAAGAAAGTCTGATGAGTTACAAGTATCATCTTCCCATGTAGGAAGGTAAACAGTTTAACCTTATTAAATCCCTTATGATTTCCGTAACATGTTTACTTTTTCATGCTTCTCTTGGTCTTGTATTCGAAAGCAAAATTTTCTATTCAGCTCTAATCTTTTTATCAGGAATGCTTGAAAGTCTTCTATTTCATTGAATAACCATTTTCCTCCTGAAGGATTATACCAAATTTTGCTGGGTAGGTGATTCTTGATATTTATCCAAGGTACTTTGCCCTCTGTAATATCATATTCAAAGCCCTCTGATCTTTTTCTTCCAGAAGGTGCAAAATCTTGTGTTACCCTCATTGTGGCTCCATAGTACTTGAATTATTGCTTTCTGGCTGCTTATAATACTTTCTCCTTTACCTGGTAGCTCCAGAATTTGGTGATGATTTTTCTGGCAGTTTTTGTGTTGAATCTCTTTCAAGAGGTGATTGGTGGATTCTTTCAATTTCTATGCTATCCCCTGGTTCTAGAATATCAGAACAGATTTTTTTTCATATTTTTTTTGAAAAAAAGGTAGCTAGGCTCTTTTATTAAATCATGACTTTCAAGTAGTCCAATAATTTCTTAAATGATCTCTCCTGGATCTATTTTCCAGGTCAGTTGTTTTCCAATGAGACATTTCACGCTGTCTTCTATTCTTCTTCTTTTTTCTTGGTTTTGTTCAATTGCTTCCATTGATCATTTCTAATTTTTATGTAATCAATTTCTTTGATGAACCTTTGGATGTTCTTTTCCATTTGGCTAGTTCTGCTTTTTAAGGCATTCTTTTTCTTATTGGCTTTTTGGATCTCTTTTACCATTTGGTCTAGTCTGTTTTTAAGGTGTTATTTTCTTCAGTATCTTTTGTGTCTCCTTTATCAAGTTGTTGATTCTTTTTTTCATGATTTTCTTCTATCACTCGCTCCTCCCAATTTTTTCTCTATCTCTCAGAGTTGATTTTCAAAATCCTTTTTTAAGCTCTTCCCTAGCCTGAAAGGAATTCACATTTTCCTTGGAGGCTTTGGATATAGGGGTTTTGACTTTATCTTCTTCTGAGTTTGTGTTTTGATCTTCCTTGTTTCCATCATAACTTTCTGTTGTCAGCATTATATGTTTTCTGTCTTTTTATCATGTTCTCAGTCTATTTCTTGAATTTTAACCCTTTGTTAAAGTAGAGCTCTGCTTCAAGAATGGAGGGTGCACTGTCCCAAGCTTCAGGGACTTATGGAGATGTTTTCACAGATACCATTGTGGACCTGTAAGTTTTCGAGGTGGTATAGTCTAAGAAGAGATGTTTTCCACTCTCCTGGCATGTCCTATGATCTGTAAGCAATCACAAGCACTATTTTCTATCCTGGAACTGTGAGGAGGGCGTGAGAGGAAAAGATTTACTATGATAGTTTATATTAATGAGAGGTTTCAGATGGTAGAGTAGAAAGGGAAATCAGGTGTGATAGGCATTAGGAAAGACAGGTTGAGTTTATTATAGGAGAGATAATGTCTGACTGGGAGCACATTTGTCGGTGATGTCCTACATGTCCTGTGCTGGTCACAGACATTCAAAATGGTTCATGCCTATACATTGGGCTTCCCTTGTGAGTTTGTTAGTCTGGGGAATAGCCAAATGGCTGATGTATTAGGTGATTTGTGCTATAAAGGAGATAGGTGGGGAAGACATGCTTCCCTCACCCAAGGGTATTGACTTTGTCTCACTGAGTCTATGCTAATAAAGATTCCTCTGGGGGGTGGGGCAGAGCCAAGATGGAGGTGTGCTTGAGCTCTCACCCAATCCCCCCCAAAATGTTTGTAAGAATTGACTCTAAAAAATTCTAGATCTACAGAACTCACAAAATGACACAAACAAATCTCCAGCCCAAGACAACCTGGAGGGTCCATGGGAAAGGTGTATCACACGGGGCTGGGAGTGGAGCATAGTCCAGTATGGGCTGTGCCAATACAGATGGGGTCTGAGCAGGCCACAAGGGACTGACTCTTTGACAGTTGTACTGGTTTCCATATTTATCACCCCACAAAGGCCAAAGACAATATAGGAGGTCAGTGGGAAAACTCTGGCAGACGTGGGTGACTGAAAAGAGAAGTCCAGCCCCAGCCTGATCCATCTGGTTAATTCTCATCTAAGAGTAAGATAAGCATTTTTGAAGAAGTGCCATTAGTGACTTGAATGAGTAAATGCAACATTAGTAGGCAACTTGGTAACCTGATTAGAGTGACTCTGAAATCAAAAGGACCTTGGGTTTAAATTGTACCTTAGAAGCTCTTTAACTGTGGACAAACCATTTAACTTTTCAAGGCCTTAGTTTCTTCACCTGTAAAATGAGAATAATAATTCTTTCTTCACATGGTTCTTGTGAGGTTTTGATGAAATTATGTAAATAAAGTACTTTGTAAACTTTAAAATACCATTTTGTTATTAATATTTGTTTAGGTTAGCGTCCAAATTGTCAAAATTATTTTTATTGCATATTTTACACACTGAGTATATTGAGGGGTACCTGTGTACCTATGTGCTCACATGGGTATACAAATTATTTTGATAATCTGTTCTGATTGGCAGTTATAAGCACTGACCAATTTGGGAGCTCAAAAATATTTTTTTAATATAAAGGTAGTTCATCCATTTATTCTCATATGTATTGATTTTCTCATTAACATTAGATTGTAAGGTCCTTGAGGGCATAAATTGCTCTTTCCCTCCTTTTGTTTCCCTGGAACTTAGCTCAGTGTCTGGCACATAATAGGTGGCTAAAAATGTTTATTGATGATTAATAAGATTATTTGACAATGCAGACTTATTTAGAAAACATCAACCTGACCACAGTATAATTTAGAAAGGACTGTTCAAAACAATACCTTTAGTCAAGTGAGATAAAATCTATTTTAAAGGTGTCTAAAGAAAAAAAAAAACTTCTCTTCATTAACATGAGAACCAAACTCCAGAAAACAAGGCCAGATGGGCCTTTTATATGCTATGTGTAGTAATTTTTAATCTCCCTGATCCCCAACTGTGTTTTGTTTCCTTCAACAGTCAGACAGTCACCTTGAAATTGGACTTGGAGTTACCTATTATATTTAAAGTAGGTAAAAATATTATCATATAGATCACCTTCAACCTAACTTAGCATAAAGGAGAGAAGTTATATGTTCTTGGAAATGAAAATGTCAGATATCAGTGCCAGGTTCAATTATATTGTGAAAGGAGAAGTCTATTCAATGGAAAATTTGTAACAGTGAAATTCACATAATAGGATATAAACAATACTGATTTTTAAATCTCCTTTGAAAAAATATGTAATACTAGCATAAATCTTAGGTGAACCACAAAGAATGAACAATTTCAGCAATTTTATCTGATTGTCATTATATAACAATCCTTCTCTCCTTTTCCTCCTAAATATAGTCTTTTGATGAGTATTCTGTGATTAAAATCATAAGTTTAGAAAACAACTGTAACAAATTTAATGCCTAGTTTAGCAGATTCTATAGAGGCTCATTGTCTCTTAGGTCTATGCAAATCAATCCTGTAAGCCTTTCACTTTTATGCTGAATTAACAATTTAGTCCATCAGTAGTTAAGTAGCTCCCTTTCAATTCATAGCTTGCATTGTACCACCTTATCTAGGAGTGTTTCCTTAGAAAGTCTCTGCATCTGATTATTTTTCCACATCCAGATACTGCATTCATACACCACAACTTGTTCAGCCATTCTCCAATTGATAGGCATCCTCTCAGTTTACAATTCTTGGCCACCACACAAAAGCTGCTATAAATATTTTTGTTCATGTAGATCATTTTCTCATTTTTATGATGTCTTTGGGATACAGACTTATAAGTATTATTGCTGGGTCAAAGAGTGTGTACGGTTTTATAGCCCTTTGGCCATAGTTGAAAATTGCTCTCCCAAATTGTTGGATCAGTTCAAACTCCACCAACAATGAAATAGTGTTCTTATTTTCCCATATCTTCTCCAACATTTATTACATTCCTGATCTGTCATGTTAGTCAATCTAATATGTGTGATGTGGTACCTCAGAGTTGTTTTAATTTTCATTTCTCTTATCAATAGAGATTTGGAAGTTTTTTTTTTTTCATTTTACTGTAGATAGCTTTAATTTCTTCCTCTGAAAACTGTGTCCATACACTTTGACCATTCATCAATTGGGGAATGAGATGCATTCTTATACATTTGACCCAGTTCTCTATATATTTTGAAAATGACACCTTTATCAGAGACACTGTCTTTAAAAATCATTTCCAAACTTCCTGCTTCCCTTCTAATCTTCATTGGATTGGCTTTGTTTATACAGAAACTTTTTTTTAATTTAATGTAATCAAAATTATTAATTTTGCATTTTGTAATGCCCTATATCTGTCATAAATTCTTCTTTTCTCCAGAGATCTGGCAGGTAAACTATTCTTTGCTCTTTTGATTTGACTATGGTGTCACCCTTTGTGTCCCCATCATGTACAAATTTTGACTTTTTCTTGGTATACAGTGTAAGACGTCTGTGCCTAATTTTTCCATACTTTCCAGAAACTAGAGTACTTGGATTTATCAAACAGATGATTACTATAGTCACTGACAACTGTGTCTTCTGTACCTAACCTATTCCTCTGATCCACTGTTCTATTTCTTAGACAGCAACAAGTAGTTTTGATGATTGCTGCTTTACAATACAATTTAAGATCTGGTGTGTCTAGGCCACCTTGTTTTGCATTTCTTTTCATTAATTCCCTCGACATTCTGGAACTTTGACTCTTCCAGAAGAATTTTGTTATTTTTTCTAACTCTATAAAATGATTTTTTGGTAGCTTGATTTGTATGGCACTGAATAAATAAATTAATTTAGGTAGAATTGTCATTTGTATTGTATTAGCTTGGCCTACCCATGAGGAAGTGATGTTTTTCCAATTATCTAGATCTGACTTTATTTGGTTGAAAACAGTTTTATAATTGTGTTCATATAGTACCTGTGTTTATCTTGGCAGGTAGACTACTAAATATTACATATTTTCTACAGATACTTTAAATGGAATTTCTTTCTATCTTTTACTGTTGGGTTTTGTTAATACTATATAGAAGTGCCAATGATTTGTGTGGGTTTATTTAATATTCTGCAACTTTGCTAAAGTTCTTAATTATTTCATGTACTTTTGGTTGATTCTCTAAGTAAACCATCATATCATCTGCAAAGAGTGATAGCTTTGCTTCCTCATTGCCTATTTTAATTCCAACTATTTCTTTTACTTCTCATTGGGCTAAAGCTATCCTTTCTAGTACAATATTGAGTAACAGTGGCGATAGTGGAAATGCTTACTTCATCCCCGATTTTATTGGAAATGCTTCTAGCTTATGCCCATTAAATATAATGCTTGCTGGCAGCTATTGATAGATGCTCCTCTCCATTTCAAGGTCATCAAGGAAGACTTCATTTATTCATATGTTCTCTGATGTTTTTTCATAGGAATGGGTATTATATTTTGCCAAATGATTTTTTGTCAAATGCTTTTTCTGCATCTGTTGAGACAATTATATGATTTCTGTTAAATTTATTATTGATACGATCAATTATAACAATAGTTTTCCTAATAATGAACCAGGCCTGCATTCCTGGTATAAATCCTACCTGGTCATAGTGTATTATCCTTGAGATAAGTTGCTGTAATATTTTGCTAATATTTTATTTAAAATTATTGCATTTGTATTTATTAGGGAGAATGGTCTATAATTTTCTTTCTCTGTTTTGGCTCACCCCAGTTTAGGTATCAGCAATATATTTGTATCATAAAAAGAATTTGGTAGGACTCCTTCACATATTTTCCCAAATGCTTTATGTAATATTGGAATTACTTGTTTTTTAAATGTTTGGTAGAATCTGCTCACAAATGTATCTGAAACTGGAATTTTTTTCTTACAGAGTTCATTGATGGCATGTTTAATTTCTTTTTTTTTGGAACTGATGTTATTTAGATATTTTATTTCCTGTTTTATTAATCTGGGAAATTTACATATTTTTAAATATTCATCCACTTAACCAAGATTGTCAGATTTATTGGCACACAGTTGGTCAAAATACTTCATAATTATTGGTTACTGGTAATTTGATTTTCTTTTTTCAGTTTTAAATCAAATTAACCAAAGGTTTATCTATTTTATTTTTTTCATAAAACCAAATCTGAGTTAAATTTATTAATACGATATTTTCTAGTTTTCAGTTTTATTAATCTCTTTTGGTTTTCAGAATTTCAAATTTCGTATTTAATTGGTAAATTTTAATTTCTTCTTTTGTCCATGTTTTAGTTGTATGCCCAATTCATCAGTCTCTTTCTCTATTTTATTTATGTAAGCATTTAGAGATATAAAATTTCCCCCAAGAACTGCTTTGCTGCATCACACAAGTTTTGGCATGTTGTCTCATTGTTGTCATTCTCCTGCATGAAATTACTGATTGTTTCTATGATTTGTTCTTTGATCTACTCATTCTTTAAGATTAGATTATTTAGTTTCCAATTAATTTTTAGTTCACCTTTCCATGACCCTTTACTACGTGTAATTGTTATTGCACTATGATCTGAAAAAGATGGATTTAATATTTCTGCTTTTCTGCATTGTATTGTGATTTTTATGACCTAATGCATAGTTAATTTTTGTATAGGTACCATGTGCTACTGAGGAAAAAAAAAATATATGTATTCCTTTCTAATCCCATACAATTGTCTCCAGAGATCTACCATATCCAATTTTTTCTAAGATTTTAACCACCTACTTAAGTTCTTTATTGTTCATTTGGTGGTTGCATTCATATAGTTCTGAGAGGGGGAATTTGAGGTCCCCCACTAGTACAATTTTGCTCTGTTTCTTCCAATAACTCACTTTACTTCTCCTGTAAGTATTTAGTTGCTATACCACTTGGTGCATGTATGTTCAGTATTGGTATTATGTCATGGTTTAAGGTACCTTTTGCCAGAATGTTGTTTCCTTCCTTATCTCTTTTAATTAGATCTGTTTTTGCCTTTTCTGAGATCAGGATTGCTCTTCCTGCTTTTTTCCTTTTTACTTCAGTTGAAGCATAATATATTCTGCTCCAACTTTTTACCGTTGTGCCATGCGTATCTGCCTGCTTTAAATGTGTTTCTTATAAACAATATATTGAAGGATTCTGTTTTTTTTTTTAATCCATTCTGCTATTGCTTCCATTTTATGGGAGAGTTCATAGTACTTACATTCACAGTTATGATTTCTAACAGTGTCTTTCTCTCCATCCTATCCCCTCTTTTTGAACCCTCTGCTTTGATTGCAGGGATTTTAACCTCTTGTGCCCAATAATTTATGCTTTTCTCTCTCCTTTCTCTTGTTCATTCCTCACTAGTGTTTTTGTTCTGACCACCATCTCCCTTAATCTGACCTCCCTTCTGTCCACCCCACCTCCTTTTATTTTTCCCCTTACTTCACCTTCTGCCTATAGTTTAAGATAGATTTCTGTACGAATTGAGTGTGTATGTTGTTCCCTCTATGACAAATCAGATGAGAGTAAGGTCCCTCTCTTCCTTCCCTCTGCCGTAATAGGTCTTTGGGTGATTTCACGTGATGTAATTTGCCCTTTTTTGTTTCCTCCTTTCCTCTTCTCCCAGGACAATCCTTTTTTAATCCCTTAATTAATTTTTATCATCACTTCAAAGTCAACTTCTACCAACATCCTCTTTCACTGTATGACCCTACTAAATGTTATAACAATGATACAGTTCTCAAGGGTTGCAAGTATCACCTTCCCATGTAGGGATGTAAACAGTTTAACATCATGTTTCTTTTTGTTTTCTTTCCTTTTTATGTTTTTATGCCTCTCTTGAGTCTTGTATTTGAAGGTGGAATTTTCTTTTGAGCTCTGGAATTTTTCATCAGGAAAATTCAAAAGTCCTCTATTCAATTGAATATTCATCTCCTCCCCTGAAAGATTATGCTCAGTTTTGCTGGGTAGTTGAAACTTGGTTGTGATCTAAGCTCCTTTGACTTATGGAATGTCATATTCCAAGACATGTTTTCCTTTAATGTAGAACCTGCTAGGTCTTTTGTAATCCTCTCTGTGGTTCCATGATGTTATTTTTTTTTCTTTATGACTGCTTGCAGTATTTTCTCCTTCACTTGACAATTTTAGTTTTGATGACAATATTTCTTGGTAATTTTATTTTGGGATCCCTTTCCAGAAACAAATTCATTCAATGATTACTTTACCCTCTTGTTCTTCGTTTTCAGGGCAGTTTTCCTTCTTAATTTCTTGAAAGATTCTGTCCAGGATCTTTTTTTTTTAAATATCTTTCAGGTAAACCAATAATTCTTAAAGTATCTCTCTTGAATTTACTTTCCACGTCAGTTGTTTTTCCAATGACGTATATTATATTTTCTTATTTTTTTTTCATTCTTTTCATTTTGTTTCACTGATTCTTGATGTTTCATAGAGTTATTACCTTCTACTTGCCCGACTCTATGTTTTAAGGAAATATTTTTTTTTCCATTGGCTTTTGCACCTCCTTTTCCATTTGGCCAATTTTACTTTTTAAGGAGTTCTCTCCAATGGATTTTATATGTCCTTTTCAATTCAGCCAGTTGTATTTTAAGGAATTATTTTCTTCAGTCAATTTTTGTCCTTCCTTTTCTAAGCTATTGACCCTCTCTTGTATAACTCTTATTTATTTTCCCCATTTTTCTTCTGTCTCTCTTATTGGACTTTTATAGTTCTTGAGCTCTTCCAAAAGGGCTTTTATTGTCTTGGGACCAATTCACATTTCTCTTTGAGTTTTCAAATGTCACTATATCAACAATGTTAGCTCTCTTCTTTTGACTTTGTGTTTTGATCTCCCCTGTCACCATGATAATTCTCTTTAGTCAGTGTTCTTTTCTGTCTTTTGCTCATTTTGTTCATATATTTCCTGGTTTTAATGCTGAGTCCTCTTGCTGAAGCTCAGGGGGCACAACCCAAGCTTCTTGTGCTGGGGTCCAGGAGCCTGGCTTTGTGTCCTGGGGCCATAGTTGCTGGCAACTGGAGGCTGTAGGGGTCTGGCAGCTTACTTATTACTGAGCTGGTGTCCTAGTAGTGATATCTGTTGTGTGCTGGGGCCAGGTGGGGTCTCTCTTCATTTCCCTGGGGCTGAACTGAAGCAAGGGGGCAGGGGTGGGGGTTTGGCAGCAGGAGAATTCATACCTATCAAGAGGTGCACTGAAGTATGGTGAAGTTGGTGCTGAAGGACACCCACCTGGGGCTGGGCTGAAGCACAGGGAAGTTCAGCTCCTGGGGCATGCCTGCCTGCTTTTGGCTGGGCCAGTACTTGCCGTGGTTCTCTTAGCTGGAGTCCACCAGTTCCCCTGGCTATGCTAAGGCACATGGGGGGTCCTGGTGTTGATGTTTCCCTGATCTATCCCCCTGGGGCTCAGTATCTCACTCTGGCTCGCTTATTTTGACCTTGTGGCTGGCTTGCTGGAATGCTTCCATCTTGTACTGCTCTCACCTTTTTACCCAATGAAACAGACCTTTCTTGGAGGTGCTCTAAGTTTCCCAGGCTAAAAGACTGCTTCTACCTGTCTTTCTGCTCCTTGCATTTTCCAGGATTTTTCCCGCTGCACTATTTTTTTTTCTTTCTTTAGAGATGAATAAGGAAGAGTGAGAGTGTTTTACTGCTTCCTCTGCCATCTTTGCTCCTGGAAAAGAAGAAATTACATATTTATCATAGTCAAAAAACTTGGTTGACCAAAGTTGCTCTTAAAACATTATTGCTGTTACTGTCTACTATGTTCTCTTGGTTCTGCTCATTTCACTCTTCATTATTTCATGCATTTCTATTGAGGTTTTTCTAAGATCATCAAGTTCATCATTTCTTATAGCACAGTAGTGTTTCCATCACAATCATATACCACAGCTAAGGACTTTCTTATGCTAAATATTATTTTTAATGTAGATTTCAATAATAATATTCTTGGTTTTCCTCCTACTTGTCTAATTTTTCCTATTTCATTTGTTGGATCATCAACTATTTCACTTTTCCTAAAGGTGGATGTGCCTCCCACTTGTTCTCTAGGCCCTTTCCTCTTTTATTTCTTTTTCCCTAGTAACTTCATGAGCTTCTATTCTTCTAATTATCTCCTCTACAAACCTCTGGATCTCTACATCCATTTCTAGTCTCTCTTGAACTCCAATTCTAGTTTATCAGTCAGTCAATTAATAAAAATTTATTAAACACTTCCTTTGTGCCAGGCACTGTGCTAAGCACTGGAGATACTAAAAGAACTAAAAGTTATCCCCTGCCTTCAAGGAGCTAACAATCAAATGCATACAAATTGCAAACAAATATGTACAAGCAAGCTATGTACAGGATAAATAGGAAATAATGAAGAGAATAAAGTAACTAGAATTAAAAGGGTTTAGGAAATACTTCCTGAATAAGATGCATCCTCCCTCCACCTCCCCTTCACCCCCCAAAATTATCTTTCATTCATTTGGAATGTTTTCTATATACTTCCATGCAGATACATTGCCTCTCAATATAGGTCTCAATGTAACGTCTCAGAACTTTCATTTTTTTCTAGGTAATACCACTTCTTGGTACTTAATAGTTGCTTAATAAATACTAATCAATTCATTGATTGATCTACTAATACAATAACAGTCTATTAATTGTAAAAAGTGAAGAGAATTATTGTCTTTTTGGGAGTTTACTTGGTTCCAGAAATACCCCAAGT
The DNA here is from genome assembly GCF_011100635.1 of Trichosurus vulpecula. NCBI lineage: Eukaryota > Metazoa > Chordata > Mammalia > Diprotodontia > Phalangeridae > Trichosurus > Trichosurus vulpecula. The sequence goes on along the minus strand of NC_050576.1, from coordinate 413,408,438 downwards.
AGTGAGTTCTTTGAATTTATTTAAAATCCTGGCATAAAAGAATTTCTGAATAAAATGACCCCAAAATGTCTCCCAGACATCTGTTATATTGCTGATATTTCCTCTTATCATGCAAATAATATCTTAGAGGAGTAAATTAAGTCAATTTTAACCATTATTACCTTTGTTTTCATTGGTTGATATAGCCATAAAATTTTACAAGGTGGAAGGGACCTTAAACATTTTCCAGTCCTACCTGATTATATAGATACAGATACTGATGCCTAAGATGGTAAATAAATGGTCCAAGTGACTATGTGGATATTTTATGTTAGTTCTTTGTTATGTTTTACATTTGTGCTAATGTTTCCATCAGCTACTTTTATTGCATTGTTGAGAGGCACTATAGTGTTGCTACTGTGCCTAGCCTTTTTAAAGACCACATACAAGCTTTGACCTGTTCCATTATCAACCTGGAACTTTTAAACTCTCCTATGACACCCTAAGTCCTTGGGGTCCCCATATTGATGCTGAACTTTTGAAGTACAACTGAACAATCTAACCCACTGCCACTCAGAACTCCCAAGATCAAGAGAACTGACAAATGGAGCCTCCTTCCTTGGTAACTAAAATTACAGATACATACTAATACACAAGCTGGTCATTATATTAAAGGTAAAGTTATCTATCTCTGTCTCTTCAGTACATGCTTTTCCAATTCTTCTTAAGGGGCATTACTTCAGCAATTACAGGATAATACTAAGAATGAATCATAATTATGGTAAGACAATGTACACAAGATCTGGCAGCTTCTACATTAAGGGATTGAAGGGCTTGGAATATGATATTCCAGAGGTCAATGGAGCTAGGATTAAAACCAAGAATCACCTACCCAGCAAAACTGAGTATCATGCTCCAAGGAAAAATATGGATTTTCAATATAATAGAGGACTTTTGAGCTTTCTCAGTGCAAAGACCAGAGCTCAATAGAAAATTTTACTTTTAAACAGAAGAATCAAGAGAAGCATGAAAAGGTAAACAAGAAAGAGAAATCATAAGGGACTTACTAAAGTTGAACTGTTTTGCTTACATTCCTACATGGAAAGATGATGTGTATAATTCATCAGACCTCATTATTAGGTATCTGAAGACAGATGGCGCATGGTGAGTTGAATATGAAGGGATGATATCTAAAAAAATAAAATCAAATTAAGGGATGAGAGAAGAATATATTGAAAGAGGGAGAAAGGGAGAGATAGAATTTGTGAAATTATCTCACTAAAAATGGCAAGAAAAGCAGTTCTGTTGGGAGAGAAGATGGGGCTAGTGAGGGGGAATGAGTGAATCTTGCTCTCATCAAATTTGGTCTGAGGAGGGAATAACATACACACTCAATGGGATATCTTACCCCACAGGAAAGAAGGAGGAAGGAGATAAAAAAGGGGGATGATAGAAGAGAGAGCAGATAGGGGGAGGAGGTTATCAAAAGCAAACACTTTTGAAAAGGGACAGGGTCAAGGGAGAAAATTGGATAAAGGGGGATAGGATAGGAAGGAGCAAAATATAGTCAATCTTGCACAACATGAGTATTGTGGAAGGGTTTCGCATAATGATACACATGTATCCTATGTTGAATTGCTTGCCTTCTTAGGGAGGGTGGTGGGTAGGGAAGAAGGGAGAGAATTTGGAACTCAAAGTTTTTAAAGCAGATGTTGAAAAAAAAGTTTTTACATTCAACTAGGAAATAAGATATACAGGCAATGAGGAATAAAAATCTATCTTGCCCTACAAGAAAGTAAGGTAAATAGGGATTGTGGGGAGTGGGGTAACAGAAGGGAGGCTTAACGGGGGAATGGGGCAATCAGAATATAAGCCATCTTGGAGTGGGGGGGAGGGTAGAAATGGGGACAAAATTTTTAATTCAAAGTCCTGTGAAAATTAATGCTGAAAACTAAAAATATTAAAGAAAGAAATGAGGAAAAAAAAATAGTAGATCATATGGCCTAAAAAATTAAATAAACTCTTTTTCCATATCCCAAGGTACTCTCTGGGCCTGACTTCTTACAAAAGATCAGGAGAGTATTAATTATTTGGCACCAATGATGAAACTAGAATGTTTAGGGCCTTAGAGATTGCCAGGAAAATAAGACTGTGAAATCATTGTAAAAGCTTCAATAGGATTACAGTCCATCACAAACCTGCCCTTCTATAGACCTTTAGAATTCAAAATACAAGATATTCAGGAAAATAATAAAATGAAATCTGCACTGTGAGACTTACCCAGCTTGGTCTACTATAATTCAAAGGGGCAGACTCCTTTCGCAGCCTGTAATATAATCTGTTAATTCTAAGTATATATTCTATATCCCCAGTTTTCACTTTACTGGTGAAGAGCCTCCATGAAACTCATCTCAGATATAACCTAGCAATGAGTCCTGAAAGATTTACATGGAAGGTCAATTAACCTTTAGTAGCAGAGAAGTTATCTTTATCATCCATACATATTAGATAGCGATTATTCTCCAGAAGTCTGTTATCTTTGTCAGGAATATCTACCTTGAAATGCATTAAAACACACAAAGCATAGTTTTGCTTCTTTATTCACATGACAAACTTAAGTAGTACTCCTTAACATAGTATGTCTTATGTGTACATATATATACACATATACATGTGTGTGTGTATTTCCTCAGCATATACTATGAAACAAGTGTGATGACATAAATAAAATCCATTACAGATGAATGAGACATGTCAAATATTTATTACTATTTGTGTTTATTTACTCTGAGCCAATTACAAATTTTGATGAGGTACAAGATATAGCAAATAATTAATTGGTGCTTTCAGTTTAGTTCAACACATATTATTAATCTCCTACCGCATATAGTGATTTTGATGAGATTGTTGGAAAAATTTACTTTAACAAAATATAATCTCAGCCCTTCTATATATTAAAGTGAAGTTTAGAAAAATGAAATAAATATAATACAAATAATGCATACATTTAGAAGAAAAAGATAAATAAAGTTTTATGTGAGATCTCAAGGGGAGAAGTTGTGATTGAATAGAAGAAAAGTTTTCTGGAGGATAATGTACTTGTTTGCAATTTTTAAAGATATGAATTCAACTTATAGTGAGAGTGGTACTGGGCTTTCATGGTATGTGAAATAGCATGATAAAAGTCATGGAGACAGGAAAGATTTAAATATTAACATATGTAATTTGGTTAGTGTTGAGTTTATGTATAGGGGAGTAATATGAAAAATGCTAGAAATACAGAATCATGACATATTAAGGAGAGTCTTGAATATCAGGCAAAAACATTTCATCAATATGAGCATATTATGAAGGCTGGAAAGTGGGAGAGTAGGTACAAGGAATAGTTTTACTGGGTATGAGAAAGAGCACATAGTAAGGCCATATCTAATCACAGGAAAGAGGTGTCTAGGTGACACAATGGTTAGAGGACTGGGTTTGAAATCATGAAGATTCATCTTCATGAGTTCAAATCCAGCCTCAGACACTTAGTAGCTCTATGACCCTGGGCAAGCCACCTAACCATGTATAATAGCAATTTAGATTTGAAGATCCTTCCCACCCATTAATAGGCCATGTGACCTGCTTATATCACAGGAAGCCTAAGTAACATGTGGTGGGTGAAGTTTGCTGAGAGTAAAAGGAAGTTGTGTCACAAGAAATTCTGAGGGAGCCTGTTAATGGCCATCATGATAGTTAGAATTGAGGTAAAGAAAGTTGACCAGTGATAGCTGTATTGTGAGTTTTGTGGGAAGACCCCAGCATGGGATTGGAGAGGTTTTGGAATGGCAAGACCTCATGCTGAGATATTGTGTTTTAAGTTCCTTGCTGTTATAATAAAGTAGGCTTACTGGTTTGTGGGAGCAGATTGTTTGGTTATGGGATATGGTCCTCTTGTGTCTGAATAAATGTTTTACTTTTTCTACCTTCTTTATGGAGAGTCCTTCATTCTTTGTGATACAGAACTACATAGGCTTATTCACAATTATTGTCAGTGTTGTGTTTATTGCCTTGCTGTTGCACTCTGTTTGCCTTAGCTCCTCATTTATGAAATTGAAAAGGAAATGACAATCCATTCCAGTGTCTATGCCAAGAAAACCTCCAAACTGTATTAAGGTGGTAGTCATGAGAATTTGAAAGGAAAAGAGAAACACTACTTATATAAAATAGGAATTGGTAATAAATGGGATATGAGGCAAAGAGAGAAAAACAATACCAAAGATTTGGACATGGGAAGCTGAATGATTGGTGGAGTTATGAATAAAATATGATCAATAGGAGGAAATAATTTCAGGAGTTTTGACAATTACAGTTTGAGATTCCTGGGAGATATTCAGGAAGATCTGTATCTAGGTATTTGGAGATGGAGATGTGGAGCTTGGAAGAGACATCAGGTAGTAAGGACACATATTTGATGGTCATTTGAGTAGAAAATGATCACTGAATCTATAGAAATGAATAAAATTGCCAATAAAGAAGATATAAAAAGAGAAAAGTTAAATTAATGGGACAAGATATAAGAAACCAGGAAAAGGAACAACTATGTGGGATAGAGAAGTAGGAAGAAAATGAAAATTTGTGCTTATTAAAAGAAAACTATTATCATTTTTAAAAATTCCCCTGGCACTATTATCTAAGATGATGATTGTTTTTTAAATAAAACCCTTACTCATAAGAAGCATTTCTTTTGGTCAATATGTGGCATTGTTAAAAATATTTTTTTTGCATGTGTAGTAGCAGTTAGATTTGAAGATCTTTCCCACTCATTAATAGGCCATGTGACTTGATTACATCACAGGAAGCCTAAGTTACATGGTGGGTGGAGCTTCCTGACAGGAAAAGGAAGTTATGTCTCAGGAAATGCTGGGAGAGGGAGAGAGAGAGAGAGAGAGAATGTTATGGCTGTTAATGGCCACCGTCATGATTGCTAGAACTGAACAGGCTGACTTAGCTGTACTGTGAGTTTCTTTTGGGGAAGACACCAGCAGGGGGTCAGGGAGGTTTTCTGATGGTGAGTCTCCAGATTCTGATATTGTGTGTGGAATGTTTTACTGCTGTGATAGACTGGATAAATGACTTTTGGTGCCTGATTAAGTGGTTTAATTCTTCTACCTTCTATGTGGAGAGTCTTGTATGCTTTCTGATAGAGAACTACATGGGCATTTTGACAATTAACATCTACATTGTTATTTTTTCCTTACTGATAAAGCATCTCTTCTCTTTGCCATCTTTTTCTTCATTTTTGTTTTCATCCTTTTTCGTTGTTTTATTTGTCAATCATTTGTTTCTTTATACTAAAAGAAATTAAAAAATAATAATTTCAAGGAGGGAAATGTGCTAATATTCAGAACAGTTAGGATTCTGGTTTCAATTCTTCCACTGAACATCTGGACCAGTATGGATCTATATGAAACTACTAACTAAAATGTTTTAATAAACAATTTCCCTCCACAAGCTATTATTTACCTGGTAACAATAAAAAAAAATTTGGTGGCAAACATTTATGTATGTGTGTCTGGAGTGGTCTACACATTGAAAAAGTTTGAATCAGTAGGCCAGCTCTCTGGGGTATGAATAAGTTGTGGAGCACAGGATAATGTAAACATGACAGATGGTTCCATAAACATAGTACTCATATGGTTGAGTACTGCATTTACATAGCCATCTGCTATGTTTACATAGCCTATCATGGACCCAGAAATCTTCCAATTTTAAGAAGTTGTGGCACTCATTAGCAATGTCTATCAACCATTTACCACCGAAGCATAATATTGAAATATCTGGGAATATTCCCTATAATTGTTCTTAACCTAAAGTATCTAGGAATAATTTTTATGAAGATCTTTTAAATTAATTGCATGCATGCTAAGCCAAGGTTTAGTACAAGTACTGCATTTACATATCCATCTGCTTGTATTTACATAGTTAAGGACCCCTGGGGTACCAGAGAGTTCCTCTGCATAGATCATAGTGTTTGTAGACCCTTTGCCACAATTGCCAACCAGTTCTATACATTAAATGATCAGGTAAAAAGCTTTAGCCAAAGTGGTAAAAATCAAACTGGTTTGGTTCTCTTAACGTGGAACTTGTAGATTTGTCTAGATTAAAAGATTCTGTGAGCCTTAAAAACTAGGAAAACTCCAATTCTACTTTTTTCTGAAATTCTTTGAGTGAAGAGAAAGTTTGTATTTTTAATTGGCTTCTCCAAAATAATATGTCTCAATTTAAGATGTGAGGTACATAGCTGAAATAATGTTTGACAAAATATCCCCATTATTTCTACTCCCCATACCTCTAAGTTTCCTTTTCCTTTTGTTCATTCATGAAGTAAATGTAAAACAAAATTTATTTGTTTATTTCTTTAATATATGCACCCATCATTTTCTATCTACAATGTTTCTCTTAGGTTGTAAACTTCTAGAAGACAAGAATTAGTTTCAATTCTATGTAAGTTCAAATATTTGAAGCTATTGGGCACCTTGAGATTGTTAGAAGGCATATTTATATTGTGAAATATTATATCATTCTATTCTATTATGTTACGTTATGTTATATTATATTATACTATAGTATATTATATTATAATATAGTATAATATTATTACATTACATGACATTATTTTATATTATATTATATCATGGAATGTAGCCCTAGTCACAAAGCCCTTAGGTACAGTAATTGCTGCATAATGGTGGAGGTCAATTCCCCATGCCGACATCAGAGGTAGGAGAGAGTTGCTGAAAGCTGCAGAGAAGTCAGTTATTTGGTTTGTTTCTTTTTTTGGGGTCTTCTGACTTCCACCTTCAAGTGAGAAAGTATATGATGCTATCCTCTCTTCAAAGTCATGAAGGGAAAAAGACTGGAAATAAGTAGATATGTAGAACTCCAATTAAGTTGTTCTTCTCAGCTTTCTACACTAGACACTTTGTGGAACTTCCCTTTGGGTGAGATATAGGACTCTATCTGTCCTGGCTGTAGCTCATTTTTAACGGGGAGCTCCTTCAATATGGCATAATGCTCCATGTGTATACTTTCTGGCTTTCTATTGACAATTTTTTGTTGCTACTTGCTGTGCGAATTCACCATAGAATTGATAGGAAACAAGTCAGCCCTGGATATAAACCTTAGAAATCTCCTTTTTCAGAAATAGTGATCAAGAGTTTAGTTTGAACTTTAAAAATATGTGCCATAGAACAATAACATTTAAGAGGGAAGATACAAATAATTCTAGCCCAATACCTGCTATCTCTGGTGTAAATAGAGTTGCAGTCAACCTATAGCCCCAACCTCTTGCTTTCTCTCCTAGAAGGATTAAAAGTCTCTTTTGGAAAGGGCAGGGAAAGGAGATGCTAGAGATGTCTATTTTTGCTGTCCTGCCTGAAACTCACATCAAGATAGCCTTGCTATGCTCACATTACTGTTGTTGTTGCTGTTGTTGCTGCTGCTGCTGCTCAGCTGTTTCAGTCGTGTCTAACTCTTTCTGACACCACCTGGGGTTTTCTTGGCAGAGATACTCGAGTGGTTTGCCATTTCCTTCTCCAGTTCGTTATACAGATGAGCAAAGATGAAGCAAATATGGTTAAGTAACTTGCCCAGGGTTACACAGCTAATAAGTGTCTAAGGTGAGATTTGAACTCAGCAAGATGCAGCTTCTTGACTCCAGGCCCAGTATTCTATCTACCATGCCACTTAGGCACCACTGTGCCAACTAGATGCCATATTACAGCACATTAATTATATTATGCTATATAATATATTAATTATACATATTAGGTTATGCCATGTCATGTCTTATCTTGTCACACTATGCTATACGATGATATTTAATATATAATATGTACATATTCAAATCAATTAAAATTAATTACTAATTTTATACTTTTGTGCCTGGATAGAAGTTACGTAAACAAAAATAATAATAATAATTATAAGTAGTTCTAGCTCTAAAGGTATGTGAATTTTATCGGGGAAAAATGTACATGAAATATACGTAGTGTTTGCTTTGGCAGCATATAAAATAAAACTGGAATGATACAGAGAAGATTAGTATGGCCTCTGTGCACAGATGACACACAAATTCTTGGAGCCTTCCACATTTTTAAAGTCTTTTATTTTAGGACCGATTCTGCATAACATCAAACAAGAATATAAACATATGCAGAAGAGGAGACACTTAGAAAGTAACTTCCCAAACAAGATCCTTGCTGTTCTTCTGATACACAGCCACAATCATGTCTCCTCAGTGGACCAGCTTCTCCAAGCACTTCATCTGCAGCATCATCACCATCAAAAAAAGAACAGCCCCTATTTCCTCTAAGGCAGGTTGGGATAATCTGTTAATGTTGCTGAAATAATGTGAAGAGGTTGGTGAAGAGTATGGAGAAAGATTCACCACAAAACTCACAGAACCATATGATACACAGTGAAATTTATACATGATCAGGTAATGTGATGATATAGAGAACAGCCTGTCAATTAGGTTTCATGAAACATGCTTCCTGCATTTGTGGGCTGCCCAGCTCCCTATCCAGTTGTTACAATTGGTCCCAGTTAAGACTTGCAACAATACCACACTTCACTCTTCCCACTGTGGACACAGGCCATACCAAATCTTTGATGTTGGCAACAACTCTTAGACAGCAACTGGTTTGGGAGTTCTACCCAATGTCACTAGAACCTGGACATGGACTGTTGCAACTTGTATTAATATCAGTGGCCTCATTTGCTATTTCATTACAATTTGGTTCTAGAAAATGCCTCTTATTGATTGTGCAAATAAAAATATAGAATGATACTTTGGATTGAAGTTAGTATGATTTTAACAACTATGCACCACAACCAAGTTATAACCTGTCATTAATAACTTAGAATGTAATCCCAGGACAATTAAGAAAACAGTCTACGATACTATGTGTAAAATAGTGAAGAAGAAGAGAATTTCTATATTCTAGGACTTTGGGGGATATTAAGAACGGGTATATGTCATTTCTTGTTTTTGTAGTTTTTATTTATTCTATCAGTATTTAACAAATGTTTATTGTTGCATTTTTTCAGTGTATCATTTTATTGCCTTTTTAGCACTGGAATTTAGTTGGAAAAAAACATTTACTTCTAAAAATGTGCATATAAAGAATAAATATATACACAATATATTTGAGGTCATTAAATACCTGGTAGTTAGAGATAACAAGCACTAGAAACTAGGGGAGCAAAAAGGCCTGTTTTGAGTGGAGTCTTAAAGGATGTGAGGGATTCTATCTGGCAAAGGTGAGGAACAAATGCATTCAGGCTTTGGAAATGTCCAGTGCAAAGACACAAGGTTGATATTTTAAGTATTGTGTGTGGGGGACAGAATACCAACTTAGCTGATACTACTGGACCAGTTTGACTTGAACGTAGATGAGGACAAAAAGATAGATTGAAATCATGCTGTGAAGGCTTTTAGATGCCAGACAATGGAAAGCATTTTTTTCCAAGAGGCAATAGTGAACTATTGGAGTTTGCTGAATAAGGAAAATGACATCCTCAGATTTGAGTTTAAAGAAAACCTCTTTTGCATTTGTATGGAGGATTTGTATGGAGGATTTGTATGGAGGAAAAGTGAGATCCTTGAGGCAGTAACAGCAATTACTATAGGAAATCATTGTAGTAGTCCAAACAAAGGATGGTAAGGAACTGAACAAAGTTAGTGGCTGTGAGGAAAAGCAAGAAAGGAACAGATCTGAGAAATGTAGAGATAAAAATTATAGTATTTGGCAATTAATTGTATATGTGAGGTGAAAGAAAGCAAGCATTCAAGGATAACATCCAAGTTACAATCTTAGGAAACTAAAAGATGAGTCCTTGAAAGAAATAATGAAATTCTCTAAAAAGATAGGTTTTTGTGAAAAGTTAAAGGGTTCCTTTATGGCTTTGTTAACCTAGAAATGACAATGGGGTGCCTGGTTTTAAATGTGTGATAGGGAGTTGGTGAGATAAGACTAGAGCTCAAGATAGGTATTGCAGCTGAAAATATGTAATTCTGAATCATTTGTATAAAGATACAAATTAAATCCATGGCATCTAATTAGGTCCCTCCAAAAGAAAGTAGAGAGAAACAAAAGAGAATAAAGCCCTAGATATAACCTTAGGGAACAAACAGATTTGGCAGTTTTGATATAAGTAACTAGGAAGTAAAAGGTATTAGAGGGAGTGGTAAGCAGAGTAGAAGAAAAGCACAAGAGAGTATCATCATGAAAACCTAGAGAAGAAGAGGCAAGATGGCAGAAAGAAGAGAGGAAGTTGCCTCAGCTCTCCCTACTTTCCCTTGGAAAGAATTCTAAGTTAACCCTCTAAACAGATTCTTGAGTGACAGAACCTACAAAAAGACAGAGTGAAACAATTTTCCTGCTTAAGATAACTTAGGACTTCAGGAAAGGCCAGTCTCACTCAAAAAAAAGGGGAGGTCAGCCCAGGACAGATGGTGTCTGGGTGAGCCAGTGGGAAGCTCTTACACACAGCACAGATCATCAACTGAGGTCCCATAATCCAACTTCAGCAGGCCAGTGGAAAAGCAGGCCAGGCGTGAAGCCTCCAGCCCTAACCTAGAAAGCAAATTGTAAGCTGTGGAGTCCAAGCAATAAAAGGAGCAATTAGGCCAGGTCACCCCAGTGCAGTAAGAAAGGCACCAGCACCTGAGGCCCCAGTGCATAAAGCCAATGACCAGGTCCCTGGCCTCAAGCACAACAAGCTTGGGATAATGTTCCCTGTGCATCAGGATCAGAACCCAACTTTAAAAGTCACAGAATAGGCCAAAAATGAATAAGAAGCAAAAAAAGAGCCTTAGCCATAGGAAGCTACAATGGTGAAAGGGAAATTCAAAACACAAACTCAGGAAAAGAGAACATTGTCAAAATGCCTATACGTGAAACCTGAAAGGGGAAGATGAATTGGTCTTAGGCTCAAAAAACCTTGGAAGAGCTTAAAAAGGGTCTCAAAAGTCAAATAAGAGAGGTAGAAGAACAATTGGGAAAATAAATGAGAGGTATGCAAGAAAGAGTCAACAGTTTGTAAAAGGAAGGAGTACAAAAACTGAATGAAAAAAACAATTCTTTAAAAAATAAAATAGATAAAATGGGAAAAAAAAGAACTGTGGAAGAAAACAATTCCTTAATAAGTAGAATTGACCAAAAGGAAAAGAGAATACAAAATTTAGCTGAAGAAAATAATTCCTTAAATATTAGGATAGGAAAGTGGAAGTTAATGACTGTATGAGACATTAAGAATTAATCAAAAAAAACCCAAAGAAAAAAAATAGAAGAAAATGTAAAGTTTCTCCTTGGAAAAGCAACTGACCTGGACAATAGAACCAGGAGAGACAATTTAAGAATTATTGGACTACCTAAAGGTAATGATCAAAAAACAAAATCATCATCAACAGCATATTTCAAGAAATCATCAGGGAAAATTGCTCTGATATCCTACAACCAGAGCGTAAAATACCTATTGAAAGAATTCACTAAATATCTCCTGAAAAACATCCCCAAAAGAATACTCCAAGGAATACTCTAGCCAAATAGCAGAATTATTGGATTAAGTAGAAAATGCTGTAAGTAACCAGAAAGAACCAATCCTAATATTAAGGTATCATAGCCAGGATTATACAAGACTTAGCAGCCTCTACATTAAAGAAATAGAGTTCTTGGAATATGATATCATGGAATGCCAAGAATCAACTACCCTGAAGAATTGAGCGTAATCTTTCAGGGTAAAAGATAGATACTCAATGAAATAGGGGAATTTCAACATTCCTGATGAAAAAAATAAACAGAAACGAATATAAATTTTGACTTAAGAGAAGTTTTAAAAAGTATACAGGAAAGAAAAAAAAATGTTACTCAGTAAGGTTAAACTGTTTGCATCCCTATATAGGAAGATGGTACTTTTAACTCTTGAGAAAATTTTCTGTATTAGGGCAGTTAAAAGGGATACACATGGACAGAGCATGTGGATATAAGTTGATATTGATTTGATGATATAAAAATTAAGGGCTGGAAACAATAATTCTACTGGGAGAAAAGGAAAGGAAGAGGAAGAATAAGGTAAATTATGTCACATGAATATGTGCAAAAGACCTATTAGAGTAGAGGGAAAGGAGAGAGGGGCCATGAACAGTGTTTCAACTTGACTCTCTTCAGAATTGCCTCAAAGAGAGAAGAACATACACACAGTACAGTACATATATTTATTTTACCCTATAAGGAAGTAATAGGGGAAAGGGAAAAGAAAAGGGAGGGGAGCTCTTAGAAAAGAGGATAAATTGAGGGAGGTGGTGGTCACAAGCAAAACACTGCTGAGGAAGGAAAGAAAGAAGAGAGAGAAAAGAGAGAGAAAGGTATAAATGGAGGGTGCAGAATGGATGGAGGGAAATGCACAATTAGTAATAATGACTGTGAATGTAAATGGGATGAACCCTCCAGTAAAACGAGAGTGGATAGTGCAGTGGCTTAAAAACAGTGTCTTACAATATGTTTGCTAAAAGAAACATTTCTTAAGCAGAGAGATACACACAGAGTAAAGGTAAAAGGCTGGAGCAGAATGTATCATGCTTCAGATGAAGCAAAAAGAAAATAGCAGGGCTAGTACTCTTCACCTCAGACAAATTGAAAGCAAAAATAGACTGATAAAAAGATATAAAGAAGGAAAATATGGCTTCCTAAAAGGTATGATAGACAATGGAGTAATATTAATACTACACATATATGCATCAAGTAGTATAATATCCACATTCTTAGAGAAGAAGTTAAGGGAGTTACAATAAGAAATAGACAGCAAAGCTATATTAGTGGGGGACATTACCTCCCGCTCTTAGAATTAGATAAATCTAACCACAAAATAAACAAGAAAGAAGTTAAGGAGGTGAAGAGAATTTTAGAAAAGTTAGATATGGTAGACTTCTGGAGAAAATTAAATGGCCATAGGAAAAAATATACCTTTTTTCTCAGAGGTACATGGAAACTGTGCAAATATTTACCATGTATAAGGGTATAAAAACCTCACAACCAAAGGCAAAAAGACATATTAAATGAATCCTTTTGAGATCATGATGTAATAAAATTATTTGTGTCAAAGGGAAATGGAAAAATAAACCAAAATTTATTTGAAAACAAATAATCGAATCATGAAGAATAAGTTTGTCAAACAATAATTCATAGAAAAAATAAATAATTTCATCACAAAAGAATGACAATAAAGATACAACAAACTAAAACTGGTGGGAGGTAGCCAAAGCAGTTCTCCGGGGAAATTTTATGTCTCTAAACACTTACATGACCAAAATAAAATAAAAAAAGAAGAGATCAATGAACTGGAAATGCTACTAGGAAATTTAGAAAAGGAACAACTTATAAATCCCCAATTAAACACCAAATTTGAAATTCTGAAAATCAAAGGAGAGTTTAATAAAATTGAAAGTAAGAAAACTGTTGAACTAGTAAAAAATCTAAGGCCTAGTTTTACAAAAAAAAATAAAATTGATAAACATTTGGTTAACTTGATTAAAAAAAGAAAGAAAACCAATGTAAGTATCAAAAATTTTGTGTGAATTCACCACCAATGAAGAGGAAATTAAAACAATAATTAGGAACTATTTTGACCAACTATATGCCAATACATCTGATAATCTAAGTGAATTGGAAGAATTTTTATATAAATGTTAATTGGCTGGATTAACAGAAGAGGAAACAAAATAGTTAATTAACACCATTTTTATAAAAATAAATTGAACAAGCCATTAATGAGCTCCCTAAAGGGGAAAAAATAATTGCCAGGACCAGATGGATTTCCAAGGGAATTCTGTCAAAAATTGAAAGAACAATTAATTCAAATACTATGCAAGCTATTTGGAAAAATAAGCAAAGAAAGAGTCCTAAGAAATTATTTTTATGTCAGAAATATGGTTGTTATACCTAAACCAAGAAAAGCCAAAGCACAGAAAGAAAATTATAGACCCATTTCCCTAATGAAGAGAAACACAATTTTTTAAATAAAATGTTAGCAAGGAGATTACAGCAATTTATCTCAAAGATAATACATTATCAGCAGTTGGGATCTATACCAGGAATGCAGCACTGTTTTAGTATTAGGAAAATTATCAGCATAATTGACTACATCAATGACAAATCTAAAAAGAACCTTAAGATTGTCTTAATAAATGCAGGAAAAGCTTCCGACAAAATACAGCATCTATCACTATTAAAAAACAAAACACTAGAAAGCATAGTAATAAATGAAATTTTCCTCAAAATGAGGACCATCAGCAAGCATTATATATAATGGGGATATACTAAAAACTTTTCCAGTCAGATGAGGGATGAAAAAAAGAGGCCCATTATCATCATTATTATTCAGTATATACTAGAGTGGGGTGGAGCCAAGATGACAGTTGGAAAGCAGGGACTAGCTTGAGCTCCCCACCGAGTCCCTCCAAAAACCTATAAAAAATGTCTCTGAACCAATTCTAGAACGGCAGAACCCACAAAACAGCAGAGGGAAGCAGGGCTCCAGCCCAGGACAGCCTGGGTGGTCTCAGGGTGAGATCTATCCCGCACGGAGCTGGGAGCAGAGCAGAGTGGAGTGGAGCAAAGCCCAGCATGAGCGGAGTGGAACAAACAGACCAGGAGTCGGGTGGAGCATGCCCTAGCACCCTGAATCAGTGAGCTGCAGCAGTTACCTGACTTCTCAACACACAAACACCAAAGACAACAGAGAAGGTTAGTGGGAAAAGCTGCGGGAGTGGAAGGAGTTCGCAGTTGGGCCACTGCCCCTGGGGCAGTGGAGGTGGGGCAGCTACAGAAGTACAGCTGCAGTTGCTTCCGGCCCCAGGCCCACCTGGTGGGAGGAATTAAGTGGCAGATCAGAGCAGGAGTGAAGAGCCTGCTGAAGATCTAAGTCCAGTCCGGGGTGGGGGTTCTTGGGGAAGGAGGAGTGCTGGTGTGGCAGAGCTGGCGCATCCACCCAGGCATGGAACATAGTTCTCTAAACTCTACAAGCAGTCATACCCCACTGAAAAACTCAAGGGCCAGGTTAGTTGTTTGGGAATATGGCCAGGCAGCAAAAACACACCCAGATTCAGTCTCAGACTTTGGATTCTTTCTTTGGTGACAAAGAAGACCAAAACATACAGCCTAAAGAAGTCAACAAAGTGCAGGAGCCTACACCAAAAGCGTCCAAGAAAAACATGAACTGGTCCCAGGCCATGAAAGAGCTCAAAAATGATTTGGAAAAGCAAGTTAGAGAAGTAGAGGAAAAATTGGGAAGAGAAATGAGAAGGATGTGAGAAAACCATGAAAAACAAGTCAATGACTTGCTAAAGGAGACCCAAAAAAATACTGAAAAATACACTGAAGAAAACAACACCTTAAAAAATAGACTAACTCAAATGGCAAAAGAGCTCCAAAAAGCCAATGAGGAGAAGAATGCCTTGAAAGGCAGAATTAGTAAAATGGAAAAGGAGGTCCAAAAGACCACTGAAGAAAATACTCCCTTAAAAATGAGATTGGAGCAAGTGGAAACTAGTGACTTAAAGAGAAATCAAGATATTTGGAAGGAATGAAAAATGGAAGACAATGTGAAATATCTCATTGGAAAAACCACTGACCTGGAAAATAGATACAGGAGAGATAATTTAAAAATTATTGGACTACCTGAAAGCCATGATCAAAAAAAGAGCCTAGATATCAACTTTCAAGAAATTATCAAGGAGAACTGCCCTTATATTCTAGAGCCACAGGGCAAAATAGAAATTAAAAGAATACACCAATCACCTCCTCAAATAGATCCCAAAAACTAATCTCCTAGGAATATTGTTGCCAAATTCCAGAGCTCCCGGATCAAGGAGGAAATATTGCAAGCAGCCAGAAAGAAACAATTTGAGTAGTGTGGAAACACAATCAGAATGACCCAAGATCTGGCAGCTTCTACATTAAGACATCGAAGGGCTTGGAATATGATATTCTGGAGGTCAATGGAGCTAGGATTAAAACCTAGAATCACCTACCCAGCAAAACTGAGTATCATGCTCCAAGGCAAAATATGGATTTTCAATAAAATAGAGGACTTTCAAGCTTTCTCAGTGAAAAGACCAGAGCTGAATAGAAAATTTGTTTTTCAAACACAAGAATCAAGAGAAGCATGAAAAGGTAATCAAGAAAAAGAACAAGAGGCTCAGATTCAATCTAATTCAGTAGGTTGAATCTGGCCCGCTTGTGAAAACAGGTGTCACAAAGGGGGGGATTTCTTAAGGCAGCCCATTGTGGTGAATCCCTAATAACTTTCTCTTTTCCCTTGGCTGAGAAGGCTTGAGTCGAATTCTTTCGGCAGGACCCGGTGCATCAATATTTTGGGGTGTCCAGCACCCCTCAACTTTTTACCTCTTCTTTTATGGTGCGTTGGCCAGGAACAACTCTCAAGTTCTTCTCCAGCCAAGACTGGAAGGTAAGCCTCTCCCTAACTCAAACACTTTCTCGCTCTCCAAGCATTTTGGAAGTGCTTTTCAGGCCTGACTTCCCAGGTCCCCAGTAAGTCAGACAGCTGCTCGCTGTCTCGGACTCAGCCTGACGCTCTCAGGCTCTCGGTCCAGTCGTTTATGTTTGAGGCCATGGACCTGGGCACACCTTCTGAAGCATAGAGGAAAAGGACGAATGCCCTATCCAGAAGTGCGCCCCCAATTTTCCCAATTCTCTCAGCGCTAGGGAATGGGAAAATCTCAGGTACCTTTTTGTGTTTGTTTTTTCCTGTCTTGCTTTGTGCCTTTTTGAGGCTTACTCCCAGGTCCTCCTTGCAGAGGAAGGGACTTCCAGCCCCCTGGGCTCACAATGAGTCAGTTCTCCTCAATCCCCAAAAATTCACCCATAGGCTGTCTTTTACAAAATTGGAAAAAAATTAAGTTCTCTAAAGAACTTAAAAGGAAAAAGCTGGTATACCTTTGCAATATTGCTTGGCCACAATATCGCCTAGAAGACCATGAAGAGTGGCCTATTTTTGGGACTTTACACTATAATACTCTTTTACAGTTAGAATTATATTGTCATCGAGGATGAAAATGGACAGAAATTCCTTACATAATGACCTTCGTGGAGCTCTCTCAGAACCCTGTTCTCAGAAAAGATTGTAAGATGCTCATAGCTAGAGCCCCCCCCCCACAAAGGGGCAATGGGGGTCAACAGGACATTTTGGATAACCCCTTCCTTATGGCCCCCAAGGCTTCATCCCCAGCCCCTCCTCCTGTTCCCCAACCTCCCTGGAGCACCCTTGTTTCCTGTGCTCCCCCTTCCGTGGCCATCCCCTCTTTCTCTTGGTTTCCTGTAGTGCAACCCTCCTCTTTTCCTGCCTCCTTCACAGTCCAAGTCTCCTACCCTGCATCTCCTCCCATGGCCCCTGCCCCCTTGGTGACCCCTGCTCAAGTCCCAGCCAAGGGTATGGTTGAGGTGTCTCCCTCTGTGGCCCCTTCCCCTGAAGGGACCCCTACTTAGGTTCTGGCCTCATGGCCTGCCCCTATTTCAGGCCCTGCAGTATCTACCACCATGGGCCCTACCCCCGAGGCAATCCCTACTCAGGTTCCAGCCTCGGGCCCTGCCCACATGGCAGTACCTCCTCCCCTGGGCCCTCTCTCTGAGGTGGCTCCCACTCAGGTCTCTTTGGTATCTCCCTCTCTGACCCCTACCCCTTCTCAGGTACTAGCTGATCTTCTCCCTTGCCAGCCAGATGCCCTGGCCTTGCAGTCTAATATACCTCAGCCCCAAGCTCCAGGACCCACAGCACCTTCAAGGCTTTTTCCCCTGAGGGAAATGCCTGCCTCCCCTGCTGGGACAAGGAGAGTGCATGTTCCATTCTCCATTTCAGATCTCCTTCAAATTAAAGAAAAACTGGGGAGATACTCAGAAGATTCCACTAAGTTTAATGAGGGTTTTAGGGATCTGTCCCTACAATTTGAACTTTCTTGGTGTGATTTGCATATCCTTTTCTCTACCTGTTGTACCACTGAGGAGAAGAGGAGAATATGGGAACATGCCCAAAAAATTTGGGGATCGTTTGGCTAGTAATAACCCAATAAAATACCCCCCAGGTACAGCTGCTGTTCCCACTCATGACCCAGGATGGAATTATCAAAGGAGTGAGGATAGAGAAAAGAGAGACCATATGGTAATTTGCCTGATAGAAGGCCTAAGAACTGCATTTCAAAAGCAAATAAATTTTCAAAAAATCAGGGAAGTTACTCAGGGAGAAAAGGAAAACCCTGCCCTTTTCCAGGCCCGGCTAGTAGAAGCTATTAAGAAGTATACTAATTTGGATCCTGATTTTATTGAAGGGGCGGCAATACTTAACATGTATTTCATCTGTCGGTCTGCCCCAGATATTAGGAGGAAACTGCAGAAATTGGCAATGGGACCCCAAACACCTCAGGTCCAATTGCTGGAGACAGCCTTTGCAGTCTTCAACAACAGAGACCTGGTTGCAGCAGAGGAAAGAAAACGCAGGGAAAGAGCTAGAGACAGAGAACACACTCAATTCTTGGCTGTTGCCATGGCCAGGAAAAGACCCAAGGAGCACCCCTCCAGGGAACCCCCTTGGAAGCCCATTGGCTTGGGCAGTGGGGAAACCTGCTTTCGATGCCACAAGGAGGGTCACTGGTCTAAGGAGTGCCCCTCTAGGGCGTCCCCCTGGAAGAAGCCTCCAGGATCCAGGCCTCTAGGACCGTGCCCAGCATGTAACCAGGAGGGACATTGGAGGTATCCCCGAGGCTGGAAAAGTGGTAGAGCCTCCTCCCAGTACCCTGTCCTCCAGTCTTCTCAAGACTCAGAAGGAGGGGAAAGCCTGGGGCTTGGCTGTGCTCCCACTTTCTCCACCTCTCTCACGGAGACCTGGGCAAAATCGAGGCAGAAGGTAAGGTTACCCACTTTATCACGGCTATGTTCTCTTGCCTTAACTAGTGGCTCTTGCCCCACATGCCCCTCAACCCATCAGGTCATGGGCATCAAGGATCTGTTGTCTGAACACTCCTTCTCTGGCCCTGTCCCCTTGTTGGGAAGGGACCTGATGGTGAAATTGGGAAGCCAATTTTCTCTAGTTAAACCTCATAACTCCCTTTTCCCTCTGTTTACCAGACCTCCCCATGTTCCCTCAGAGGTGTGGGAGAAGGTTGAGCCAATTATTTGGGATGAGGGAATTCCTGGGCAAGCTACTTCTGCCACCCCAGCCATAGTTCCCCTCCATAGCCTTCAATATCCAACTAAGCCCAAGGCTTGGGAGGGACTGCAACCATTAATTGCCACTCAAGGCCCTGACTCACTCCCTCTAGAGTGGGGCCCCTACCCAGCACAAGATTTTGGGACTTTGAAAACTAAACTGACCACCACTCCAGCATTAGCTCTACCCAATCTAGAAAAACCTTTCACTCTCTATGTTGATGAAAGGAGAGGACAGGCGTTGGGAGTCCTAACCCAGGCTTTAGGAGCTGACCCCAGACCTGTCGCCTATTTTTCAAAGCAGTTAGACTCTGTGGCTCCTGGATGGCCTGCATGCCTCAGGGCCTTAGCTGCTACAGCCACTCTAATTGAGGAAGCTTCTAAACCTCTAGCAGACCAGCCCTTAGGAGCTCTGACTCCCCATCAAGTTCAGAGCATCCTAGAAGCAGATGGCCACCAGTGGCTGGCTAACCACAGGCTCACCACATATCAAACCTTGCTCTTAGATACCCCCGACCTAATTTGGATGTACTACACACTCATGAACCCCGAAGCCGTGTGGTACACAGAACAAGTGATTAGGGGAGCTAGGTATGAAATAGTCATCTTTAATTCCCATCAGGGATATTGTCCTTTCTCTGTACTCCTATTCTGTCTGTTTTGTTTGTTTAACCTCCTTGTCAGGTTTGTGTCCTCCAGGCTCCAAGCCATCAACTTCCAGATGACTGCTCAGACCTTGTACCCCTTGAACTGGACCCACCGAGACCCCTTGAACTGGACCCATCAAGCCAGGAACAGATCTACACCCCTTGCCAGCAGGAAGCAGTTTCAGAAGCTGAGATCTTCGTCCCTGACCTCAAAAGAATTTGGGTCCTATTTGTTTGAGGGGGGAATGATGAGGGCACAGTCTCTGGGAACCCCCTTGAATCTGGAATACAGTCTCTGGGAGCCCCCTTGAACTGTCCTTGAATCTTCCAACTGGATCTGGCCTTCCCCTAAGGCCACAAGCCTCACATTATCATTAGGCCCAAATCTCTACCTAGCCTCACCCTTTGTTGTCCAGCTGCTTCCCCAGCCTTGATGTATCAGTATCCATGCCTTCAGCTACTTCCCACCCTTAATCCCATTACCTCACCTTGCCCTCCTTGGACTTCCCCTCAAGACCCTCCCTAAACCC